>NW_027397073.1:24058978-24173028 GCF_003265705.2 Callorhinus ursinus
AAAAAAAAAAAAAGAAAATCCACAGAAGTGACCATCTTTAATCTTCTTAGGGTAGCCAATCAAGGGAGTTTCTCATAGTTTCTAATAGTGGTGGTTCTTGGTATTAAAATGAATGACTTTTCTTTTTTCCCTCTCTATAGGCAAAAATCTCCTTTGCTTTCCTTTGAATGACCTTCTTTCCTACTGAGGCTGTGCCCCCATAGACCAAGTCAGCAGAGGACCAGGGACTGTTGCTGGGGAGCCGTCCGTGGATGGGGTGAGGACAGGCTGGTCTCTCAGACTTGGTGAGTGAGAACAAGATAACCCCAACCCACCATCCAGAAAGAGCTACTGTGACCATCTTTCTACACCCTTCTGTCTGTAAATTGTTCAGGTATAACTGTACACTGTACGCAATCATATATATGCAACACACAATTCGAGGTAAGTAGGACCATGCTGTTTTCCATTTGGCAATATGTGCTGAATAGGTCTCAATATGAAGAAATAAAAATCTGCATAAAAAGTGGCCCCGAACACAGGCACAATTTAAATCATTGGCTTCCTGATTATGAGAGAAAAACTCTCTAAAGGCCTGATGTACCTGGGAAGCCATTTTAGATTTCTTTCTAAGTCAACCCAATTGTATATAAACATTGTTCAAACCCAAAGCCTGATTTATGGCCCCACGCAAGCATTGTACAGCTGCCTTGTGAATGCCTACATAGCCTAAAGGAAACCCATCTTGTCCTTGAGATATGAATCAATGCTCCCACTCCCTGCATTCCTTTACGATATGCTAATCTACAATCTTTTGAGCTTTTACAAGATGAAGAAATATTTAACTCTATAAAAATGGTTCCTTCCCTAAGCCGTTTCTACCCTGTGAAGAGCATGTTTCCCTAGGCAGCAACTCGGGTGGAGCAAAAAACCCCACAGGTGGTCCCCAGTGTCCCCGCCAAACATTAAAGGGCCCCAAACAAGTCTCTATTTACCCCAGTTAGGAGAATTTTGAAAAGCCAGAAGGCAGAGATGACAATGGGAAATCTGACCAGCAATTTCTTGGGGTAGCAGTTAGGCTGATTAATCAAGATAAAGATTGGCAAAAGGGCCAGGGTTCCATGGTTCAGCCAACTCCTCCCTGGAGACCTAAAACCTTTTGCCTGAAAGTGACTAAAATGATCAGGGGATGAAAAAGAGAAGTTTCCAGGACTCCCCGATAAAGGACTCCCATGCACTGCGGTACAAAAACCAGCTTGTGAAGGCCTGACTCAGGCTACAATTACAGTGAGAAAACATGAAAATGTAAGGGTCAATAGGACTATGAAAGGTGGAATGCTTAAGCAGGTATTATGTAAAGAAGTGTGTCTCTTCTACCTGAATGTTTTATGGAAATGGTTATTATGTCTGGCCAGGGAGCACCTCCCTTACCTAGCTTTGGAAACCCCAAACCTGTTGATGAAGTTCTAATGGAGGCTACAGGTAGAAATGCTGATAAATTTCAGAAAAAGTTTGGATGAGAAGCCGTTTGTTTGAAGAAGCTTCATGGGGAGTGGTTGCATCTCTGTAACCCGGTTGTATTTGGGGGATGTCCACGTCTGGCTGGGGAATATTTCCCCTACCTACTGCTACAGAACAGAAGGCTTCTAAGTCTGCCCTTGGAGCAATATTAATTAAGACCTGCTAAATGGGAATCCGTAAGATTGCCTGCACTCACACAGTGTAGGGTAGAAACTGAGTGCGGGTAGGGACAAGTTCTTTGTGCCCTAGCCCTATCTATGTGGAGTGTAGACAGGGGCTTACGGTGAGGACTACTGGAACTTTGGACTAGGGAGTTTCAACTTGAGAGACGTTTACTACCTTGCTATTGGACATTATTAATTGAAGCTACTCCTATTATGATTGAAGGATGTAAAATGATCTTGAAACTTAAAATACCCACAATGTCTCGGTTGATGTCAGAGAAACTCCCTAATGGTGATGACAGAGCCCAGAAACTTCCCTAATAGTATGGAAATGGTTTATAGGGGATCCTGCTGTCTGAGGAAGGCAAGGAGGAGATACTCACAAGCAGAAAGGCTCTGCTCCTCTAGGACTAACTAGAGCCACCTGAGGAGCCAGACGAATTGCCACGTGGACCGTGCTCCATGAATGGCTCTTGACTGAACCACAAGGAGCAGATCGATTCTTCTGCTGATCCTGAGTAAGTAAGCTGCCATTCTGTGAACCGCCTGTGGAGAGGGTCACATGGCCGGAACTATGGGCGGCCCCTAGGAACTAAGGGCCTCAGTCCCACAGGCACCGGGAACTGGATTTGGCCAACCACCAAGGGCTTGGAAGAGGACCCCAGGCCTCAGGTGAAGCAAAGCAGTCTGTCCTGACTTTATTGTTGCCGTAGGAGACCGACCCAGAGCAGAACAGCTAAGCTGTACTGATTTCTGATCCATGGAAGCTGTGAGATAATAAATGTGCATGGCATTTTAAACACTGCGTTTGTGGGGCGCCTGGGTGGCTCAGTCGGTTAAGCGTCTGGCTCTTGATTTCGGCCCAGGTCATGATCTCAGGGTCGTGGGATTGAGCCCCACATCGGGCTCCGTGCTCAGTGCAGAGTCTGCTTGTCCCTCCCCCTCTGCTCCTCCTCTCTCTCTCTCTCTCAAATGAGTAAATAAAATCTTAAAAAATAAATGCTGCATTTGTGCTAAGTGTTATCCAGCACTAGAAAACAAACACAGCTGGGAAAGTACCAGCTGCCAGTATAAGGCTCCAGCTTGTAGGCTTGTTCTGGTCTGTGGGGTCTAGGATTAATGAAGCTAAGGCTTTCCCCTGGGACCCACCTACTTTTTCTGCTAGGACATTTTCTCTTTCTTTCTTTCTTTTTTTTTTTTTTTAAGATTTTATTTATTTATTTGAGAAGGAGAGAGAGAGAGAGAGAGAGCACGAGTGGGGTGAGGGGCAGTGGGAGGAGCAGACTCCCCGGTGAGCAGGAAGCCTGGTGCAGGGCTCAATCCTGGGACTCCGGGATCATGGCCTGAGCCGAAGGCAGACGCTTAACCGACTGAGCCACCCAGGTTGCCTCTCTGCTAAGACATTTTCTTCCAGGGCGCCTGGGTGGCTCAGTTGGTTAAGCGACTGCCTTCGGCTCAGGTCATGATCCTGGAGTCCCGGGATCGAGTCCCACGTCGGGCTCCCTGCTCAGCGGGGAGTCTGCTTCTCCCTCTGACCCTCTTCCCTCTCGTGCTTTCTATCTCTCATTCTCTCTCTCTCTCAGATAAATAAATAAAATCTTTAAAAAAAAAAAAAAGACATTTTCTTCCAATAAAGATGTTCTCATCTAGCAAGCTCTTTACATAGAAAACTCTCAAAAACTGAAACAGCTCCAAGCACATGCTGTTCTGTCATGAGTTTTGTCACCTTCGAGTCTTTGGAATGCTAAGTGGCCTCAAAGGGGCAGTTCATTCCATGTTTCATCTAGTTGGAGAGAAACTGGCTGTCCTCACTGAGGGGTACAGACACTGTTCTTAGAGACGGTTTTGCCCTTCAGAGTGGAGAAGCTGGTTCCCTGCTATTTTGGTTATCGGTCATCCTTCTCTGTCCTCATTTGACATTCAAAATATAGGCCTTCCTATGAAACTTCCAGAAGAACATATAGGTGAGAGCGTCGAAATTAGACTTCCCTCTCTCTGTAATTGTCGTGGAAGCGGCATCCCGTCACTTTTGCCGTAGACTACTGGTTAGAGGCAAGTCACAGGTGGTGCCTACTCCCAAAGGGAGGGGATGGAGCAGGGCACGAACATGGCACCCTAGGGTCTGTCTGCCTGTCACACCAGGCCTGTGATCCCCTAGCCCAGAGTTTCCCAATGAGTACACCTGAAACACCAGTCTCACAAAAAATTATTTAAAAAAAAAATAGTAGTTCAGTTAAACACGTTTGGAATTACTGCCTATTCTCCTCCCCTCTTAGAGATTTGCAATGCACGTCAGCACATGAAATGTACTGAGAAGTCCTGGGTATCAGTTATGATTGCATTCAACTGCAAAAAACCAGAAACCCAAATATAGGGCTTTGCTTGTTTTTTTTAATCTTCTAAATCAGAAGCCTGGAGAGAGGTGGTTGTGGCCTTAGTTCGGTGGATTGGCCACACCAGAGCAGATGTCCCATCAATTTTTTTGATCTTCCCTCACAATTACATGTTGGCTGCTACAGCTCTTGTCATCACATCTGTATTCACAGCAGGTAGAGGAAGGAGGAAGAGAAAATCCCAGGTTGACTCTCCGTTTTGTTTATCATGAAAGCATGAGCTTTCTCAGAACCCCTCAGCTTCTACCTTCATAGGCTTCCATGCATATCTCATGGGCTAGAACAAGAAAGACTGCGGAGTGATTATCAAACAAATCTAGCCTGGATAGTGAGAAATGGCAAAGTAGAAAGGGGGTTGGAGGGCCTTGGGCGGTGGCCAATTAATAGTGTCTGCCACATGCAGCCTGAAAGAAATGTGCTTAACCTCTGCACTCGGAGTTCTAACATCTAACCACAGAAACACGCCTTCAAAAATACTGCTGCAGCCAAAAATCTCTTGGGGTCAAAGAACCAGGAAAACTAAACTCAATTTTTTTTTTTTTTTTAGATTTTATATATTTATTCGACAGAGAGAGACACAGCGAGAGAGGAGATACAAGCAGGGGGAGTGGGAGAGGGAGAATCGGACTCCCCACTGAGCAGGGTGCCCGATGGGACACTTGATCCCAGGACCCTGGGATCATGACCTGAGCTGATGGCAGATGCTTAATGACTGAGCCACCCAGGCGCCCTGGTTCTCCCCATTCTTGACAACAGCTCCTGGTTTCAGCCATGAGGTAAAGAGCAGGCCTCTTGGATGCTGAAATTTACCCTGCATCCGCTTCCCACTGCCATATTCTAGAATCTTTCCAGGGCAGCCTGCCTTCCTCTTCCACTAGTTCTTCAACAGGGTCCAATGGACTTAGGAATTCACTTCGTAAGATGCATAGCCTCCTGCCCTCTTAACTTCCAAACACAATGACCCCAAGCCCGGCAAGCCCAGCTTCCCTTCCTCCTGTGCTCTGCCAAGCAAGCCTCCTTAGGCAACAGTCACTTTGTGCCATTGTTGCTGGCAGGAAACCGTGCAGGAAACTGACTCAGAGTCCAACTGGCCAGTTTCTAATAATAACCTCTTTTCAAACTTCTCTTTTCTCTCATTTCCATTTTCTACTTTCTCTCATTTCTTCTCATCCAAGACAGGTTCCAAGAAGTCCCAGTAGTCTCCTACTTGGTTTTACATCTCCAGGGAGCTTGACTGACTTCCCTTTATCCCCTCTCGTTATGGTCTCATCTATTGGTTGGCAATGACACCCATGTCTATGGAGTGTACTTGGCATATTTAAATGTCTGCAGTCCTCCCGGTGTCATCAGTGTGATGGGGCAATGTGGTCTTCTAGAAAGAGAACTGGATGGGTGTCCAGCTCTGCCCTAACTAGCATGGGACCCCTAATGCAAAGAGCCTTTGCATTAAGAAGGGTTTGGGGGGGTGGTGGCACTTGATCCTCCAGCCTGTGCAGGATTCTGACAGGAATCCTCAGACTAAAAGGCCGTTTCAAGAGGCAGCAGATTTCCTTGGGGAAACTTGACATTCTAAGAAAGTTAGGTGCTCTTAGAATTGACATTTTCTCCTTTTAAAAAAAAAAAGATTTTACTTATTTATATATTTGAGAGAGTGAGAATGAGAGAGAGAGAGAGCACATGAGAGGGGGGAGGGTCCGAGGGAGAAGCAGACTCCCTGCCGAGCAGGGAGCCCGACGCGGGACTCGATCCCGGGACTCCAGGATCATGACCTGAGCCGAAGGCAGCCGCTCAACCGACTGAGCCACCCAGGCGCCCCAGAATTGACATTTTCAAGCACAGATGTGGATGTGTACTATCCTTATTTTTTCAGGTCAGAAAGATGAGGCTTCAAAAGCCCATTGTTAGGTGAATCAGGACCTGTTTTTTTTTTTTTATCACCAGTCCCCATCCATGGGAAGGATTCATTCATTCATTCCTGCACTTATTCACTCACTGACTCATTCCATACACATATGTTGAACGCTGCCTGTAAGCTAAGTACTGTGCTCCACATCGAGTCCAGAAAGATGAAAATACACAGTCCCCCTCCTAAGGAAATTGTAATCCAAAAGGGAGACATCCCTGATGCCAGTAACAGCACGATCTAATGATGACCATGATGTTGGGGTAACAGGTGGCTTATGGATGGTTTCAGCAGTTAGGCAGGGGTAATCCAACTGGGCTAAGTGTGTCCAGAAGGGCCTTGACAGCATCTCAGGACACAGATGATGTCATTCTAACTAGAGCCCTGGATGGGGACAGAGTTGATGCTCAATAGCAGAGGAGAAAAGAACAGTTCGGTCTGACTGAGCTTCCCTGGCCCTGCGGAGCCTCCTCTGTTCTCAATTTCACACCTTCCTGACTTTGGGTCTCAACCCTTCTTCCCGTCTCCCCACAGAGGGTGTATAATGGATTGTGGGACCAGAAGAGAAGGAATACATAGGTGTCCCAGGAAGGGGTGGGAAGGTTCTAGGTGAGGAGTAAAGGATGAGAAGTCGCCATGTTGGTGACCAAGAAGGAGGCATTCCTGGAAAAAGGAGATATGGAGGTAAGGAAATCAGTGTTTTCTGGAAACAAGAAGCAGTTCAGTACTGCTCAAGCTTCACGTGTGGCTGGGACAGGGGAGCAGGTGTGGCAGGAGGGCGGTGAGGCAGCTCACCAGGGTCTTAGAAAGAAAGGATCTGGTAAAGTCTACCCGTACCTGGTCCTGTCCCAATTTCTGAGGCCTCCCAAATAAATGCAATGCTTTCTTATTTTCCATGGATGAATCCTCAAGTATATGAATATAAATATCCAAGCTCCTGAAATACACATTTGAATGTATTCATCTCTTTTCCAACCTGAAAACCCCAGAGTGGTTCATATGGCTGAATGGCCCTTAGCTCAGCCCTGAGGAACTTGGTGCCAACTTCTCTACAGAAGGCATCATGCGTTAGAAAGAACTAGCCCAGTGGGAGGAGGGCTAATGACCCACAGTTCCTCATCGCAGGGCCAACTGATGTTGGGGAAAAGCTGTCTGCCCCAAGAGGACCTTACCTCATTCAGAGTCCTGTTCCGATAGCCGCCCTTCACCTCCCACATGGAGTTCCTCCTCTCTCGATGCTCTTCCTGGGCCTTGCATGGACTTGCCTAAGTGCACATAGTACTGTGTGTTGTGGTTCACTTAATAACAAGTTCTGAATCTATAAATTTCTTTTTTAAAGATTTTATTTATTTATTTGACAGAGATAGCAAGAGAGAGCACCAGCAGGGGGAGCGACAGGCAGAGGCAGAGGGAGAAGCAGGCTCCCCGCTGAGCAAGAAGCCCGATGCGGGGCTCGATCCCAGGACCCTGGGATCCTGACCTGAGCCAAAAGCAGACGCTTAACCCACTGAGCCACCCAGGCGCCCCGTGAATCTATAAGTTTCTTGAAGGCAGTAACTGTGTCTTAATCTTTGTTTCTCTCCCAAAGCATAACAACACAAGGGCCTGGCAGACAGTAAAAGTCCAAGAAATGTCTGTCACACTAAGCTGAACTTTGGGAGCATCACAGGAGGGCTCTGGCAGGAGTCCTATGCTCAAAAGGACCACGGCCAAAGAATGATGGCAGAAAATAACAGTAAGGAGATAGCCAATTTGGTACCCCAGTGTGTGCTCAGAAGGATGGAGGAGCCGACTCAAATTTGTTATGTAGAAAAGGGCTATTCCAGGTCTTTTATGACTGAAGAGGCCAGGAGGACTTCAGGTGAAGCTCCATCAAGGTGCGCAAACAATATTCCCAGAACTACCTCTAGTTCTCGGGGCTGAATTCGTTCACCGTCTGTATGTGAGGGAAGGGGTGGATGATGGCAGGTCTCAGCCCATACCGTCCAGGTTTGTAGATAGCTAGAAAGAACACACGCGCTCTTTGAACTACTCCAGCAAAAGTGATATTGATGATCATCAGTTCTGCCCGCACACTTCTCACCCGAACCAGTTGCCTGGGCCAGGGAAGGAGATGCTCAGATGCTAGAGCTGTAAGATGAAGGTAACAGCCCGTCTGCAGGTGTCGTTCTTCTTGCAGATCATGTAAGTAGCCCATGGGTACAGCCTGGCTCTGTGCAAGATTCAGCAACGTGTTGTTGAAAAGCCATGGGTTCGGAGCCCCAGCTCTGCCGGAAATTAGTATGTGAACCGGGCAAGTCACTCGCACCATTTCCCAGACCTCAATTTCCTTTTCTGTAAAACGAAGCTGTTCTTAATCTCTCTGGGCCCCTCCAACTCCAGTTCGCCCTCTTCAGTCATCTCTTTTGGGTAAATTACCTGTCAAGTTCCAACCTCATGGTGACAGCACCGTGGAGACCCGTCCAACCTGATCCCTACCCGGGGCACAGCCCTGCCCACCTCCAGGCATGTGGGTCTGATCACAGGTGTCATGATAAGCCTGCAGCCCAGACGTTTGGGTTGGGTTTGGGATTTTGCCCCCTGGTTTCTCAGGAGCTGCTGCCAGTTCTGAAGGCCCTGAGTACTGAGGAGCATGGCTCCAAGTAAAGAATTTCCAGACTAAGGAGGTTTGCTGATGTTTGCACAAACGCTGAAGCTGAGCCACTGGAAAAATGACAGGTTTTCTGACTCAGGAGCAGGCTGAGTGAGTGGTAAGTCTGAAGATTTCAGGGTTGATCAAGGAAGACAAGGGACCACAGAGGCACTAACACACAGCGAGCCCCACTAGACGGCCCTTGGCCAATGCTGAAGGAGAAGGAAAGGTCGTCCCAGCGAGAGACCTTCCAGAGACAGAGGCATGAAGCCAACCACCAAGAAGGGGACCAGACCATGCGAACTCCTGGGGGCAGAGAGGGTGCTTATGTATCCAGGTAGCAAGGATGGGGGCGGTCTCTGGGTCAGGGAGTTCCAGAAGGCAACATCGATGTGGTGAGCAGATGTTGGGTGGAGTTTCATGGGTATGCAAAGTAGGTAGGCCCTCAGGTAGCTAAAAATATGTTTATTTGGGTTAGATTTTAAGCAATTGGGTGTGTAAAAATTTGAGTTTGGCATTGCCAGGCTTTGGGCTAACAGCCTGAGCTTGCTGTGAATAAAAAACCAACCTGGAAACATTTTAGGCCAATACACTAAGGCCATATTTTGGGCCATTTACAGAACAGTAAGATCCAGCTGAAAATGTCTCCGGCATAAGGGTTTACTGACTAGCTAGGCCAGGTGTTAAAAGTCCCACCAGATGATGTCGAAATTATCCCCAGAAAACTCCATCCTCCCAGGACAGAGGAAGTCCTCACTGTGATTTTTCTTTCAAGGAATTAAGTAAATAATAATCCTTTAAATAGGAGTGGAATTTTATCCTTTTAAAAGTGCTTTCGTATTTGATTCTTACAACGCCCTCAGAAAGAATTAGAATAGGAATGCTCCCCTCCAGGCCACCTCCCCAACCCCGGCATTTCACAGGTGAGGACAGACTTGGGGACCGAGCGAGCACAGTAATGGCCAGGGCTGAGCTCAGAACCCCTAAACTCCAGCCCGCTCTATTTTGCCAGAATTCGAGGTTAGCGGTTGGAAGACCGATGGTCAAGGCTGAGAGAGGATAGCTCAGGACTGTTTCTTTCCGCCTGGGGTTCCTGCCTTATACAGACCCATAAAGATCCATCTCATGACCCGGGCCATTTTGTTCCTCCCACCACCCTCCTTTTTCCTGAGAGAATGGGGCAATTCTTGTAGAGGTTGAAGAGACAGCACCAGCGATGTCTTGGCTTTGTCTCCCCCAAAGTTCTCGCCTGGACGAGTTCTTCAGAGTCAGGCATTTTACAGATGGGGACACTGAGGACCAAGAAAGGAAGTGTCCTGCCCAAGGCCACGCAGCTCAGGGCCCTACAGTGCCTTTCCCACAATAAGCCACACTCCAGCCTTTGAGCCCTGCCCTCGCTGAGCTGCCTTGGGAGCCGCCTGCCAGGCCCAAGTCTTCAGATCCAAACCAGGAATGGGCTGCTACCTAGGAAAGTGGGATTTTTATTGCAGGATTAAGAAGCCATCACACGTTTTCAATCACATCAGGACTGACATCCCCAGGATGGATAGCTCATTTAAACCAGGTGCCGGCTCTGTGGCCCATTCTTTAAGGAGCAGACACGCATGCGCAGACTTTGTTGGCAAGACTATGATTGCCTGTCTCGCTTTCCCAGCCTTTTCCAAACTTAGCAGTTCCAGGAGGCCGTGCGCACCGCCAGGGGCTGGAGAGGAGCTGAGAGGCCGGGTGGTAGCAATGTGCTACAGCATCACAATTGCTGGCGGCCCTGGGTCTGTTCCCTTCCAATAGGAGAAAGATGAGTTTTTCTCCAGCATCAGGAGATTCTCTCAGCCAATGCGAGGCCGGACCCCAGTGACTCACCCCACAATGAGTAGTTTCTCAAGCAGATGTTCCCGGACCACATGAAAGCTGGCAGAGTATTACTATCTGGTTTAATGTTCCATCTTTTGTTACAGTTCCGAATATAAGGAAGGGTGGGGGCTGGGGATTGAAGAAAGCATCGGTTTACAGTGTGGGGCCCCCTCTCCCAGGCAGCTCAGCCCTTCCTGGCCCTCCCCAGGGTGGCAGGAGACAGAATCACTTCCCAGGAGCAAAGCTGGGGGCTCCCCCTCCTCTTCTTGCTTCCCCATCCAGGAGGTTACTTCACTGGAATTCATTTCAGTTCAGTGTATGGGGCCAGCAGCGGAGAGGGGGGGAATAACTCCATGGCAACCTGCTTACAAACCTTCAGGCCCCCAGGAGGCCCCCCCCCCCCGGGGGTACCCAGCACAGGCAGGACTCATGGACGAGAACCGAGTCTCACACTTCCAACCCCTGCGATGGAGACTCAGCCAGGAAAGGTGGGTTAAGTCAGGAAATAGGACGGACCCTCTTTCCTCTACTTCAAGATACCCTTTTAAAATTTTCCAAATCATTTTTTATTTTCTTATTAAAATTTCAGACATTCTAACAAAGCACAGTATGGTGGATCTCCCCATACACATCATCCAGCTTTAATAATTATCCACATTAAGCATTTCTGAAAGTGGGATACATTTATAGTCAGTAGATACATTTAATGTTTCTTTTCCCCCTACCAAAGCTGTTATTTAACCAACAAGGTGTCTGACAACTGGTTAAGGACAAACAGGTTGACAAAAATGAACAAGGAAGAAAGTCAACCAGGAAACAACCTTGCCCTTGAACAAGTTTCCCTACATTTTAACCACCCAAGATCCTTTTTGCTATTTTCTTCCCATTGGCTTTGGGTTTTGAAGGTTTTTAATCTGCCACATTCCATTTATTATTGTATCTTCCGTTTTTAAAACAATTAAAAACGAATACCAATGCATACGCTAATGTTTATAGCAACATTATGCACAATAGCCAAAAGCAAAATAGCAACCTAAATGTCTGCTGACAGATGAATGCATAAGTGAAATGTGGTAAGCCATGCGATGGAAGATGATTCAGGCTTAGAAAGGGAGGACATTCTGACACATGCTACAACATGGATGAACCTTGAAGATCACATTATTCGGAGTGAAATAAGCCAGACACAAAAGGACAAATCCTGAATGATTCCACTTACATGAGGTTCCTAGGATAGTTACATTCATAGAGACAGAGGTGGAATATGGGCGCCTAGGGGCTGGGGGCTGGGGAGGATAGGGAGATACGGGTACAGAGTTTCTCCTTGGGGTGATGAGAACATTCTGGAAATGGATGGTGATGATAGCCATACAACATTGTGAATGTACTTAATGCTACTAATTATCCACTTAAAAATGTCAAATTTTATGTTCTGTGTGTTTTACCACAATACATTTCTCTCTTAAAAAAAGGCAAAATTATTAGGGGTTTCCAGGTGGTGACAGCAGTCACGTGACGGTGTGACTGCCCAGGTCGCCTGCCCGGGAAGCCACTCTGACTGCCTGGCATTGAAGACGCAGCAGATGAGAACGGGCCCCGGCGGCCAGGAGCGTGGGCAGCTCCAGATCCCGAGACTCTGCGCGCTGATGCTTGTCAGGGCTGGAAGGGCTCCTGGTGGGCGTTTCTTGATTCCAGTTCGAGGTCTGGTTCCATCTCCTGTTCGAGGTCTTGTTTTCTTTCCCTGCAGTGAAGGCAATGACGTTCCCCTGTCTTACCTTCCTCCCTGTTAATGCCAGAATCACATGAGAAAATGCCACGTCCTGGTTCCTACACGAGCATCAGCGTGATGCAAATAGAAGCCATTGAGATCAGAGTGCAAATGGCACCTGGAGGTGGCCCTCGTGCACCCCTGACCTTTGCAGGGTGACAACCTCTCTGGACTGAGCGTGTTGGTGGTAAGTGAGTCAGAGGCGGAAACACTGATAAGGAGCTACAATCACGGGATCAACCCCCACCTCACCCTTTCCAGGAAGTGGGTCTGGAAGGGTGAGGAAGAGCCTCTCCAATTCCAGACTTCTGTTTTCCATCTCTGTGGACAGAGACGTTAGCCTGTGGGCTGTCACAGATCCGCACTGCCTGCCAGCATTCCTCCAGGGGCCAAGCCTGGGACAGGTAGTGGGGGTTCCCTTTCAGCAGTGGCCGCCAGAAAGCTCAGAGCCACTTTGGTGGCCCCCAGCCACAGGGGTGGAAGCCTCGTGGCCTCAAGTTCTTTTACCTCCTTTCATTGTCCCCGGACCCTCTTCTGTTTGTGTGTGTGTGTGTGTGTGTGTGTGTGTGTGTGTGTGTGTGTAGACATTCCTGGAGAAACTGTCAGGAAAATTCACTACATAAATAAAAACAAAACAAAATAAAGGTCAAGTGCAGGACAGTGATAGCACTTGTCTTAAATCGCAAAATCCAGATACACGTAAATTCGTAAATTCGTAACAGGGCATAGCCACTGTTCATGTGTCAGAATAAAAGTCCTGATCTGAGAGCTACTGTAGTCAAATCACGTGGTCTATGAGCCCTAGTTTCTTCCTGTGTCAAACAGGGATAATATTTACTACTTCTCAGAGGTGTTGTGGAGACAAAATGAAATTTGCTTTAGAAAGTCCAAAACCCCCAGATAGATGAAACTCCCAAGGACAGACCCTAACATCATGCTGGGCACAGAGAGCCCCTAATTATTGCTCACGCCACCCCACAGAACTGAAGGCTGATGGTTGGTTATATGCGGCAAGCCAGGAGGGCTCTCAGCAAAGCTACATTCTACTCTAGAATATGTCTGTGTCTGTTTTCCTTCTAGATCTTCTGGTAAGATGTTTGTCCTGTGGTTTTGTGTGCCTGGCTCCCTGGTTTGAGAAGCACTGTCTTAAAGGGACACCAGGTTGGAGGGCCACTGTCATATTGCCTGTGCTAGAAATTACTTTAAAATACTTTGGTATAAACAGTATAATGTATGCCTGTGAAAATTAAGTCATATATTTATTTGCTTAGAATAGGTAATATATTCACATGGTTAAAAATGAAAACAGTATAAAATATATTACAGTGACAAGTCTTGCTTCCATGCCTATGCCTACTGGCCACATTTCCAAACCCGTTTCCCACCCCTACCCCCAGAGGTAACTCATTAATTTCTGGCATATCCTTCCAGAGACTCTTTTTGCAATTATAAGCGAGTACAAATATTAATTCTTATTACCCTCCACTTCCATGTACACTAAATGTAGGTTATTATTCATTTGCACATCTCTACCTTGCTCTTTGCCCTGAATCCTCCATCCTGGAAGCTTTGCTTCACCAATTCCCAGAGAGCTTCCTTATTTTTTTATTTCAGTAGCAGAGGGTTTTGTTACAGGATTGTGCCCAATGTTATGAAAGCAGTCCCTGTTGGTAATGTTTTGGTTGTTTCCAGGTGTAAGCTGACCTTCATCTGCATCCTGAAAGTGGTGAGTTCACAGTGCAAAAGGTGTAACTAGGAATCCACATTCCAGAGGGGGCGAAAGTGAGATTCAAGTGTCTTGGGCAATTGAAGGGGTTCAGTCATTAACATGAGACGTGAGAAATAAGTTATAACTTTTTCTTGGGTAAGTGAATGTTGCTCACTGTGGTTAGCTAGAAAGCTGTTACGGTATCCACCACTCTAGCCCCTCTGGAGTATAGACTAGGTCTTGAGTTCCATTTGGTCCTGGCCCTGCCACATCAGGGAGCGCTCTGTTGCTGGACAGACGGAATGTTGGCTGATTCTCCCATCCCTGACTTTACAAGAACAGGTTACATAGACTGCTTTTATGCAGGGTTGCCCTTGGCAGAATTTGGTGGAAGACTTGTTTTTGTTGTCACATGCCATCACATGGAGATGTTGGAGAAGGGGACGAAGGGCTTCTGTCATTTCCCCCTTCCTGGAGGTTACTGAAAGAACATGACAGATGCTAGAAGAGCAACCAAATTAGCTTCGGTCATTCCCAACAGTCATGGAATCATGTCTTGTCCGAAAGTCAGAGTGAAAGTAGAAAGTCAAATAAAAATTGCCCTTGAAAATTCCTTAAATCTTCCAAAAATTACCTCCCACGTGGTTTGTGTATACAGCACTTTGTCAGTTCCTGTATTTGTTAGCCAAGGCTGCTCTAGGACCCTTAATTTATTCTTTCATTTCTTCTTTAAGGGCCTTGGGCGAAATCATCATCCACCTGCCTGGCCATGTGCAGACAGGCTATACTTTCTCAGCTGCTGGTCAGGAATCATGTAAAATGGCCCACGCATTGATTCTATGGGTCTGACTGCCTGCACCATTGCCCACCATGGGAACACAAAAGCAGGGAGGCTTATAGGTGAGGTTGGAAGTCCCAGCAGTCCCGTGTGCTTGTGCTTTCCCTGCGGGCTGGCTACAGGGAGGAGCCCTGAAGAGGCAGGGACTCTCCAGAAACCTAGATACTAAAACCAAACCAAAGACAGCTGAGCAGGACATCCAGAGCTGGGCACAAGGAGAGAATGCCAACACATTTTTTTAAAAGATGTGTTTTATTTATTATTTTTTAAAATTTAAATTCAAGTTAGTTAACATACAGTATAGTATTGGTTTCAGGAGTTGAATTTAGTGATTCATCAAGTCCATAAACACCCAGTGCTATCCCAACAAGTGCCCTCCTTAATACCCATCACCCATCTAACTCATTCCCCCCCCCACCTCCCCTCCAGCAACCCTCAGTTTGTTCACTATAGTTAAGAGTCTCTTATGGTTTGCCTCCCTCTATGTCTTTGTGTTATTTTATTTTTCCTTCCCTTCCACTATGTTCATCTGTTTTATTTCTTAAGTTCCACATGTGAGTGTAATCATATGGTATTTGGCTTTCTCTGACTGACTTATTTCGATTAAGCATAATACCCTCTAGTTCCATCCACATTGTTGCAGATGGCAAGATTTTGTTCTTTTTCTTTTTTAAAAAAAATATTTTATTCATTTATTTGACAGAGAGAGACACAGCGAGAGAGGGAACACAAGCAGGGGGAGTGGGAGAGGGAGAAGCAGGCTTCCCGCCGAGCAAGGAGCCTGATGCGGAGCTCGATCCCAGGACCCTGGGATCATGACCTGAGCCGAAGGCAGATGCTTAACCACTGAGCCACCCAGGTGCCCCAAGATTCTGTTCTTTTTGATGGCTAACATTCCATTGTATATATATACCACATCTTTATCCATTCATCAGTTGATGGACATATTTGCTCCTTCCGTAGTTTGGCTATTGTGGACATTGCTGCTGTAAACATTGGGGAGCATGTACCCCTTAGAATCAGCATTTTTGTATCCTTTGGATAAATACTTAATAGTGTAACTGCTGGGTTGTAGGGTAGTTCTATTTTTAACTTTTTGAGGAATCTCCATATTGTTTTCCAGCGCGGCTGCACCAGCTTGCATTCCCACCAACAGGCCAACACAATTTTTTTTAAAGAATAACTCTGCTAGAAGTAAAATTATTTATTTACTTATTTTATTTTTTAAGATTTTATCTATTTATTTGACAGAGAGAGAGCGAGAGCGAGAGAGAGAGCACAAGCAGGGGGAGTGGCAGGCAGAGGATGAGGGAGAAGCAGACTCCCCGCTGAGCAGGGAGCCTGAGGCGGGGCTCGATCCCAGAGCCACGGGATCATGACCCGAGTCAAAGGTAGATGCTTAACCCACTGAGCCACCCAGGCGACCCTAGAAGTAAAAATTTTTTAAGAAACAAGTAAGGGACGGTTTTAAATTCCATCCTTTAACATTCTATAAATGCTAAAACGATTTATGGTGAACATAGGGTTTCAAGAAAAAGCTACTCATGGCACCATGTGAACAGGGACGAAAGCCCAGACGGATCCCAGTGTGTCACGTTCACTCTGACTTCGGCTAAGCAGAGACACTCGCCCGGGAGAGAGCTCAGATACATCCCAATGGTTGTTACGCTGATGGGATTTTGAGTAAACGGGTTTCTTTTCCTCTTTTCTGTACTTTCCAATTTTCTGTGTCCAGTTGTATTGTTTTGGTAACTCAAAAAAAAATATAAATGCATGAAAGGGACACAAAGAAGTTAGACAAAAGATGTAAAGAGTAATAATGGGTAAATCCAAGCTGCTTAAAGCTCCCCTGGATGTGTTGGAAGTGTTTGCTGAATGTTCCAAATGCAGAGAGAGAGAGAGAGGAACTTAGTCCTTCATTTTAGCTGCTTCTTCTTCTTCTTTTTTTTTTAGTCCTTCATTTTAAAGCAAATGCATGGGAAGAAAACTTAAAAAGCCCTGAGCTGCTGCATCTGGCACAGAAGCCTTGCCAACAGCTCCTGGTGGCCAAGGGCACAGGAAACGGGCAGAGGTGGGGGCAGACAGCCCCAGGCATTCCACAAATAGGTGTTGCCTCAATTTATATTCGCCACCACAATCTGAACGGAGGAGCCTGCCCTTGGGTGGCTCCTCAGCCCCCGGTGGTTTCCGGACCCTGAAGGCAGGCCTGCCACTGGCCGCAGGGAGCCACGTTTTCCAGAGTCAGGAAGCCCCCCGGAAGTACCAAAACTGGCACTGGCCCAGAGCAACTTGGTGGGGTGCTATCCTGGGGTCAGGCTCAAGTTTCTGGGAAAGTGCTTAGGACTGTAGGTCTGTGGCTTTTCTCAGTAGCAAGCCCACACTTCCCCTCTGAGTATGGGAAGCCCAGTGGGGGCTGGCTGTGGGAGCAGCATCCTCCTGAGGACCGGGGACAGGAGTACCCTGGATCCCACCAGTGGCATTGCCGGTGGCCCCTCCCCAGTCCCCTGTGCTCAGTAGACACCGGGGTTGGAAACTGTGGAGCCTGGTCCAGCCTGGTTCCTGCCTACATCGGAGGCCACGGCACGAAAACTGGCTTGACTCGTCACAGATTCCAGAAGGCCTATTGTGTCGGACACTTTGCAAGGTTCTAGGCTAATGGGAGAGAGGAAATGTCTACATGGGGCGCCACTTGGATGTACTAAGTGCCTTCAAGGTGCTGAGTGAGGCCAAAGGAGGGAGTTTCTAACTGCCTAGGGGACCCGGGGAAGGCTTTACAAAGGAAATGATGTGGGGAAGGGCCGATTTGCCAGATGGAATGGCAGGGCACAGGCCCCTCAAAGCAGGGGCCCTTCCAGCTTAACTGAATTGCAGTGACATCAAGATTTTGAGTAAGTAACTCTCTTAGGTCACTTTGCCCAACTGCAAACCTCCCAGTACAGTGTGCTCTTTGTGGGAATGTCAAAGGGATTTTGTTAATTTGTTTTGGGGGGTTTGTTTATTTTTAAACTAAAAAACACCACAACACCCCAGGAAGCCGAATTAGGCTTGGAAATGGTAAGATAGGAAAGGGTGCCGGTGACAAATATCCAGCTTGACTTCGGGTTTGGGCAAAATTTCTTAAGAAAGTGTTACGTCAAGGACAAGTCATATTACTGAAAAGCCTTCAGCTTTTGAGCTCAGAGGTAGCAAAATCTCAGCCAAGAAGTCTTATTGCTCGCTTTGATTTTGGCTGCATCTCACACAATCCCCCCCGCCCCGCCCCCCAGGTCAGAAACCCACGTGACCAGAGCCGATCAGAGAGAAAGGTGGGAGGATGCGGAGAAAAATCCTTGAGCGCACTCTGCAAATAGGAAGCTCGATAAAGTGAAGATAGCCAGGCTGCCACACCCTTTCAGAAAATCTCTTTAAACTGTGTGGATTAGTGAACAGCTGTTCAGGGCCTTTTCCAGAAACTGTCCAGAGGTGACGCAAGTCTGCACCCAACCTGGACTGCGTCTTCACCACTACTTGGGAATGAGCATGTTTCCCACCCGCAAATTGCCCTTAACTTTTGCAGAGGCTGCCTTTCAGCCACAGCTGGACAGCCCTATCTAGGGGCTGGTTTCTGCCCATCTAGAAGCAAAATAGCTGTGTATTGCTCAGGTGGGTCGTAGCCTCCTTATCTAATATGCTGATTGAAAGGACTTTCCTTCCCTCTCTCCTCTACCTTCCCACATCCCTGACCCCTACACCTCTGTCTAGCTACCAATGCAGAGGAGGGCAGCCTCCACGCTGTGCAGAAAGATCACATCTCAGGCTGAAATCTTCTAAATATTATATTACTTAAAAACTCTCAGATTCAGGGGTGCCTGGGTGGCTCAGGCATTAAGCGTCTGCCTTCGGCTCAGGTGGTGATCTCAGGGTCCTGGGATCAAGCCCCGCATCGGGCTCCGTGCTCAGCGGGAAGCCTGCTTCTCCCTCTCCCACTCCCCCTGCTTGTGTTCCCTCTCTTGCTGTCTCCCTCTCTGTCAAATAAATAAATTAAAATCTTTAAAAAAAAAAAAAAATTCCCAGATTCACATGATGGGGCACCTGGCTGGCTCAGTCCGAAGAGCATGCAACTCTTGATCTCAGGATCATGAATTTGAGTCCCTGAGATCGTTGGGGTGTAGAGATTACTTAAAAATACATAAATAAATAAACTTTAAAACAAAAACCGTATTCACAGATCCACATGAAATGATACTCACCATCACTAATCATTAGGAAAATGCACTTCCAAGCTGTAAGGAGCGGGTGCCTGGGTGGCTCAGTTGGTTAAGCGACTCCCTTTGGCTCAGGTCATGATCCTGGAGTCCTGGGATCGAGTCCCGCATCGGGCTCCCTGATCAGGGGGGAGTCTGCTTCTCCCTCTGACCTTCCTCCTTCTCATGCTCTCTCTCTACCATTCTCTCTCTCTCTCTCAATAAATAAATAAAAATCTTTAAAAAAAAAAGCTGTAAGGAGTTACCACTTCATATCCATTAGGATGGCTGTTATCAAAAAAATAAAGAGAAACTAATAAGTGTTGGCAAATAAGTGGAGATATCAGACCCCTGTGCATGGCTGGTGGGTAAAAGGCTATAGTTGCTGTGGAAAACAGTACGGTGGTTGCTCGCACAAATAAATTAGCACAAATTAGATTACCGTAGGCTCCAGCAATCCCACTTCTGGGTGTATACCCAAAGAATTGAAAGCAAAGAGGCATCTGGGTGGCTCAGTTGGTTGGGTGTCCGACTCTTAGTTTCGGCTTCGGTCATGATCTCAGGGTTGTGGAACTGGGCCCCACATTGGGCTCCAAGCTCAGCACAGAGTCTGCTTGAGATTCTTTCCCCCTCACTCTCTTTCCCCCTCTGCTCTTCCCCCTCACACTCTCTCTCCCTCAAATAAATAAAATCTTAAAAAAAAAAAAAAAGAATTGAAAGCAAGGTCTCAAAGAGATATTTGTAATCCCATGTTTGGAGCAGCATTACTCAGAATAGCCAAAAGGCGGCAACAACCCCAATTTCCATGGATGGATGAATGGATAAACAAAATATGGTCTATCCATACAGCATAAATTTATTCCATCTTAAAAGGGAATAAAATTCTGACATGTGCTACAACAGGCACAACCTTTGAAAACATTATGCTCCGTGAAATAAGCCAGACCCCAAAGGACAAGTATTGTATAATTCCACTTACATGAGGTGCCTGGAGTAGTCAAATTCATGGAGACAGGAAATAGAATCGTGGTTACCAGGGACTGGGAGATGTTACTGTTTAGTGGCTACAGAGTTTCCACTGGGGGTGAAGAGTAAAAAGCTCTGGAGAAGAATGGATGGATGCAGGGCAAGGAGAATGCATGTCATGCTACTGAACCATATGCTTGGAAATGGTTAAGACGATAAATTTTATGTTACGTATCTTTTTTTTTAAAGATTTTATTTATTTACTTGAGAGAGAGAGAATGAGAGATAGAGAGCACGAGAGGGAAGAGGGTCAGAGGGAGAAGCAGACTCCCTGCTGAGCAGGGAGCCCGATGTGGGACTGGATCCCAGGACTCCAGGATCATGACCTGAGCCGAAGGCAGTCGCTTAACCAGCTGAGCCACCCAGGCGCCCTATGTTACATATCTTTTACCACCATAAAAAAAGTTGAAAAATAAATAATGAAATAAAAATGCACAGATGTCTTGGGAATAGTTAATGATAAAATATTTAAACAACAGAGATAAACGAAAACTCCTGTTTGATTACCCCACACTCCGACTGACATTCCCATTGCTTGTGGTCTGAAGTGTACCCCTCCAGACGGTGTATGTGCATTTTCAGTGGTGTATAGAGACATATGAATGAACGTATTTCTGGGTTTTATTTAATTTTTATGTAATTATTGTCATATTCAGCATTGTGTCCCATCAAATTAAATTCCACTCTCTTTTACATTTATTTCTTGCTTTATCATTGGACTTTCTTACCCTTTCTCCTCTCCCTCATGGTTTTCTTCCACTCCATTTCTTAAACCCCATTTCCTCCTTGCTGATGATTCTAGGCCAAAAGAATTTCCTACCTTCTTTAATTCCTAACAGTTTAGAGGCCTAAGGAAATTTGGAAAGTGTTTGGGGTCATCTCAAAGTAGTACATTGACCACCGTCAGCCCCACACTGCCACTCATCACACCCGCCTTATCTCGGAGTGGATCATCGATACCCCCATTTCTGAGCTTCCTATGCATTTCCCAGCACTAATGGGTACCAGGAAAGAAGTCAAAAGAATAAAAAGAATCAAACCAAAACACGTGTTGCCTGATTAGTACTTTTCTGGTCTGTTTCTGAGTCCTTCCTGCCAGACACTTAGAGGCTCTTGGCAGAGAAGGACATAAATAAATGTCTGCCTTGCTTCTCTGCTTTGCACCTGTAGTAGCACCAGTGTGGTTTTTTTTTCATTTCATTCCAATGTTTGGAAAAATCCATGAGCCTGCACCCCACTCCACTGCTGACTGCACGGGGACCCCATTCCTGGAGAAGCGGCTCCCAGGGGACAGGTCCTCATAAACCTGACGCCCGTCTTCAGCAAGACCCGGGTGGGAGCAGTCCTTCCAAGAAGGCGGTTTGAAGATAATGGAAAATAGAGCTCTGCAGTGAGGGATTTTTGGAAACGCTCGCTGTGGGAGGTGACCCAGCCTGCCAGTGAAGGCGCTGCAAGTGAGGCTCTGGGGCTCTTGCAGGCAGCTGCTCACAATCCAAAAACTGCAGGTTCTAATGTTATTTGCCAGCAAAAAGACAAAGAGGTCTTCTCATGTATCCTCCTGGAAATCTCTAGAACCTCTCCCCAGCTGGTGAACGCTAGCCGGACAGACGTTGGGTTCAACGTTGGTCACAGGGTGCTGGGGAGAATAAGGTCCCAGAACTAGCTTTGGTGACAATTTGGTGAGAATTTTTGTGCCTTTTAAGCTGGTTGTCTGAGGGGCGCCTGGGTGGCTCAATGGTTAAGCGTCTGCCTTCAGCTCAGGTCATGATCCCAGGGTCCTGGGATCGAGTCCCACGTCGGTTTCCTTGCTCAGCGGGGAGTCTGCTTCTCTCTCTCTCTCCCTCTCTGGCAAATAAATAAAATAAAATCTTTTAAAAAAGTAAAAATAAAAATAAGCTAGTTCTCTGAGACACAACAATCTGATGGACTTTTTTTCCTTTTATAATTTTATTGAGATATAATTAGCATACAATAAGTTGTACATGCAGTGTACTATCTGATATGTCTTGATATATAGAACACATATACCTATAAACCATCCCTCAATCAAGATATGGAACATTTCCATCACCCCTAAAGACTTCCTAATGCCCTTTGGCCCCCTTCCCTCCCTCCCCACCCCCACCCCCACTCCCAGGCAACCATTGACCCACTCTCCATCACTACAGATTAGTTGGCATTTTCTAGAGTTTGTACAAATGCAGTTGTACGGGATATACCTCTTTTGGTCTGGCTCCTTTTCACCTCAGCCTCCTGATTTTGAGATTCATTCATGCCTCTGCATGTGTCAATAGTTCATCCGGTCCTTTTCGTCACTTGGCCATATTCCATTGTACAAATACATCATTTGCTCTTCTCGGTTCACCGGCTGATGGACATTGAGGTTGCTTCCCATTTGGAGCTGTTACCAAAAAGGCTGCAATGAACAGTTGTGTACAGGTTTTTTGTGTGGACCTATCTGCATTTCTCTTAATACCTAGAAGCAGGGATGGCTGAGTCAGTAACGGTTTTTTAAACAGGGCCCAGAGGAGCCCCGGGGTTTCTGCCTCGCCTGGGAAGGGAGTTTGGAAACAGAGGCCCAGTTCCCACTTCCAACGCAGCTGCAGCTCCAAGGATGTCCTCACGCTGCTGCTTCCTGTGACAGCTTTTCTTTAAAGAGGTTTCCCTAGCCATGGGAAAAAAGTCTGAAAATCCAACTCTCCTTCTAACTATCGTTTTAGTTATTATTAGTTACCGCATTATTGGACAGATGAAGAAAACTGAAATTGCAATGAGCCCAGGGGCCAAGGTTGGCGAACTAGATGCTGAGTCTTTGTGCTTTTCTAAGCCTGGAATTCCAGAACAGTGACCATATCCTCCTCCAATTCATGACTTCCACTTTCCTCAGGGTGTGTGGAAGCTGCTAGAAATATCAGGTTAGCATCAGATGGAATCATACCCCAAATATGTGGACCTTTCCTTTAGAAGCCTGTGAAGCCAGACATAGCAGACAATTTAGACCAAAGGGTCAGGAAGCATTACTAAGGGGACTTTCCACAGCTGCAGAGTGTTCTTCCAGAGAATTACTCTCCTCGGCCCTGGATTCTGTCGGAGCCAGACAAGGATGGAGGGGAAGGGCTTAGCATGCCTCTGTGTCTTTCATGCTCCAGGAAGCGGGGAGCGGACGGCTTCTCTGGGGGCCCATCCTCACTTCACTACTCCTGCAAGGAAAGTGGGTGTCCTTTCCTCCAGGCCACTGCAGCCCAGCAGAACCCCCGCACTGGGACTGGGGCTGAGCTCGGTCGGCTCTGTCTGCCCAGCCGTTTGGGATGAGTGGTACACAGTGTGGTCTCCTCTGATCCCTGGTCTCGTGGGGTTTACAGATGAGGTGGGAGAGGGAGGCCAGCTCACACGGAGCCCCACAGGCTGGGACTTGATCTCCAGAGCAAAGGGAGCCCACGGAAGGGTTTCCGACAAGAAAGGCCCCGGTCATGGCTCAACATTGTTGAGCACACCTGGGGTTGGGGAAGAACAGTGATAGTCCATTCTCTAGGGGCTGCCTCTATTGAAAATAGACCAAACCAGGTTAGGTATGGAACAGAGGAACAGGCAATTTGATATGAAAGTCAAGAGGTTAACATGATGAATTCCGATTAGGGGATTCCCAGAAGGCTTACTGGAGGACGTGGCCTTGAAGGTGGACTTTGGAGGGCATGGTGGTGTGAATGAGCAGTGGGGAGGCAGGAAGCCTTGCACGCCTGGAAGTGGAAGGCCAGCCTCAGGAATAGGTGGTCCAGCAGGGTGGTCCCCCCCGGGGCGGGGCGGGGGGGGGAAGGCGCAGGGGGAAGGAGGCAGGAGAAACAGGTTAGGGCAGAATCACACAGTGTATTAAATAGTGAGGAAGAGTGGCTTCTTGTGTAGGGAGACACGGACTCAAAGGTGAACCTTGCTAATGCTCCCAGCAGGGATCTGGTGCCAGGCCAGCTGCCCATATAACACCAGGGCATTACTTCTCTGTGGGGGACCCCAGAAAACTGAGCCTCACATGCAGGGCTTACTTGGGTTCATCTCAGAGGGGAGCAGGGAACTGTGGGCCACTCAGCTGCATGCTTTGCCTACCCCCACCCCCTGCATTCAGGAAAAACAGCTTACAGGGTAGGAGGTGCCAATAATGTCTATTTAGATAAAGTATGAATAGAGAAATGAATGAATGAATATGTAATTAAACCTAGGGGAAGGCACAAAAGGATTGTGTGTGTGTGTGTGCGTGTGTGTGTGTGGGTGCAGGCACATGTGTAAAAGAAAAGAGGTGCAACCCCCCCCCAATGCTTTTTTCTTGGAGTTCCAGGCTGGGGTGATTCTGAAGAAGAGGAGAGAGTTCTGAGTGGGCAGAAGCCTCAAGGCTGTTACCCTGCAGCTCCATTCTTCATCACTGCCTTTCCCATGCACATGCCTTCACCCCCACTCCCCAGGGCCTGGATTCCTCAACATCAGGACATGCTCCACCCCTGCCCTGGTATGGGGTCCGCATTCCAAGGCTGTGAGCACTCCATCCTCTCTCACGTGGGAGCAAAGAGAAAAGCCTTCCACGTGTCTCCAGCCATTCGTTAGTACTCTTTCCCCCAAGATCTGCTTCCTACTGAGCCCACGTGTGAAGCCCACCAGCTTCACCCACCCCGCCTCAGTCCACCCAGAGCCAAGCCACGTCTTTCCCCTCACCCTAAATGCCTTTGTTCCCCCAATCCCCTCAGTCCTTCAAAGCTTTCCTGAATATAGGCTGAGGACATGGGCAGTGCCACCGCCTGGTCCCTAATCTCACACACTTCACAGTCTCAGAAGGCATCCTGGAGTGGCGGCCCCATGAGATTAGGTAGGACTTAAATGGAGTCCTGGCTCCTCTTCTCATTCTCGCTGAATATCATCTGTAAATGGGAATAGTAATTACTTATCTCACAGGATCGTACGAACCAAGTGGCAATATGCTATACGAGAAATGGTTGTATCAGTCCATAAACATGAGTGAGCAAAATGATTTCTTTTACTTTTCCTTTTGTCAGAAACCATGCAAGTCAGAAGAGTGGCAGGGTTTTGTTTTGTTTTGTTTTTGTTTTTGTTTTGAAGACTTATTTATTTATGAGAGAGAGAGAGAGCATGCATAAGCAGGAGAGGGGCAGAGAGAGAGGGAGAGTGAATCCTCAGACTCCCTGCTGAGCGTGGAGCCCAATGCGAGGTTCAATCTCAGGATCCTAAGATCATGGCCTAAGTTGAAACCAAGAGTCAGACACGTAATGGACTGAGCCACTCAGGTCCCCCAAGAAGTGGCACTTTTATTTTTATTTATTTATTTATTTATTAAAGATTTTATTTATTTATTTGACAGAGACAGAGAGAGAGCAGAAGTAGGCAGAGCAGCAGGCAGAGGGAGAGGGAGAAGCAGGTTTCCCACTGAGCAGGGAGCCTGATGTGGGGCTCGATCTCAGGACCCTGGGATCTTGATCTGAGCCAAAGGCAGACACTTAACCCACTGAGTCACCCAGGCACCCCTAGGAGTGGCAGTTTTAATAAAGTGCTGAAAGGGGGGTGGCGCCTGGGTGACTCAGTAGGTTGGGTGTCCAACTCTTGGTTTCGGCTCAGGTCATGATGTCATGGGTTGCGAAATTGAGCCCCCATCCACCTCCATGCTCAGTGGGGAGTCTGCTTGAAGAGTCTCTCCCTCTGCCCCTCCCCCCATTCATTCACTGTTTGCAGTCTCTCTCTCTCACAAATAAATAAAGAAATCTTCAAAAAAAAATAAAGTACAGAAAGGAAGGGGAAAAAAAAAACAACATCAACCCACAGATCTATACCTGGTGAAAATATTTTTCAAAAATGAAAGAGAAATAAAGAATTTTTCAGACAAAACAGAATTCATTGTCATCAGAACTATACTATAATAAATTTTAAGAGAAGTTCTTCAGGCACAGGAATATGATATTGAACTGAAACTTGGATTTACACAAAAAATGCAGGACAAGGAAATGGAATAATTGATGGTAAAATAAAAGTATTTTTTTAATGTTTAATTACTCTAAAAAATAAATGGCTTGTCCAAAGCAAAAATAATATATTTTTTAAAGCTTATGTAAGTAAAATGTATGTAATAATAGCGGAAAGGATGAAAGGGAGGGATTAGGAATATATTGTTATGAGGTCCTTATACTACACATGAAGCAATATAATATTATTTGAAGGTATGCTTTAATTAAAGATGTGTATTGTAAATGCAGAGGTAACCACATAAAAAAATTTTAAGTTATAAATAATGTCAATACATTATTAGACAAAATGGAATCATCAAATATGTTCAATTAATTAACCCAAAAGAATACAGATAAAGGAAAAAATAAAGAACAGATGGAACAAATAGAAAACATTGAGCTATAAGGGAGATTTTAATCTAACCACATAATAATCAATAATCAATTTCTGTCTTTTATTTTTTATTATTTTTTAAAGATTTTATTTATTTATTTGACAGGGAGGGAGACAGTGAGAGAGGGAACACAAGCAGGGGGAGTGGGAGAGGGAGAAGCAGGCTTCCCGCGGAGCAGGGAGCCCGACGCGGGGCTCCATCCGAGGATCCCGAGATCATGACCTGAGCCGAAGGCAGATGCTTAACGACTGAGCCACCCAGGCGCCCCTCAATTTCTGTCTTTTACTTGGTATGATTAGATAATTCATTAAAAGACACAGATTGCCAAATTGAACATAAAAGCAAGGCCCGGATATTTCTACAAGAAATCCCCTTTAAGTATAAAGACATAAATAAATTAAAAGACATACCATGTCATCACTAAACAAAAAAAACCTGGAATAGCTATATTAATACCAAACAAAGAAGACTTCAGAACAAGGAACATTATCAGGGATAAAAAGACCTTAAGAAGACATAAGAGTTCTAAATAAATGTATATGTACCAAACAAAAGAACTATAAAACAGGAAGCAAAAGCTAATAGAACTAAAAGAGAAATAGAGAAATCTAGAGTTAGAAGTAAAAACTTCAGTACTCCTCAATCAGTAATTGAAAGAACAAGACAGAAAATCAGTAAGAAAATAAAAGACCTGAACAACACTACCAACCAACTTGACCTAACTGACATTTCTTGAACACTACATCCAGCATCAGCAGAATGCATATACATATATAATTTATATATATAATGTTATATATAATGCATATATATAATATATAGAAATATAATATATACATATATATTTTTTTGGAGAGGAGAGAGTTGGGGGAGGGGCTGAGGGAGAGAGAGAGTGACAGAGAGAATCTCAAGCAGGCTCCACACCCAGCGTGGAGCCCAACATGGGGCTCAATCCCACAGCCCTGAAATCATGACCTGAGCTGAAATCAGGAGTCAGATGCTCAACCGACTGAGCCACCCAGGTGCCCTTGCATATTCTTTTCAAGTGCACATAGAACAGTCACCAAAATAGACTGTATTCTGGGTCATAGAATATACTTTAACAAATTTAAAAGACTAGAAATCATACAAAAGATGTTTCAAACACTAACAGAATTAAGTAGACACCAAAAATAGAAAAATATCTGGAAAATCCCTCAAATTTTTGAATTAAAAAACACTTCTCACTAACTCATGAGTTACAAATGAAGTCTCAAAGGAAATTACAAATTATTGTGAATTAAATAAAAATGAAAATATAACATCACAATTTGTAGGATGCAGCTGACGCCATGCTTACAGGGAAATTACAAAACTATGTGCATGTACTAGAAAATCAATAGATCTCAAATTAGTAGTCTAAACTTCTATCTTAACAAACTGGAAAAAATTACACCCAAAGCAAGTATAAAAAAAGGAAATAATAAAGATCAGAGCACAGTGAAAATGAAAACAGAAAGACAATAGAGAAACAAAATGAACCCAAAAGCTGTTTCTTTACAGAGATCAATAAAATTGAGAAAACTTTAAGCCAGACTGAGCAAGAAGAAGAGAGAAGAAACGAAGAACTAGTATCAGGAATGAAAGACGGGATATCACTACAGACCCCATGGACAGTAAAAGGATAAAAGAGAATTCTACAAACAACTCTATTCTCATAAATTCAATAACTTTACAAAAAAAATAAAACAATTCTTTGGAAGATGCAAACTACCAAAATTCACTCAATTCTATACACTCTTTTCCAGAAAAGACAAGAGACAAGACCTCTTCCCAATTCATTTTGTGGGGTCAGTGTTACCCTAAATGTCAAAACCAGACAAAGACATTGCAATAATATAGGCCAATATCAATCATAAACATAGATGCAAATAGTTGTCAAAAATATTAGCAAATAGAATCCAGAATTGTACAGAGTGGACAATATAATATGACTGAAAGAAGTTTAGCCCAGGAATAATTAGCTGGTTCAACATTTGAAAAACAATCAATATATTTCACCATATTAACAGAAGGAAACTATATTATCATCTAAATAGATGCAGAAAAAGCATTTGACGAAATTTGACATTTATTCATGATAAAAAAACTCTTGGGAAACTGCAGGGGAGGGGTGAGCAGGAAACTTATTTAACCGAATAAAGGACATGTACAAAAGACTTATAGCAAATATCATTTTTAATGGTGAAAAATGAATATTTTTCCTCAAGATCAGGAATAAGGTAAGAATGTCTTCTCTCACCACTGTCATTCAACATCATACTGGAAGTTCTAGTCAGTGCAGTAAGGAAAGGGTGGGGGAGGGAGGGAGGGAGGAAGGAAGGAAGGAAGGGAAAGGGAAAGGCATATGGTGAAAAGGAAGAAATAAATGAACTCAACTCTAAGATCTCACTGAATTATGATGATAATCCAATTTCATTCATTACTGGATCTTTCCGCACACTTCCCTACAGATTTTGCATATGTTCTTGGGTCCTAGCCCGCACCAGGACATCAGGGAGGCCCCTCCCTTCATAAGTAATCTGTCTCCATTAATGACTGCCTAGATATCCATTGTCATAGCTCACACGTTCCCTTTACGTCCAACAGCACCTGTTCATTTGGGTGCAGAAAGCTTTGGGAAGCATCTCTCAGTGCTTGCAGATCCACCTCCCTAAAGCACCATATTGCCATTCAGGTGAGGCTTCACAACCTCCTTAAGCTGTGTCACTGAGTGGTGTGTGGTTCTGCTTTAGACTCACTTCCACTCCCATCTTTGACCTTAGTCTGGGTAAAATCCCCCTCCCTCCTCTGCTTAATCTCAAAGGCACTCTCCTTTCACTTTTTCTTTCACAACCATTCTCCATGACTCATTAAATTCTAAGGCAGAATAATTAGCAAAAGAAAAAAAAATATTTCCCTACCTTGAGGGCAAGGAGCTATTAATCTTCCAGTTATTCAGGCAGATGAGAGAAAATGAATTCTCTTCCAGTCTTCCAATGCTGTAGGAAAAATAAAGTTGTGAACTTTCTAACTGATAGTGGATTTGTCTATTTCCCCTTCTGTCCTATCAATTTTATCATATATTTTGAAGCTCTGTTGTTAAGTATATATGTACTTAGGATAGATCTTCCTCAGCAGACACCTCCTCCCTCCTCCCTGTCTCATCTCTCTTATTGGGTGGGTCTAATCCCTCTGCCTGACTACGAGGCTGGTTCATGACCCAAGCATGGCCAGGGACAGTACCACCACCACCACTCCCAACCCAGTGGCGATGACTGGCTTGGGAGTATACACATGGCACTAGATGGATTGATCAGAGCCCATAAGCACATCCCAGGGACTTTCACTGGACTCCTCAACCAAGACTGAATTCCTTTGAGCCTGACGGAATAGAAAGATCTATACAATTCTACCCAACTCAACATCCATTATAGACAGAGGGAAAAGACAGAAATAAAGGAAAAAGTGGATAGTAAACAGAAAACAAAAATAAAATAGTACACAATGAAGGTAATGGATTTAGTCACCTATTTAAAGACAGAATTATCAGATTGAATAGAAAAGAAAACAAAATCCAGCTACGTGCTATGGCCAAGATACTTGGCTTAAATGAATCCATTCAGAAAATTTGAAAAAGATAGGAATGGAAAAAGTATGTCATGCAAATGTTAGCCAAAAGACTGTTAGTGTAACAATATTAATATTAAAACAAAATGAAATTTACCCACAAAAATAACAATAAAAACAACTCTTCCATAACAAAGAGGAAGCATGCTACTTTTTTCCACAGTCACTGATATTTTTAGCAAGACACGTGGTCACCCAGATGAAAGACTTATTTCTCAGCCTCTCACACAGCCAGGTGTGGTCTAAGTTTGGGTGAATGGGTTGTTATCAAAACTATCACGAGGCAGCTCTCAGAAACCTTCCTTGAGACAGGCATTATATGCCCTTGGCCCCTTCCTAGGCTTGTGTGTGTGTGTTTGTGTGTGTGTTTGTTTTCTTGGGATGGGACAGTTCTGGAGGTCACTGTTATCGAAATAACTACATAATACATCTCTCACTTGCTCAGTTGTTAAAAACTGAGCTCATTTACAACCTGAATGCATGTATCGGATGGTAACCAGGGCCCTGTGCTAATTTAGACATTTTTAGGGGAAACCAAAGATATGTTAACATTTTATTCATTTTCCAATTAACAGTAAACTGTGCATCCTTGTCTAGCTCCCTCTCAGGCAAATGAGGAAGTCCCACTTGTTAAAATTAATAAATAAAAATCAGCATGAAATTTTTTTTTTCTGGCACCCTGCTTGATGACCGTTACAATCAATGGCAAAATTGCCCTTGAATGCAAGTTGAATTTCCTTCCACTGGTCAGAAACTACGTGAGGGTTTGCTTTCACCCCTTCAAATTCCCCTCTTTTCTCTTGTTCCCTCTCCCTCACATTCTTGTACCTGTGCAAACATTTCAATTGTCCTGATCACTTCCACTCCTGCTGGGAAATTACGACACGCTTCATGAAAAGGTAGAGAAAAGGAGAAAACTTAGATTTTCTGATACCGAGTCATTGGGCTTTGGAGGGTCAATAATCTTTCAAGCCCAGCAGGACCATATAATGTCCATGTGTCTGAGAGAAGCACTGGGCACAAGTGGGGAAGAGAGAAGAAAGCATCAGAAAGGGAACAGGGGAGGAAGGAGTAAGAGGTGAAGACAATAAGCATGCTTAATGTGAACATTCATGCATTCATCTATTCTACAGACGCTTGTCACGCATTAGAAGTGCCCGGTGTTTTCATTTTCTACAGATAAATAGCCAGAGACAGAATTCCTAGATCAGAGGGTAGTTCACAGCGCCCGCAAGCTCTCTTTTCTCCACATCCTCGCCAATACTTGCTATTTCTTGTCTTTTTGATGATACCCACAATACTTGTTCCTACTTTCTTCCTCTTTCTTGCTGCCTGGAATGCAGCTGTGCCTTGGACCAAGGGAATGGGGACCAGACCCTAGAGATGGTGGAGGGCTAAAGGGGCCCATGGAACAGAGCTGCCCACCAGCTCTTGAAGGCATACCTGTGGACTTTCTATCTTGTCTTGAGGTTTTTAGTTACCTACAGCTGAACTTAATCTCAAGTATATACAGGGATGCTCTGTTATGTTTCATGGACACATATCTTTTTTCCTATGCAGATGGAGTCTTGGCCACTAGAACCATTTGGTAGAACAGTCAAAACAGAATCTGGGGTACCTCATAAGGGGAGTTTTCTTTTGAGAGGGGGTTTATCTTTTTAGAAAGCACAGACAGAACCCAATACGCCCTAGACTAGGGGTCAGCACAGCTTTCCTACAAAGGGCCAGATAATAACTATTAGAGCTCTGCCGGCCATGCGGCCTCAAGTAGTCACAATGACTCGGCAGCCGCTGACACGTGAAAGCAGCCGTAGACAAGACACGCAGGAATAGATATGACTGTGTACCAATGAAACTGTTTACGAAAACAGGCAGTGAGCCACAGCAGGCCTGTGGGCTGTGGTTTGCTGACCCCTGCCCACCCTGTTCCAGAAACTTAAGGTCTCCTCTGAAGTTGAACGGCATTTTCTCCTTCCTTTGCCCACGCTGGGACTTGGGCACTGCCATGCCACCCCGAGCCCCCACAGAGTCCCCTGACTGGAAAAGCCTGCCAGAGTCTGATATTGTCACTGCCACAAACCTGGGCCAGGTCTCTCCTTGTCAGCAACTTCCCTCCTATCCAGGGAAGCCCAGCTCCTTTTTGAAGCCTGCTTGCCGGCAGGCTGCCCAGGTGCTCCCTTCAGAACCCACCCAGGATGCCCACCCTGGACAGTACCTGTATTCCTGTGACATCTTTGTCCCTCTCTCCCACTAAAACTGACTTATTAGGGCGCCTGGGTGGCTCAGTTGGTTAAGCGACTGCCTTCGGCTCAGGTCATGATCCTGGAGTCCTGGGATCGAGTCTCACATCGGGCTTCCTGCTCAGCAGGGAGTCTGCTTCTCCCTCTGACCCTCTTCCCTCTCGTGCTCTCTATCTCTCATTCTCTCTCTCTCAAATAAATAAATAAAATCTTTTAAAAAATTTTAAAAAAATAAAACTGACTTATTAGAAGGAAAGTTGACCCGGCCACCTCACAACCCATAATACCCATCATCCATCATCCATCCATGCACTACTAATCACGGACGAAGCCATGATGTGGAGTATCAGGCTCCTTGATGAGCAAGAGAAGCATGTGGTTGGCTACCTATGCATAGGCTGGTGGGCCTGACTTGTCTTAGGAGACAGACTTGGGCTGGGTTGCTGTGACCTGCCTTTGTGAGCAGAACAGCAGCTCCCCTCAGGCTGGAGCTCATTTAGGGGCCCAGCCAGTGGTGACTTTTTTCCCCTGTAGGGCTACCAGCCAGTTTCTTATCAGGCCAATCCCCAGAAAGGACACTGACACCCTCTGTTTGTCTGGCCAAGGAGCCACTAGCAAAGATCTATGAAATGCTGACCAGAAATGCTCTAGAAAAACAGGCTCATGTGTTCCCAATGTTTTGTTTGCCTCAAAGACACCTTTGACCAGCTGGTGGCAGCCCTCCATCCCACACCCTCTGGCCATCCCTCCTGTACATGGAAACTTCTGCAGGAGGGGTTTGGGACCCTGCCAGGTTCCTGGGAGTGGGTCTGCAGACACCATTAGCTCTCAGCCAAGGCCCTTCTGGTTCTTACTCCCATTCACTTCTCCCTTACTCTGTTTTTTCCATTACTTTACTCCCATCCTAGCTACAGTCAACTAATTCTGACAAAGCTGCTTCCCGCGGGACGTAGATGGTAGATTCACAGGGATGGAGGAGGGTGAGGGGTGGAGCGGCGGTGGAGTAATTATTTAGCTCCCGAAGCAGGGATCAGTTATGCACAAAGTATAGGGAAACCAAGCTGATTCAGATGACTCAGATGGGATTCAGCTCTTCTCATTCTATTCCTTTTGGCTTTCTAAGGCACTGTCTCCCAGGAATGCAGAAGCACTTTTTCTTTTCATGCTGACCTTCAAAGAAGTTAAAACAGGAGTCACTTTTATTCTTTTCCCAAGTTTTTTATTCTGTTTTCCTTCATGGTGTTTTCACTGCTGGTAGATAAATCTTTTAATGCATGATGATATTTTAACTTCTGTCTTCTAGGATTGGGTCCATAAAGCATACAGACTGGACGTATAATAAAAAAATGTACTAAATATTCGGTAGCTCAGCGAGTCTGTGATAGGAACAGGTCTAGGGGGAGCCATGGGGCATCTGTCTGTACTTGACTCCAGATCTTTGACCAGGCAAATATGATGTCTCTTGATTTTTGTACATTAGTTTTATACCTTGCCACCTTACTGAATTCTTTTATTGTTTGAATTAGTTTTATCATTGATTTTCTAAGGTTTTCTAAATACCCAAGCATATCTCCAGCAAACAGAAAATTGATTTCCAGGACATCTGGGTGGCTCAGTCAGTTAAGCATCTGCCTTTGGCTCAGGTCACGAGTCCAGAGTCCCAGGATGAGTCCCAGGATGAGTCCCAGGATTGAGCCCCATGTCTGCTCGGCAGGGAGTCTGCTTCTCCCTCTTCCTCTGATCTTCCCCTCTCTCCTGCTCTCTCTCTCTCTCTCACTCTTTCTAATAAATAAATGAAATCTTTAAAAAAAATTTAAAAAAAGAAAATTGATTTCTTTTACTTAAAAAGAGATAGTTCTTATGCCTAAAATTGATTTCTCTTATCCCGTTGCATGGTTAACTAATACAACGTTGAATAGTTGTGGAGACAATTCTTTGTCAACTATCTTAGAGAAATGATTCTAGTGTTTTCTAGGGGATATTATTACAAGACTCAAAGTTAAAGGAATAAAAATTATAACTGATAATATTTATTGAGCCCTTGTAATTTACTTATGCCTCTTCACAGAACAAAAACCCTTTTCAGTTTTTCCCCAAAGAAGGAAAAGCAGCTTCATGTTGTCCCAGTGGTGGATTGGATGTTAAGTCCCCTAGTCTCTTTAAATCAGTGAAGATTGTCTTCATGTCCCATCACCAAATTTGGCCCTAGTTTTTGTTTTCAGAAAACTCCACACAAGACACCCACTGGGCAAACTTGGGGTGTGGCAGACTATCTGCCTTGGGAAAATTTTATACAGCACAGGCTGGTAGAAGTACAAGGTCAGCTACATATGTAATCCTGAACTTTCTAGTTTCCACATTTAAAAAAATGAAACAGAGTAAATTAATTTGATAATCTATTTTATTTGACCCAGTATATCCAAAATATTATCTTCTCAACATGTAATCAGTATTTTACTTTTTTTTCATACCAAGCATTTTACACTTCTGGTAGATGGCAATTCATACCAATCACCTTTCAGGTGCTCCAATGCCACATGTACCTGGCAGCTGCTGGTTGTTTTTAATTTAAATATTTAATTTATTTATTTGAGAGATAGAGAGAGAGAGAGCACGAGCAGGGGGAGGGTAGAGGGAGAAGCAGACTCACCGCGGAGCAGGGAGCCCGATGCGGGGCTCGATCCCGGACCCTGAGATCATGACCTGAGCCAAAGGCAGATGACTGAGCCACCCAGGCGCCCTAGCTGCTGGTTATTTTTGTGTGTGAAGTGAGGTCTGAATCTAATTTAATTTTTGCCAAGTATTCGCTCAGTTGCCCCAGCACCACTTATTAAAAAGATGTTTGCTCTAGTAATTTGATGTGCCATCTCTATCATACACTGAATTACCATACGCCAAGGTGCCATTAGGCTCTTTAATATATACTATCGCATTTAATCCTCCTCACAGTGCTCCGAGGTTGGTATGATTATCCACATTTTACATACTAGGAAACTGAAACTCAGAGACATTAAGAACCTTCCCCAAGCCCACACAGCTGTTTGACTCCAAATCTGATTCTAAGAACTATTTGACCACGTGGGCAAGACTAACTGAACCTGCAGGTAGTGGGAAGGTGCAGCCAGGAATATAGCTCCAGAACAGGATCTCCTCACAAGAGAGAGGAAACCTCAATTAGAACTAGATAGGAGCTCAGTCTCCTTTATCCACAGGGAAGAGTTTCCAAAGACTTCTAGTCCCTCCACAGCACTTCCCGTTTGCACACACACTGCGTACTTGATCCCATCCTGACTTGCTTCATTCTCTCAATAAAAATGTGGTGTCTCCATAAGACCTTAACTGTTTCAAGAGCAGGAACCTAAATTTATATTCTTTTTTTTTTAAGATTTTATTTATTTATTTGACAGAGAGAGAATGAGAGAGAGAGAGCACGAGAGGGAAGAGGGTCAGAGGGAGAAGCAGACTCCCTGCTGAGCAGGGAGACGGATGTGGGACTCGATCCAGGGTCTCCAGGATCATGACCTGAGCCGAAGGCAGTTGCTTAACCAACTGAGCCACCCCGGCGCCCCCTAAATTTATATTCTTTCTTCTCGTGTCCCCTCAGTTGAGATTGCTGCTATGACTAATTGGTGAAACAAAATGAAGTTTCCACATCTGACTCCAAATCTTATCCCACAGACATATTTTAGAAACTGAAAGGGTTTTTCCTGTGTGTCTTCCCAAAGTCTTGCCCCTGCTGCAGTCTAGGTACGGAGACAGCTTTCTTCCTATCTAACATGGCCGAGTCTTTTTGGTGGGAACTGGTAATTGGTTATATCTTATTGCCTGGGCATGCGTCTCTTCTGGAGTTGAGCCAGCGGTTAGAGTCTCAATATTTGGAAACTCTCTTGTTTCACAATTTTATCCAGAGTCAGCTTAGTGGGTATCAAAGTTTGCAAGAACCAAAGGCCACAGCCTATGGGTAAGTGGCCCTTTAGGAGTGCCCCTTGGTCACCTGGGAACAGCCAATCCTGAACTTGCCCTTTGTTGCTGTCACCACGGTGGCTACAGCAGAGGCCGGAACACACACTGGGTGCTTGACAAGGACTATCTGGATGACAGATGGTTGGATGGACATATTGACAATGGACTGACAAATGGTGAAGGAATGAATGGGTAGATATATGGATGATTTTTAAATGTCCATAAATCATCCCTTACATTAGTAGTGAGCGTTTAGAGTACGAGTGTCTAAAAGCAGCCTTTCTCAAGGTGTAGACTGTGAACCTCTTGCAGCAACAGTCCTCTGGGAAGACTTTTACAAATAAAAATGCCTTGAGGCACCTGAGTGGCTCAGTCGGTTAAGCGTCAGACTCTTGATTTTGGCTCAGGTCATGATCTCAGGGTCCTGGGATGGAGCCCTGCGTGGAACCACGTCTGGCTCCATACTCAGAGGGGAGTCTGCTCAAGGACTCTCTCTCTCTGTCCCCTCTCTGCCCCTCTCCCCGCTTGCTCTTGCTCTCTCTTCCTCTCAAATAAATAAATCTTTTTAAAAAATAAAAATAAAAATGTCTTGGTGCCACTCCTGGAGCTCCCTGCTCAATGAGTCTGAAGTGGGACTTCATAATCTGTAATTTTTCAAATTCTTTGGGTAACTCTGACGGTCAGCCAGGGTGGAGACTTTAGCTCTTTCCTCTGGCCTTAGAGCAGCTAAAGCTTTAGCTTTAAGACTAGGATGGGAATCAGAATCCCCCTTCTTACCATGAGTTAACATTATGTAAAAAACCGCAGGATGCCTAGGAGAGGGGCCTTCTGGATCATTCCATTCCGAGATAACAGGCTGTTGTTGACTCTGTTTGAGCTCTGTCTGGCTTGCGTCACTTTTAAAAAATCTGAATTAGTTGCCAACATTTAAAAAATCAGATGATTATTTTTTTTAAATATGACTTTCTAAATTTCTTTGGAAAAAAAAAAGAGAGAGTAGTAGAAGTGGGTCTTTATTCTTGCAAGGGTTGACATCTGGAACCCAGTAGCCACCACCCCTTACACAGGCACAGCCTCTCCAGCCGGCAACAGTCCCCACCAGTCTTGTTTCACTCACTCACTTTGCCTTACCCCTGCAAGCACCCAGCCTGGTGTCCTTTTAGCATGAGAGAACAAAGACCGAGAGGGAGGAAGTAATCTGGATGGATTTAGGCTGTTTTGGGAGATGGGGATGGGGGACCCATCCTTTCCCTGCCGTGTGCTATCAAAGAAGGTCAAGGAGACAGAGATTGTTTAAGGAAAATAAATGAGGAAGTTGGCTAATTAAAGCACAATCATCCTCACCCTCCTCATCATCGCCTTAAAAAATTACAGAATATGTATTATTTATGAAACACCCTTCCAGGAAAAGAACAAGAACACCCACAAAGGGCAATGGGATCAAGGAGAGAGTCTGAGGCTTAACTGACTGGAGTTATTGCAGAATGTGTGATAACATGAGTCAACAAGTTATCACACTTCCTAAGGTACCACACATGCACTAAGTGCACAGATCATTATTTTTTAAGATTTATTTATTTATTTTAGAGAGCGAGAGAGCTAGGGAAGAGGCAGAGGGAGAGGGAGAGGGAATCTTAAGCAGACTCCGAGCTGAGTGCAGAGCTGGATGCAGGGCTCCAACTCATGACCCCAGGATCACGACTCGATCCAAAACCAAGAGTCAGTGCTCCACCCAGGCGCCATCCAGGTACCCCATGTAGATCAGTTAGGAGAAAATGAACTTGATGTTTCTTCAAAATGGATAAAAATGTATCTTGGAAATTAAATTACTAATTGATAAATAGCAAAACATTAAAATAAATTCAATCAACTCAAAATTGTTGGCTCCAGGGAGAAAGGAGAGCCTAGCCATTTGCAAGTCTATAGGCAATCCCCAAACTTTATTTTAGGCCAGAAACGTCCTAACTTTTGTAACTGCACAACCCTGTCCTCTATCCTTGGTCTGCATTTCATTCCCTCCCTTTCTCCCTTCTCCCTTCCCTGCTCTTCCTTCCTCCCCAACTATTAGGCTCTTGGTCCGGAAGAGAGCTGGCAAACTCACTAACTTTGACATGTACAATTCATACTAGTATTAGATTACTCCTTCCAAGGGGATTTATGCTTCACTGGGAATCAAGAACTGCATATCTAAGTGGGCATTTTCAAAGTATATCAAGCCAGACAGGAGACCCTTATAGGGGCTATATTTTCCCCCATGTCTCTGAAATTGCTCTACCCAACCCACATTCTTCTCTGTGGTCAACACCCTCTCGGTAGGTACACCACCAGCTTGGAGACTGGCAGGTCCTGGTCAGGACCTTTCACCTACTTCCCTGGTGCCCAGGGATCCCAATTCCAATGGGACAGTCCTGTTCCACGTTGTTAATTTTTTAGGAATGACAGCAAACCTTTGACTTGCAGGATGGCTCTTGGCAGGAGCTAGCAGGCTTTATCTCTGCCCACAGCTAAGTCACCTCATGGAAGGGGGAACAGCAGACAGAACAAAAACTGCCAGCCCATCCATCTTGCTGGCACTCACTCTTTTCTAAGCATTTCTCCATCAGTTCCTCCCTTGGTCCTTTCAAAAGCCATAAGGTAAGTATCATAAACCCCAGTGTTCAGAGAAGAACACTGTAGCCCAGGGAGTTTCTGTGACTCAGCTCAGACAACACATCCCAGCCATTGTAGACTCTGACAGGGATTCTGGGTCAGCCTCAGACCATCTGCCCAGCAGCCTGCCTGCTCTGTGGGATGGTCCCAAAGGAAAGGGGCACATACACCTGGAAAATCCCAAGCAGGTCAGCAGCCCAAGAATCTGCCCAGTTTTGAACATGGTGAATATCCACAAAAGCATACATGTCTCAGAAGTGAATAGGTGACAAGACTCATCCAAGCACAAGCCAGCATGGGGCACAATCTTGTGTTATCATTTTGAATTTCAATTGGTTATTGTTCTGTGGCCCCTAGAAATCGGTAGTTAGCTGAGGTCCAAGGATGAGTCCAGGAGAGCTCAGATGCAGGCGGACCCAGTAGTGCATGCCCAGACTGGCTCTTCTCTCTTTCCATCCAAAGGCTCCTAATGACAATGCCTCGACCTTGTCCAAGTTTAAGCAGAGAAGTAGGGGTAGAGAGGTGGTGGTACCCAGTGTACGTAAAATGCATGGAATGTGACCTTGGGAAGATCTGAATTCTAGCCCTAGTCCTGCCTCGAAACCACCGGTCCTTCTCCTCGCCCCTTCTCCAGGCTTCAGCCTCCTCAACAATGAAGTAATAAAACTGGAGTTGGTGGGGCGCCTGGGTGGCTCAGTTGGTTAAGCGACTGCCTTTGGCTCAGGTCATGATCCTGGAGTCCCGGGATCGAGTCCCACATCGGGCTCCCCGCTCGGCGGAGAGTCTGCTTCTCCCTCTGACTCTCTCCCCTCTATCTCTCATTCTCTCTCTCTCAAATAAATGAATAAAATCTAAAAAAAAAAAAAAAAAATTTTAAAAAAAAAACTGGAGTTGGTGACCCCTGAATTTCCTTCTGGCTCCAACGTTTTATGGTTCTGAGATCTGATAATTAATTGTACTATAACCTGAGACACTGGGACATACACAGGAACACGCCTGGGGTTCCAGGTGAGAGAAGAGTCATGAGTTCACCCACTGACTTGCTATCACCTCAAGCATGTCCCTTCCCCCTGGAAATGTCACCCTCTGGCTCAAATAGAGATGCCATCATACGGAAAACCTCACCCCAAAGACTCCCTGGGATTCCCTGGGAGCTCTGAGAAGTGGGAAGTAAACAGGCTTTCTCCAGACTAAACAAATTCCAGGGTGGAGGAAATTTCCTGTTGGCATTCCCTGTGAAGAAAATACCAGAGAGTTCACATATCCCTGCAGATCTGTAGGTCCATCAAGAGCTCTGTTCAGTGCTAGAAAGAACACACTAGAACCAGAAGACATGTCTTTGCTGTAATGAAAGCTACTGCTTGCTTAGAGAGAGAAAATGGCTTTCACCCACTTCCCAGCCAGACTTTATCGAGACATTTGCAGCAGCCATAGGTGTTGAGAACAGGAAGGGGAATGACATTAAGGGATAGCTGGGTCTTGCATATAGCTGAGGGTCGGCCTGGCACCTGCTACAGTGCCTGACCCACAGGGGCCCTCAGTGATGCTTGTGGGGTGAATGAATCAATAAGCCCTTTAGAAAATTAATTTAACAAAGTTTAATGCCAGCTTTCTTTTTTTTAAATTTTTATTGTTATGCTAATCACCCTACATTACATCATTAGTTCTTGATGTAGTGTTCCGTGATTCATTGTTTGTGCATAACACCCAGTGCTCCACGCAGAACGTGCCCTCTTTAGTACCCATCACCAGGCTAACCCATCCCCCCACCCCCCTCCCCTCTAGAAGCCTCAGTTTGTTTTTCAGAGTCCATCGTCTCTCATGGTTCGTCTCCCCCTCCGACTTACTCCCCTTCATTCTTCCCCTCCTGCTATCTTCTTCTTTTTTTTATTCTTAACATATGTTGCATTATTTGTTTCAGAGATACAGATCTGTGATTCAACAGTCTTGCACAATTCACAGTGCTCACCATAGCACATACCCTCCCCAACATCTATCACCCAGCCACCCCCCCACCCCCCACCACTCCTGCAACCCTCAGTTTGTTTCCTGAGATTAAGAATTCCTCATATCAGTGAGGTCATATGATACATGTCTTTCTCTGATTGACTTATTTCACTCAGCATGACACCCTCCAGTTCCATCCACGTCGTTGCAAATGTAATGCCAGCTTTCTTAAAGTGTAGTGACATTTCCCTGCAGGTAAGATTTTCTAGAAAGATTTGGTACCTGGCATCGGGAAATTCAGTACCTGTTAGCTCTATGACCTTGGGCAAGGTGCATGATTTCCTCCGCAAAACAATGATACATGATCTGTACCTCACAGGATTGTGATGAGGAGGAAATGAGGCAATGTATTCAGAAACTCTTTGCAAACTGTAAAGTACTACGTACAGGTTGTCATCTATCCTTCTCTGCATTGGATCAGCACAGAAAATGATCTTTTTCTGGTAACTTAAGAGCACACTGTTGTGAGTATCAGCCATCACAATGTTCTTTAGCTACTGGTGGAAGTGCGGACAGTGTCCTGTGTAGCAGGAACGTTCTGACCCCAATCCCACCAAGTCCACAGGATTCAAGGGGTGAGTGGGTTAGGGAACAACCCAAGGATCATCTCCCTAAAGTACCCTTGGATGATTCTGATGTTTCATGGAGGCTGCAATTAAGCATCAAACATAATTCTCCCCTTCCCCAGGTGAGGGGCAGAGCAGGTAACCTGTTCATGCCCTTTCTCTCCAGATCAGTGGAGTCATTAGGTTTTCTGTCCCATTATCATCAAGTGTCATCTGCTTCACCTTGGGACTCTTTGCTGCTTGCCACCTGAGCACCCGTCCCACTGTTGCTTCTGCTGAGGGCCACAGATGCACTTATTCCTTGGTGGACCCACCTCTGCCCTCTGCTTTTCTTCTCTAGTTCCTGTGGCTTCTCATTAACTCCACGGCTTTTGTACATGAAGATTGGCCTTTGGTAGATCCAGCCAGCCTACCCCGAGCTCCTTCTGCTTCCATCTGCTGAGCAACCCCACCTCAGCCTGGGCCAGTCTGGCTCAATGGTATCTTCTTCTAGTGCCCGGGGATTTTGTTTATTTGTGTTCTGGACTCAATGTTCGCACCCCTCCCCCAATTCACACATTGAAACCCTAACCCCCAGGGTGATGGCATCAGAAGGTGGGCCTTTGGGAGGCGATCAGGTCCTGAGGGTAGAACCCTCAGGTATAGGATTAGTGCTCTCGTAAAAAGAACCCCACAGAACTCTCTCGCCCCTCCTATCGTGCGAGGAGACAGCAAGAGGTTGACAGTCTGACCCCTGGAAGTGGGTTCTCCCAAGAACTCAACCACACCGGCCCGCCCCAGTCTCAGACTTACAATCTCTGGGACTGTGAGAAATAAACTTCTGCTGTGGATAAGCCATCCATCTGCGGCATTCTGTTATAGCGGCCTGAACTGATGGAGACGGTTTGGTTGTTTGGATTATTCTGGAAGGCTTCGGCACAAACAGTACATGTGAATGAATGACTGAGAGAGACTCAGAGGGAAGAACTTTTGTTTCACAAAAACGGTTTCACATTTGTGGGGCGTCACTGAGGGAGACCTCTTGGAGAAGGAAGAATCAGTCAGAACAGGGTTTCTGCAGCCAGTCCTGGAATGGTTGGCCAAACCAATCTGGGTCCCACTTCCTCTAGTAAAAACACAAAAGGACGCACAGTTGATGTTGCTGACTCTCCACTCATTCATAATGCAAGGGAGCCACGTTTACAAGTCCAAACTTCATTTCCTTCATAACTTAGCTTCGCATCTCTTGCCACAGACACGAAGAGACCCCAGGGAACAGAGGCCGAGCAGGTCCCAGGGAGCAGAGACGTGAAGTGTCTGCAGATGCTGCCCTTGTCCCTGTCGTCTGCTCCTGGTTTCTCTGTGGAGCACCTGCTGAGGGCCCACACCATCCCCTCCCAGGACTGCAGCCAGATCTCTGGTGGCTTCGCCGCAACCTTCACACAGCAGGACTGGCTTGGGACCCTTGAGTCCTGGGGATTAGGTCAGGCACCGCTCATGCAATACGTGGAAAATGCTGTCCCTCCATTCTCTGTATCTGTTGGTGAGCTAGGGCTGCCACGTCAAAGCACCACAGAATGGGTGGCTTAACCAGAGAAACGTCTTATCTCCTGGTTCTGGACAAATCCGAGGGCTGTGTCGGGCAGGGCTGGTTCCTTCTGTGAGCTACAGGGAAGAGTCTGTTCCATGCTGCTCCCCTAGCTTCGGGTGGGGCACTGGCAAGTTTTGGCCTTCCTTGGCTTGTAGAAGCGTCACCCTGACCTCTGCCCTCAGTTTCACAACATGTTCTCCCATCATGTGTGTCTGTGTCTAAATATCCCTTTTCTGTACGGATTAGGGGCCCAGCCTACTCCAGTATGACTTCTCCTTAATTCATGACATCAGCAGTGATCTTCTTTCCAAATAAGGTCACATTTTGAGGGACTGGGGCTTAGGGCTTCAATATATGAATTTTGGGAGACACAAGTCAACCCCTAACTCTAGTTAAATGAGTTGGTCCTCCTTGTGAATGTGCGTTAGGAGCATAGTGTGTGGGGTGGAGGGGGCGGTGGATAGTAGGTATACCTAGCCCAAGTCCAAGAAAATCACCCAAACAGGGCACCTGGGTGGCTCAGTTGGTCAGGCGTCTGCCTTCGGCTCAGGGGTCCTGGGATCGAGCCCCATGTCCGGCTCCCTGCTCCGAGGAGAGCCTGCTTCTCCTTCTCCCTCTGCTGCTCCCCCTGCTTGTGCTCTCTCTGTCAAATACATAAAGCAAATCTTTTTTAAAAAATCAAACAGGCTCTCCCAGGAAAAGGAAAACAGTCATGTCTCATGACATGGCCCCCTCCCAGCCCCTTTCTCCTAAGATGGCGGGTGGGTCTGTGGCGGAGGGGGCAGCCCAGGCCCCCCAGTGGCGGCAGGAAGAGTGGAGTGAGCCTTGTGGTAGGATGTCTGTCCCCGGCCACTCTCCCTTCAAGGCAGCGCCCCTCCTCTAGCGGGCTGTTGTTTGTCCGGCTGCCACTGGAGACTCGGGGCAGCAGCTGGGGGAGCTCAGCCGCCGTCTCCTTAGCTTCTCAGGGGTCACGCGGTCCACCCGGGACCCATTGTCTCCACTTGCCCTTGCAGGAGCTACAGACGCTCTCAGGTGAGGCCGCAATGCCCGTCTGGTCCTTGCTCCGCCCGCGGTCTATCGAGCTACCCAAAGATGCAGGGCCGCTCGACCCGCTCGACCATTCCCTTCCACTTGTTGTTCAAATATCTGTTCTCTTATTTATTTTTTTTTAAGATTTTATTTTTAAGTAATCTCTACTTACACCCAACGTGGGGCTTGAACTTACGACCCGAGATCAAGAGTCCATGCTCCACCGACGGAGCGGGGCAGGTGCCCCTGTTGTTTTTAAATAGCGTTGCAAACCTCCGTAATCGGGTCTGGGGGCATGTTTTTGGTTCACCACTCGGCCACATTCAAGGGGAGAAACAACCAGGCCTGGAGGTGACTCCAGGAAAGATCTAGTACTGTCCCTAAAGCCGTGGGGAATTCTTTTTTATTTTTTAAGATTTTATTTATTTATTTGAGAGAGAGAATGAGAGAGAGCACATGAGAGGGGGGAGGGTCAGAGGGAGAAGCAGACTCCCTGCTGAGCAGGGAGCCCATGCGGGACGCGATCCCGGGACTCCAGGATCATGACCTGAGCTGGAGGCAGTCGCTTAACTGACTGAGCCACCCAGGCGCCCGCTGTGGGGAATTCTGAGAGAAGCAGGAGCTAGAAAGCGCTGCGCTTTGTCCGCCAGGCACTAAAGCGGTCTGGTCTTCCTCATTCCCTTCCTCCTTCCTACCGAAATACCCTTCGCTTTCTGCCGCCTCCGCTGGCTCCCTTTGCCTTCCTGGACAGGCTCGGGGTTCCAAACCAGAAGGAGCAAGAGAAGAGGTGACACCTTCCCGCTTGCGCCTGGGGCTGGGCGAGAGGCCGCTGCTGGTTTCCCTGGGGCGACCAGGGAGCGAGGCGGGAAGAGAGGCGGCGGAGGAGTTCCGGAGCCTCAGGGCCCCGCCCGCAGTCCTGCTCCTGCCCCTGGTATCTCTGTTTGCTGAGCCACGGATTTACAGTATCAACCAGAAAACCAGAACGTCATGTGTGCCTGGGCCTTCAGGCACTAAAGAACACTTAAACTTCAAAGGAGGATTAATTGAGAATTTCTAGAAGCAGGGGGGCGCCTGGGTGGCGCAGTCGGTTAAGCAGCCGACTCTTGATGGCAGCTCAGGTCATGATCTCAGGGTCCTGGGATGGAGCCTGGCGTCCGGCTCCGTGCTGGGCGTAGAGCCTGCTTAAGATTCTCTCTCTTCCTCTCCCTCTGAGGCCTCTCCACCCCGCCCCTCAAAAAAACAAAACAAAACAAAACAAAAAGGAATTTCGAGAGGCAAATAGTATGAATGAAAACTCAGCGGCAGGAAGGAACTAAGTGTGTTCACTCACTGCCCACCTCCCATAGTCCTGCTTTCTATCCCCACCTCAAGGCTGGCCCCTCAAAACTGTCGCCTGGATCAGACCGCGATAGGAGCAAATCCCATGGCCACGTCTCATGGTTCCTTCTCCTGAATTCTTTGCAAAGCTGAACACTCTTGGTCGTAATAACACTAGTTTTACGTTTACTCTAAGTTGATTATGGCAGGCAGCCTTCTAAGGTCTTTTTGCTTTTTATCTCACTTCATCATCAAAACAACCCTGGGAGGAAGGCCCTATTATTAGCCCAAATTGACAAAAGAGAGAATGGAGGCACCAAGAGGTTGAGTAACTTGCCCAAGGGCACACAGGCTGTGGCGGAGCCCGGAATTGCACTTGGGCGTTCATCTCCGGAGCTCACGCTCTCTTTGACCAGGTCATACTTCCCAGAAAGAGGGAAAGGTGTTTAGGTCTTTGATGCAAACTTTGAAAGGCTAGGGGGCAGTGGCGGTGGGGAATGTGTTTCCACATGTGCAAAGCGGAAATTTTTTAAAAGAGGTCCTTGGTGGATCTTGGTTCCTTTCATGATGAGATAAAATATATGACTCATGTGGCCATGTCCTCCCTTGTGGTAAAAAATAATAATCCTCATCTTGGTCCGGGAGCCCTGATCTTTCTTTCCCTGTATGTATAATTCAGACTCCTTAGGGTTCTATTTGCCAAATATACAGTTAGTGCTTCGGAGGTCACTGTAGGCACAGGCCAACATCCTCCCCCTCTCCCCTGAGACGCATGCTGTCTGAAGTTCTTGATTATCTGACACCTGACCCAGGATGTCTGCATCCTCTGTCCAGAGATGTCACCACGTCACCATGCTGCTGTGGAGACCAGCCCTGGGGTGCGAGTGGGGTGATTCAAAGTTTTATTGCAAAACCTCTGAAAATCCATAGGTAGACCTGATTCTACCCTTGCACAAATCCTTGACCCATATTTCTTACAGACTGAATCAATAGTATGTGTCACACCTAAATTTTAAACGTACGTCGATATTGCTATGGTCAAAAAGCAAAGTCACTTGAAAACATGAGTGACTTTTTGATAACCATAACTAATATGTACATAGCATTTACTCTTTGCCAGGCTCTATCTTAAGCATTTTACATGGACCAACTCATTTCATTCCCCTAACGCCCTAGGAGAAAAGTATGATTACTAGTATGATCCTCATTTTACTTAGGGGGGAACTGAGTCACAGAGAGGCTAGGTAGCTTACCCAGGGCCACACAGCTGGTAGGTGGCAGAGGTAGGGTTGGACCACAGTGTGTGGGCTCTGAGCCATGCACTGTACCAGCTTTTTGCTGGTCTGCATTTGCTCCATCTATGGATCCTACACACACAACGATCTCATCGTCACATGGACGGGAAAAAGCCTGCAAACCTAGAAAGTTCCAAAACCTTAGCTCTAAGGAAAATGCCCTCTTTTTCTTAAGAAACTTTTTTATTTTGGAATTGCGTTAGATTTATGAAGAGTCGCAGAGATAGCATAGAGAGATCCCACACACTGCTTGCCCAGTTTTGGTTTCCCTAATATAATCATCTTCCACTGAGACATTTGTCAAAACTAAGAAACCAACACTGGCACATCACTATTAACTAAACTCCACATTTTGTTTGGGAGCCACTGGTTTTTCCATTAATGTGTTTTCTTCTCTGTTCCAGGGCTAATCCCGGGTCCCACACTGTGTGAGGTCTCAGGTCTCCTTCGGGTCTTCTGGTCTCTGGTAATTTCTCAGCCTCTCCTTGTTTTTTCATGACCTTGACAGTCTTGAGGAGTTCCGGTAGGGTATTTGGGAGAATATCCTTTTGGGATATTCTGATGCTTTCTCACAATTAGACTGGGGTTACAGCCTTTTTGAGAAGAATACCACAGAAAGGAAGTGTCTTTCCCATCACATTCTATCCTATTGGGTGTGATGCTTCATTTTATGTGTCAACCTGACTGGGGGAACGGATGCCCAGATCCCTGGTAACACATGATTTCTGGGTATGTCTGTGAGGGTGTTTCTGGAAGAGATTGCATTTGAATCAGCAGACTGAGTAAAGCAGATGGCACGCTCCAATATGGGTGGGCCTCGTCCAATCTGTTGAGGGCCCACATAGAACAACAAGGCAGAGGAAGGGCACATTTGCTTTTACTTGAGTTGGGACATCCATCTTCCCCGACCTCAGACATTGGCACTCCTGGTTCTCAGTCTTTTGGACTCAGACTGGAATTCACACCATCAGACCCTGATTCTCAGGCCTTGGGACTCAGGCCGAATTATACCACTGCTTTCTCCAGCTTGCAGATGGCAGATCATGGAATTTCTTGGCCTCTATAACCATGTGAGCCAATAATAAATCTCCTTCCTATAATAAATCTCTCTCTCTCCCATATTTTACATGGTCCTATTTCTGTTTCTCTGGAGAGCCTGACTCATACAAAGGGGGCGTACGTGACATCAACATCACCAGTGATGTCACAAACTTGGTCACTTGGTTAAGATGGTGTTTGCCAGATTTCCTCTGTGTGAACCTATTATTTTCCCCTTTCTGCGCTCTGTCTTTGGAAGCAAGTCCCTAAGTCTGGCCTACACGTGGGGTAGGGACAGGAATGGGTTAAGGTCCTCCCCGCCCCCCACCCCGCCCTGAAAGTGGAAGTATTGACATACGTTGTTTGGAATGTTTCTGTAAAGATTTGTCTCTTCTCCTGCATGTATTTAATATTTGACCTTGGGGCTCCTGGGCGGCAGGCAGTTCTGTTGCTATTGACTATTCCCAGCGGCGTATCTCTTATAATTCTATCAGCTCCTTCAAGAAAAGAGAGCATATTCTCTTTTCTTTCTTTCTGTCCCCTCCAAATAGTGGGTGTCCAACAATTCGATTCACTGAACTGAACGGAATCAGAAGATCAAATTCAAACAGAACAAATCCAGATAGACCTGGATAAATTCTTTAAACCATGTGCTTTCCCAAGAACAAAAGAGCAATTTTATTTCATGGCCAATTTAGAATGTTCCTGTAATCCAGCACACCGACCTGAAGGCCCTTCTCCTCCTCTGGGCCAAATGCTGGGTGTGTTCGTATTCATGATCCAAAGTATCTAATCCTTTTCTATTCTTTTGCAGATTTTGTTAGCCAGTTTGTCTGACTACCTTTCCTAATCAAGGAATTAGCTGACCAGTTGCAAAATGCACTTATATTTATAAGGCATGCGTGAGTTCTTGGCCCTGGCAGACTGTTTTGTTTTGTTTTGTTTTGTGTATAAGAAGCAGAATTGTTTCCCGGGTCCTCCAAAAGAAAAAACAACCTTTGGAGTGTAACACTCCAGGATTATAAATGCTTGTCTAAAGCATTTATACAATGGGAGGTGAGCATGAGGGGTATGCAGTACACCCTCTGATTCCAACAGCATGTTGTTACAACCATCCTCTGGTCCTCGGGGCACCGGTGACTCTGGAAATATAACCCCATCCTAGAAGTGTCTGATCTAACAGATTTACCCATCAATGCAGGGGGCAGGCCTGTCCCCCACACCGGCCTTGAAGGAGAACTTCCTAGTGGCCTGACCAAGCCTATTTGGTGTGCTTTGGAGGAAGGGTTGGTGGGAAAGGGGCTGTTCCTCTCATTACCTGGCAACCTTCAGGCTGAAGGACCCAGCTCAAAGCTGACTCTCTGTGTTCACTGAAATGACCATTTGGTGAAACCATCAGCTGGATGCTGTTTTCCCTGCTACATGACTAGCTCTTGAAGTGATAGGATGCTCATTACTTCAGTGTCTCTCACATGCAGTTTTTAGCCTTCTTGGGAAACTCTTCGATTAGCCAGGAACCTGCCCACTATGAAATTGCTTGCCTGGCTCCCCAGGACTCTCATGTGGCACTGGGAGGGGGGGGTCATTCTAAGCCAGTTACAGGAGCCATAAGGTCATGAGAACCTCCTTCATATGGTGTTGCCTTCTATTTACACTGTCCCCACCCTCAACTCTGTGAGTAGAATTGCTAAGAATGTTCCCCTATGTCTGCTCCAAAGAAGGGCTCCTTTTCCCATGCTTGGGAACTGGGCATTGGGCAGTTAAAGCACCAGGGTTTCTATTCATGGATTCATAACACTGACTACATTGTTCACGGTTAGGCTGGACATAAGCATAAAATTATTGTACAATGGTTGCCAAGTGTTGCATTGGCAGAGAAAATCTGTTCCAAACATCTTGATGCCAAATGGTCAAGTTACTTCATTAGGACTGTACCTTTTAAGTTCTGGAAAGAGATGGAAACATCACAGACAACTTACTAAGCAAATTCAGGTTCCTCTTCCCATCTCAAGTCAAGAGGAAAGAACGTGAACTTGGACATGCAAGAAGCAGGAGACTAAACTCCAACCCAGGAGATGTGCTCCCACCACCCACCCCGTGAAAGGATGAACATGAGGCTTCCTGGAAGTTCGTTGGAGGCTACTCTCATGTCTCCAAGCCCTACACAGCCAATAGACGACCGATAGTTTCAGCCTTGCATTTTCAGTTTTTGATGTTTGATTTTACGTGCCAACTTGGCTGCGCCATAATGCCCAGTTAGTCAAACATTATTCTAGATGTTTCTGTGAATGTAGTTTTTGAATGAGATTAAGATTTAAGTTGGTGGACTTTGTGTACAGCAGATTACCTTCCATAATGTGACTGGGCTTCATCCCATCGTTTGAAGGCCTTAATAAAACAAGGACTGACCATCCCTGAGCAAGAAGGAATTCTGCCAGCAGAATTACTCAAGACTCAAGCTCTTCACTGGGTATCCAGCCTGCTGGCCTACTCTGCAGATTTTGGACTCACCAGGCTCCGCAACTGCATGAGCCAATTCTTTAAAATAAATCTCCCTCTATAGATTGATAGATACAGAAATAGAGATAGAGACATCCCATTGGTTCTGTTTCTTTGGAAAACCCCAATTCATAGTTCTTGTTTTCATGAGGGCTCCCAGAGTTTTGTTGTGGTGGGTTTGCCAAAAATGTCAACTAAGCTAATCCCCCAAAGCCTCTGATTCACCACTTTAATTCAAAAGCACTGCTCTTGTCCCATACAAAGTCTCACTCGCCCCAAATCCTGCTATCCCATGTACTTTTCAGTTAGTCTCCAGGACTCTGCTGGTTACATAAAGTAGAATCCCCTTCATTCGTGGGTGTCAGGTCAAGTCTGGGCTGGTCGTGGACAAGACAAGAGGGGCATCTACCCTACAAATCTCCCCTTAGATCTTCAAGCCCTTGGATTCCCAGACGGTCCATGTTCTCATCCCACCCAAGGAGGTAGATGGTATCGTTCTGATTCCAGATTAGAAGGATATGGCGGATTCATTCAAGGCTATGGCATTAATCTCTGGGTTGGCATAAGCATGAGAACATAAGCTTTGCTTTCTGGTCATAGACATCAAATGGTGCCACCCACAGCTTCCCTCAGTCTGAGGTCAGAATATACTCATTTTATTACCACACTCTCCTGCTTATCTAATTTCTTTACCTCTGAAGTGGGCACAATCTCATTAGCTATGTCTGCTCAGCGTAGTCTCAAGTGCAGTCGTCTTCAGCTCTGATGGAAACAATAATAATAATAATAATAATAACAATAATAATTCTTTTTTAAAAGAATCATTCATTTTTATTGGGTGCTTACTCCCTGGCAGACATTGTGCTAAAAACTTTGCAAGCATCACCTCATTTTGTCCCCACAAGAACCTTATTATTGGCCCTGTAACTCATTTGGTTTACAAACAGTGGGGCTGGCCTGATCCTAGAGACCTCCCTGGACATGGAGCTCGCTTGGGCAGAAGAGTAAGGGAAGCATAACTTGGGATCCCATTCTGAACCGAGGAAGCCCCAAGTGTTGACTAGTGGACTTTGTCTGCCATGGTGCCAGGTCCTACAGCCCAGAGTCATCCAGGAGCAGGAAGAGAAGGCAACAGGGTAAGGTGAGCAGGAGATCAAACCTTCAGGGAGAACACTTGGCAAAACTTGGAGGCTCATAGGGGGCGCATCCCCGACCCTCCCTGCTGTGTCTTTTCACCAGCGGTACTCCTCTCCCTAACCCTGCCACCCAAGCCCTCACTCTTGCTGCAGCCTCTGTGGTCAAACCAGCTTTCAGGGAACTCTCCTCGATGAGCACACACACTCTCCTATCTTGTTAAATAAAATATGTTCGGCATAAGTTAGCATATCTGTGATGAATGTACATTCTCATGCTGGCCTGGGACCCAATGACACAAGGCTGCCCTGAGGGTTGATGACATGAAGGTGGTAGTACTCTACCAGCCCAGGTCACTCTGCCTTTTTGGCTACTAGGCCTGTTTTCCTAGGCCTGCTGTCAACTGCCCCGCCCCTGCGGGGCAACCCACCACCTCCTCTCTTTACCATGCAACCTCCCTGCTCTGCACTCACCCACCTCCCGGTTTGCTGCAGGCTGGAGACCCTGCTATCAACTTCCAAGAACCATGGAAGCAATGTCCCGAGGGAGTCCAGGCTGCAGTGGGGGGGCGGGGGGGGCGTTCCTGTAACCGTATGCACTGTGCACGTGGGCTCTGGAACGCCTGTTTGTAACCTGGATTTAAGCCTTCATTTCCTCTCCTATCGGCGGTGGCAATAAGGACTAGATCACGGATGGGCATTAAAGGAAATAATGTACGTAAAAGGCTTGTCGTATGTAAATATTTTTATATATATGTAAAATAAGTATAGCACCTTATACATAAAAAGCATTCCATAAACGCTAGCTTTAATGTGCTTATTTTGACTGCCCTATAATTATTGTTTTTTCCCTTCATCTCTTCTGTAGCACTGAGGTTGTCAGATAGGTTAACACCGTGTGCCATCTGATCTGTGTATTATTCTAGCCGCCACCATGTATTAATCACACCACCAGGGAAAAACTATCTTGTCATGTCTAGGGTCTCTTTTGATTCTAACAACCTTTCTGAGCATGCTCTGTCACATTGCCCTAATTTCCCAGGGCAGGGGAAAGGGAGCAGGACAAGCATCCCATAGGTCCCTTCCTTCTCCCATGTAAGGTGCCATAGACATATTATGTGAATCCAGAAAACTCAAGAAGCACCAGCCTCCAAAATCCCCTGGGCATTTGGTAAGTCTTGGTTGAGGATGGTGATGCTGTTGGAAGCTGAAGTGGCCTGATTCTCACACTATAAAGAACATAGTGCACTGGTACCATTAGATGAAAATCCAACCCTTTTAAATGTTCATGTAAGGGAGTTGCCTTTAAACACCTTTTGGTGATAGGGTTCCTGGGTGGCTCAGTCGGTTAAGCATCTGACTCTTGATCTCAGCTCAGGTCTTGATCTCAGGGTCATGAGTTCAAGCCCCGTAGTTGGGCTCCACACTGGGTGTGGAGCCAACTTAAAAAAAAAATAAGTAAGTAAAATAAAAACCTTTTAGTGACTCCTTTCCTACTAGTGAAGATTAAACTGTGAAGCGAACAATCACAACTTTATTCATCCATTTCGCAAATCCAGATTGCCCCATGCCCATGTGACCCAACTGTGTCTCGGAGAGAAGAGCATGGGATTGTTAAAGCAACAGTGGGTGCAGAGAATCACGGGGCCAGCTGCCTGGGACAGATACCCAAGCCTGCTTTCCAGCCTACATCTGTCTTTTCTCAATCTCAATGGCTTGCAAATACTTCAGGTTTGGACTCACACTGGAGGGATCTGTCTTTCCAAGCCATCCCTTAAGACAGAAGTGGGAAGAAAAGAGAGAGGGCAAGAGCCTTGACAATGGCAGGTGCTTTCCATCCGCTCTCTCCCTGTGGGAACAGGAAGCTGGAACATCCCAGCAGCATGCCTTTGGAGTTCCAGCTCCTTAGAGGGTGACCTATACCAGTGGATAGTATTTGAATAAATTACTCTTCTTATCCTACTCTGCATTCATTCATTTAAACTAGGGCACAGCCAGAAAGCTTTGAGTGCCTGGGCCTCCTTTCCTTTTCCTCCACTCCTGATCCAGTCTAAATGAAGGTTCGGATTCGACTGGGGAGGGAGACAGTTTTCCTTGGGTAAGAGCCAAGTTCTTAATGGAAAACTCAGAGTATTCGATCTGATTGCATGACATGAAGAGATCCAGGGCTGAGCGTGGCTGAGAACACAGAATATAAAATAGGTTCATTCCTCACCCCCGCAGCAACATAAATATTAGTTCGCCAGCAGAGTGGTCTTGGGCAAGAAGCTGTTGGCATCTCTGGCTTCACCCATGATGACAAGGAGAGGACCACCGGCAAGGAAGGGGCACGAACAAAGTCAGCATAAGACCAAGGACACCCTCTTCCCATGTCTTTTCCGTCATGCGCCTCCTACCTCCCTCCCACCCACCCACTGCCATGTGCATCCAGCTCAGATGGCCCAAAGGGAGGCCTGATATGGAGCAGCTGTCTCTTTGGAGAGTATACTCAGACTTTCCAGGAAAAGAGGAAAAGCCCCTGAGGTCACTGATATGGGAGAGTAAGGAGAAGCTTTGTGGAGGAGAATGAGGGGGTTGGAGGCAAAGGGTTATCAGGAAGGCTCAGAGGGAAAAACCGGTGAGCTTCCCATGGTGACCAGAGGAACTTGGTGCTCATCTAAATATCACCTCCCTGCCCCCTTCCCTGCCCCAGAGCAGAGACTAGCATAACATCGGAGCTAGAAGGGGCTTGGGACCAGTGGTTTTGACTTCTTTGGGGTCACAGACAGCTTTGGCACACTGATAAAAATTGGGGATCTCTCCTGAGAAAAATGCATTCATGAGCTTACTCGTGTGCATCACACACACACACACACACACACACACACACATGTTCACATACAAATTTCAGGAGGTTCACAGACTTCTCAAAACTCATCGTTGAGACCCCTAGCACAGGGACTCTGCTCCTAGTCCAGTGTTCTCAACCAAGGGCAACTGGGCCCCTGCATCTAGTGAGTGGAGGACATTCCACAATGCACAGGACCACCCACAGAAAAGTATTATCTGGCCCAAAATATCAATAGTGCCAATACTGAGAACCCCACTGGACTAGAAGTCCAACACATCATCTCTTCACAGAAATGTGAAATCATCTGCCTAAGAGCACACAAGTAGTTGGAACAAGGCCAGGACTGCTGTGCCAGATAATCATGATAGAGCCCGTTTCCTGAGTACTTATTAAGTACCAGACACTGTTCTAAGTACTTCACATGAATGAATTCACGTACCTCTCTGAGACGGGTATAGTTATGCCCATTTCACAGGTAAGGGAATGGAGGCTAATTGTCCCACCCAAGATCACGTGACTGATGTGTGGTGAAGCTGGGTCTGAAGCCAGGCAGTCTGGCTCTGGGGGCTGTCCAGGCCACTACCCCTTGCAGCTTACTGCCTGGACCCTACTAACTACTCGCATTCCAACAGGTCATCAAGAAGCACATCTTGGGGTGTGCAATATTCCTCTAAATCCTCCTAAAGTTCTCTCTTACCCAGACCTTGGCTTTAGTTTCTTACTACTTCAGGCTTAGTAGTTTTCTCCTTTGTAAGGACTATTTAAGGACTGTTCCTAACCAGCTCTCAAGTTATTCACAGTTTTCAAGATACATTATCATCATCCACTATTTCATCCCATATTTAAAACAACTCTGCTCAGCACTCAGGGCGTTTGGCGGGTGGGGAAACAGCAGCGTGAGGTCACGGGGCAGGCAAGTGATCAAAGCTGGAACTGGCAGCCTCAGAGGGCCACACCTGCAGAGCTGTCTTTCTCCTCGGACTGAGGCCACCGACTCAGCCACCTCAGACCTGGAGTGAGCTGGGAAGCCAGAGGCCTCCGTCTGTGGTCCATGTGTGAGCAGATGGACGTCCGCAGCCTCTGTGACGTGGGAATCCTTACCCACATGCCTATCCTACAGGTATTCCTCGCCTTATCGCCTTTCACTGTATTGCTCTTGGCAGGTATCTTACTCCTTACAAGTTGAAGGTCGGTGGCAACCCTTCACTGAGCAAGTCTATCAGTGCCATTTTTCCGACAGTAGTTGCTTACTTCCTGTCTCTGTGTCACGTTTTGGTAATTCTCAATATTTTCATTCCCAATATTTCAAACTTTTTCATTATTCTTTTATTTGTTGTGGCGGGCTGTGATCAGAATTCGCTGAAAGCTCAGATGATGGTTAGCATACTTTAGTAATAAGTATCAAGTTTATTAAGTACTAAGTATTTTTAAATTAAGGTGTGTACATTTTTTATTTTTTATTTTTTATTTTTTAAAGATTTTATTTATTTATTTGACAAAGAGAGACACAGCGAGAGAGGGAACACAAGCAGGGGGAGTGGGAGAGGGAGAAGCAGGCTTCCCGCAGAGCAAGGAGCCCGATGCGGGGCTCGATCCCAGGACCCTGGGATCATGACCTGAGCTGAAGGCAGATGCTTAACAACTGAGCCACCCAGGTGCCCCTGTGTACATTTTTTTTTTAGACACCATGCTATTGCACTCTTAATAGACCACCATATAGTGTAAACATAACTTTTATACGCACTGGGAAACGAAAAATTTGTTTGGTTTACTTTACAGTGATACTTGCTTTATTGTGGTGAGCTAAAGTCAAACCCACAATATCTCCAAGGTATGAGTCTACGAAATATTTGTTAATCTTCAACAGAAGCACAAATTAAAGTTAATAATGCCTGACTTTAACTGAAATGTATTTATTTGATATTTGCTGACAGGGTGAAGCAATCTAAAATTTCTAAGCGCCATCCTAGCTCTTAAACTGCTTCATCTGTCTGCCTTCCTGCTCCTTGCTACAGTTTCTTGCTCAAGATGATATTATATTGGTGGCGGTGGTGGTGTTTCCTTTGATTTTTCTAAAAATGAGCTGTGCTAGACTGCCTACCAGCCGGTGCCCCCATCCCCACCCAGAAACCGCACCGCTCTGCGTGTCCTCGGCATGTCCTCTGTGTGTCTTCTGTGTGGTCTGAGACGCCATATTCCAGTCAACGGATCCAATCGACTGTTCACATCTTATTTTGGCAGAAATCTCTTTGGCAAAGAATGGTTGCCAGTATCTGGGTAAGACCTAGTCATTTTAAGTGACATTCAAAACAAGATCCCCGAACAGAAAAAGAAGTTCCAATTTCCTTCACCTTGTCCTTGGAGCACATAGGCCTTGACTCTTGAGTCTGTGCAATGACCAGAATTGCCTCTTGTTGGAAATGAAAGTGAACGGACACTCAGTTTCCCTTAATTTAATTATAAATGTATTCATTGGCTCATCCAATGGCAGAAACTTAACATCTATTATGTATTACTTTTTATACCTCCACATGTTCTGAAAAGGATGGAAGGCCCCTGCAGGCTTTATTGTAAAGATTACCAGTTCAGCTCAGTTGAATTCGCTAACGATGTCTTTATTGTTTGCTGACCACCCTGCATCAAGCCCAAGCCTCCTGCCCGTGAAATATTTCAAATCTCTCTGAAGAAGGAAGGTATTCCCACAGGAAGTCATGGAGACTATTCATACATAGTCACCTTCAACTCACAAATGGGTTAATTTGTGTTAACCAGGATTCTTTCAGATGTGAGACAAAAAATCTTTTGTAGCAGAAGGAGAAATGCGTTTGCTGTTCAGGAGACAGGAAGGCACAGGGACAGTGTCTGTCTCCAGGACACAGACCAGGGGTGCCAGTGCTGCACTGGGAGTCTCTCTCCTACTCCAGCTTCAGCTGCCCAGGGTCAACCCCCAGATTGGCTTTACTCCTTCCTACTGCAGGTTTCCTCTACGTGGCCATTTGAGGCAAGTCAAGGTAAGGTAAGACTGTTAACAGCTCATGTCACCCCGGCTCAGCAACCTTCAGAGGAAGAAAAAGGGCCTTTCTCAATGCTTTAGTATGTCAACATGTCAAGGAAGAAAGGTGATTGACCAGACTTTGGTCGTGTAGCCCATGGACCAATCACGGGGGCAGGAGCTATTGTGATTGGCCAAGCCCAGGTCACATGACCATCCCTGAGTCCTGGCAGTGGACTGATGTAACCGCAGCTCCAGCGGTAAAATCAGTTTGGAGTTGAGAAGGCACATTTCCCCAGAGGACAAGGGATGAGTGGTGTTGTCAGCAGAAGAAGGGGAAAGGGCCACTGGGCAGCCCAAAACAACAGATGTGCACTATAATTACATTCCAAGAGTTCATTTGAAAGTGACTGTTTGGAACTCAGATGACATTTCCCAGGAAAAGCCATCTTATAACAAGCTCTTATATTTGTGTGGTGTTTTAGGAGGCACTTTCTTATCTATTACATCGTTTGACCCCTCAATAGCTCTGGGAGGTAGAGAGAAGAGGTATCTCCCATTCCGTCAGCCCATAAACATCCTTTATTGGGAGAGTACCTCTGTGCTATTCCCATAAAACTTCAGATTTCGAGTGGGAAGGGAGCTTCCTTGGAAGGATTTCCAGGATGGGGGCATGGCATCATGCTAAGTGGACTGTCCTCCCGGCCTGAGTCTTTCCTCTCCTTTCTCCCCTGACTTTGTCCTGGGCCCCTCACGGGCCACCTAATATGGACAGAAACCCAAGGCTGTGTCCAGCATTGTGTGAAACCAAATGGAATGGAGGGTACGGGGTAAGGTAAACCGTTACCTGCTGCCACCAAACTTCTGCTCATTTCACAGGCAGGAAAATCTAGGGAATACCCTGAGGCTGTAGAGTGGAATAAGGGGAGGGGAGAGGGAGGAGGGAGGGAGAGTTGAACAGGGGAGAGGGGTGGCTGGAGCAGGGCTATGGGGGCTGGAACTATGGATGTGGGTAGAGGGTGGGGGCTGGGGACTTTAAAGATAAGAATATTGGGTTTTAATTTATTCAGTCTGAAGCTGCAATAAAAGTCTCCTCATATAAATCCCTGAGTTGCCAGTTACATTTTTTTTTTTAAGATTTTATTTATTTATTTGAGAATGAGAGTGAGAGAGAGAGAGGATGAGCTGGGAGACAGAGGGAGAGGGAGAAGCAGGCTCTCTGCTGAGCAGGGAGCCCACAGGACCCTGGGATCATAACCTGAGCCAAAGGTAGATGCTTAACTGACCGAGCCACTCAGGCTCCACAACAAGTTCCATTTTCTAGGATAAGACACTCAGCGTCCCTGGGCGGTGGAGTAGATGGTAAGGGTGAAAGGGAAGGGGATAGAAAAAAGGGAAGATTTGGAGCCAGAGTGACTCAAGGACACATTAGCCCAGGGATTCACAGAAATTGTGGGGAAGGCATCAGACATCTCGGGATATGGGGTGAGGGAGGCTCTTGTCAATGGGTGGGGGGAGCTCTGCTCAGCAAGCACATGGCATACCCACCCCGCCTCAGTTCTCTGTGGCCTCAGCCCCCACCAAGCCCTGGCCATCCCTGGGCCCTACAGGTCATAGTCAGGGCCTGGGAGGATGGTCGGGGAAACATGTGTGGCCAGGGATGGGGAGGATGGGGCGTGGGGCCTGTGGGGCCAGGAATGGGGAAGATGGAGGGGGAGGGGACGTGTGTAGCAGGAACTCAAAGGGGAGGGCCCCTCTTCGTGGGCACTCTGGACACAGAATCATTCTTGAAATAGAGTGCAGGTCAGGCAGGAGCCCCCCGGACTGTCTTCCACAAAGAAGATGAAAGTGATCAGCGCACATAGAAAGAAAAGAAGACCTTTCCCAGATCACTCTTCTCAAAACCTTGCAGTCATTCCCTAGGACCTAAGGCACCAAAGGCCTTTGAAATCAACAGGAGATTTGACCTAGTAATTCTGTTGCTAGAAATTTATTCTTAAGAAATAATCAGAGGTGCACATAGATATGCATATACAAGAATACCATCAAGGCATTATTTATAGTTTGAAAATTGACAAAAATCAGATACCATTAATAGGGAATTGCTTAAATAAATTATAGCTAGAATCCTATGCAGTCTTTAAAAAGCATGTTTTAAAAGATTGCTTCATGGAGAAATGTTCACAAGATATGAATTACTTTTTATTTAAAACACATCTATGTCTTTTTTTTATGTTTTTATTTTGATTCCAGTTACTTAACATACCGTGTCATATTAATTTCTGGTACACAATATAGTGATTCAACACTTCCATACATCACCCGGTGCTCATCACAAGTGTCCTCCTTGATCCCCAACACCTATTTCCCCCATCCCCCCACCGATCTCCCCTCTGGTAACCCTCAGTTTATTCTCTATAGTTAACAGTCTGTTCTTGGTTTCTCTCTCTCTCTCTCTCTCTTTTCCTTTGTTTATTTGTTTTGTTCCTTAAATTCCACGTATGAGTGAAATCATATGGTATTTGTCTTTCTCTGACTGACTTATTTCACTTAGCATAATACTCTCTAGCTCCATCCACATTGTTGCAAATGGCAAGATTTCATTCTTTTTTATGGCTGAATGATATTCCATTGTATATTGTATATATTCCCCATCTTCTTTTCCACTCATCTATCGAGAGACACGTGGGCTGCTTCCATAGTTTGCCTATTGTAAATAACGCTGCTATAAACGTAGGGGTGCATGTATCCCTTTGAATTAGTGCTTTTGCCGTCAAATGCTCTACCACTGAGCTATACCCCCTGAATTAGTGTTTTTGTATTTTCTAGGTAAATACCTAGTAGGGCAATTACTGGATGGTAGGGTAGTTCTATTTTTAGCTTTGAGGAACCTCCATACTGTTTTCCACAGTGGCTGCACCAGTTTGCATTCCCACCAACAGTATCGGAGGGTTCTTTTCTCTCCACATCCTCACCAACTCCTGTTGTTGCTTGTGTATATTAACTACATTTTAAAGACAAGTTATAAACCACCATACACATATGACTGCATCTAAAAATTACTGGAGAGAAAGACACCAAATTGTTAACAATTGCTTTTTCTGGGTGATGTGCTGACTTGTGATATTTTTGTCTTTATTCTTTCCTATAGCATTTGATATTTCCATAATTAATATTTATTACTTTATAATAAAAAATAAAGGTATGTTTCTTTGTTGATGATCTGTTTTAAAAGAGTTCTCTGGGGGGGGGGTGTGTGCCTGGGTATCGCAGTCAGTTAGGCTTCTGACTCTTGATTTCGGCTCAGGTCATGATCTCAGGCTCTGTGCTCAGCAGGGAGTCTGCTTGAGGATCCTTTCTACCCCTCTGCCCCTCCCCCCATCTCAAAAATAAATAAATAAATCTTTAAAAAAAATAAAAGAGTTCTTTTAGGAAAAACTTCAGCTCCTCACCTGGCATTCAAGCCCTTTTCCGAATCAGGGCCCAAGACCCCACCTTCCTGCCTCAGACCCCTGCCTGGGCCCTGCTCCACCATTTCCCCCAGCCTCTCTCACATTCCTCTCCACCTGTTCAGATCCCAGCGGTGTTTACTGTCCTCCAACCCAGCCCTCCCAGATGCCAGGGGAGCCAGAAACAAGCATCTGAGGCATGAGGAGTTGTATGGCCTTTCAAGGTACTGCCTGTAATTTGACCACAAAGAAAACCTCACTTTCCCAAGAAGCATCCCCCAAACATGAGCTTAAGGCAGACTTCTCACACACTGCACCCCTCTTTCCACACTGGTACGCTGTGGAGAAAGGGGAGCTGAGGCTCACCAGTGCATGTGTGTGCATCCCCATGTACGTGGCCCGTGGACTACTGCGGGGTTCAAAATGCCGTTCAGTCCCGTTCAGTGTTCAAAATGTCAGCGTTTGGAAACTGCTCTTGACCCTGAGGGCAAATAAGAAAGTTCATCCATCCATTCATTTACCCATCCTTACATTTAATCTTTTTTTGTGTGTGCGTGGTTTAGCTGTTCGTTCTGTTAATGATTTAAGCAACAAATACTTGAGAATCTCCTGTTGCAAGTGCGTGCCCAGGTGCTGGCACCATAAGGATTACAAGTGTCTGCCTTCATGAGACACAGATCTACTTGGGGGGGGGGGGCAAATAAAAGGCAAGACCAGCTCAGCCCCATGCCCACTGCACGCACGCATGCACGCATGTGCACACAATCACACACATGCACACACACGTTTCTAGACCATAGCATGGAGTTTGGACCACAGCAAACTAGCAGCAGGGCGGTGAACTGTTTTTACTTTCAACACTTCTGAAAACAAATATGTGGGAGTTTTCCCCCCCACCAACCAATTCTCCAACTCTTGAGACAGCATTCGGGTGTCCTACAAGTCCAATTTGATTCCGACATGGACTGCCGGAGTTAGCACAGACCCTGCAGGTTAAGGACGCAGTGCTACAAGACTGCCCCCACCTGAGATACATCATAAATCCCAGGCTGTCACCTATGTCTCTGACTGAGCAACCGTAAATCACGAGTCCTTATGACCCCCTCCTCGGTTTCGGTAATTTGCTAGAACAGCTCACAGAACTCAGGAAAACACTTTACTTACATTGACCGGTTTCTTATAAAGGCTGTAACAGCCAAATGGAAGAGATGAGTAGGGCGAGGAATGGAAGCTTCCGCCCCGCCCCCCCTTCCTGGGCACATCACCCCCAGCACCATGGTGTGTTACCATATTACCAACCCAGAAGCCCTTCAGATCCCACTGTTTATGGTGTGTGTGTGTGTGTGTGTGTGTATTTTTAAGATTTTATTTTTTAAAGTAATCTCTATACCCAATGTGGGGCTTGCACTTACAACCCCAAGATCAAGAGTGGCACACTCCTCTGATTGATCCAACCAGGCACCGCTGTTTATGGGTTTTTATGGAAGTTTCATTACAAAGGCATGAGTAAATCATTGACCATTTGTTATTCATTCGATCTCCAGGCCCTCTTCCCTCCCTGGAGGTTGGGAGGCAGCGCTTAAAGTTCTAACCCTCTAGTCATGCCTGGGTCTTTCTGGTGACCAGCCCTGATCTTGAAGCTACCTAGGGGCCCACCAAAAGTGGCCTCAATAGAACAAAAGACAATCCTATTACCCAGGAAATTCCAAGGGACTTAGGAGCTGGGTGCCAGTAACCAGGACAAAAGACCAAATATTTACTTTTCATATCATAGGGGCCTCTTAAATTTCACCTCCAAACAAAAGAAAGGAGAGAGAGATGCTTTAATAGTACCAAACAATCACTGGGCTAGGGGTTTGTCTCCCGGTTATGTGAAAGTCCTGTGTGGACAAATGTAAAGACACAGGGATGAAAGCAAGTTCAGGTTGGCTTGGATGCAGCCTCCAGGTTGTGGCGATGGGAAAATACAAGGCCAGAGGGGTGGGTAGGGGACAGGTCAGGAAGGGAGTTTTACACTGTACAGAGCAGTTCAAACTTCAACCCGAGAGCAGTGTTAAATTCTTGCCACGATCAGATGTATGATGTAGAAGATGCAGAGGGAAGAACGGAGGAGGAGGGTGGACAGAGCAAATGTAGAAGCAGTACCGTGGGTGGTGGTCAGGGTGCCATGAAGGAAGGTGATGGTCTAGAAAGACCAGGTCTGAGGAAACGGTAGGAGTCTTTGAAGTACACTCGCACATCTTGGTTTCTAATAACTATTCTCCGGTAAAAGGAACCAGAGCTTGTTAGAGACATTATGTCTGGGACAAGAAATAAATGAGAGGAGCCTAGAGCATCTTGTAGTGCCAAAAAAATAAGGAAATGCTAAAAACAAAAATAAATAAAACACAAAAACAAACAAAACAAAACCCTCATGCACGCATGGGGATATGTCCAAGAGGCACAGAAGTCAACTGAAAGAGCTCCCTGTGGCCAGAGCTGGAGCAGTTTGAGCAATAAAATCAAGTACAATTGGATTATAACCCAAAGTATAAAATATATATCCATGAATCCATGCTGATTAAAAAAAAAAAAGATTGAATAAGTAAATGAGGAAGAAGAGACAAATCTTGGCCAAAGAATTCCAAATAAAATATGCAGACAATCCCTCCCCAGGGAGGGGAGCATAATTCCCTCCCCCTTAAGTATGAGCTTCACATAGTGAGTTCCTTCCAATGAGTGCAGAATGGAAAAGGGGAAAACCTGGGACCTTTGCAGTAGAGAAACCAGACAAACCCCACCTCAGCCAGGTGATCAAAGTCAACATCAATAGTGCTAAACCATGTTGATCGGATGTACCCTGATATGAAGTGAGGAGGTATATTTAAAGAGGAAAGATTTCCTTCTTTCAACAAAGATTTCATGCCTATAGGCTATTCATTCATTAATTTGAAAAATATGAGGTACCTTCTATGCACGACACACTGGGGGTTCATTCTACTGTCGAGAGACAAAAAAAAAACAAACCATATACAACATTTAGGGTATCATAAGTGCTGTGAAGAGAAGTAAAGCAGGATAAGAATTTCAGGGGGGAAGAGGTGTAATTTTATAAGGGGTGGTCTGTAAAGGCCTCTCTGATAAGGACTATATGGACAAAGATCTTAAGGAAACATGAAAGTTAGCCCTGGAGTTACTGAAGGAAGAGCACAGCAGGCCGAGACACTGGTGTCACCGCAGCCTCCAAGATGGGCCCCCGTGATCTCTGCCTCCTGGTCTCCCACCCTTATGCAGCTCCGTGGGACCAGCTGAACACATCAGAAGTAATAGCGTGTGACTATCTGAGGCTGCCATAGAAGGCAGTGTAGCTTCCACCTTGCTCTCTTGGCTATATCACTCTGAAGGGATCCAACCTTCATGTCCTCAAGACAGCCTACAAACCCGTGGAGAGGTCCACGTGGTAAGGAACTGACCTCCTGCCAATAGCCAACACTAGCTGGCCAACCATGTGGGTGAGCCCCCTGGGAAGTAGATTTCCCCCATCCCCCTCAAGCTTCAGATGACTTGTCCTTGCCAACATCTGACTGTAACCTCATGAAATAGCATAAGCCAGAACTACCCAGATAAGCCACTCCTGGTTTCCATCTCACAGAATCTAAAAGAGATAATGCATGGTTATTACTGTTTAAAGCCACTAAGTGTTGGGTGATCTGTTATACAGCTTTACATAACTGAAACCTCCGGCAAGGACAGAGACACCAGGCAATATCACGCTCGTTGTGTTCAAAAGATCCATGGGGTGGGGACAGGAGGTAGTATGCCTGCCACAGAATGAACAGGGAGGAAAAAGGTGGAGATGAAGGTAGAGAGTAGCCCAGAGCCACGTTAAGGACAATGGATTTACTCCACTGGCAAACTATAGAGGGATTTGAGCAGACTCACTTATATTTTAATAAAGTGGCAGCTTTGGAAAATAGACAGCAGCAGAGCAGTGGTGGAATCAGAAAGAACAATGAGGAGGCTACTACAGTGGTCTAAGCAAGCTTAAGGTGGTCTGCTCGAGCACAGAAGTAGGCAGGAGGCAGTTCCAGGATTTATTTCTAAGGCAGAGCCAAGGTTTGCTGCAGTGGGGTATGAGACAGGCAAGCATGGACTCCACGGTCTGGACCTGAACAACTGTAAGAATGGAGTTGCCATTTACTAATGCTAACCGGGGGAAAAAAATCAGAAGTTTAGCTTATGACTTGACCGATTAGATGACAGAGGGAGACTGTGATGACAGCGAGGCAGAAGACAAGGACAGCTTCTAGATTCCTGGAGGAAAAGGGTGTGCACAAGGCCTGGGTAGATGTGGCCAGTCCCATATGTGTCCTTGATCGTTTGGAACAACCCCAGGGAGGACAACACTCTTGGAGACCCTGAGGCTACTTGTAACCACCACCTTCTCACACTGGAGATACCGTCCTCACTGTCTGGTCTCTTTGCTTTGATGCCTTGGGTAACCCAGGCCAGGAAGGCCCTGGACATGAAAGAGCTGGAGAGTCAATGCTTCATCCAAAGTGAGAGCCATTATTGAGAACTCGCGGATATCATATCTTCCATTTCATCGAAACAAACCAGAAATCTAGGTTCTTATGTGAAATCTCCCACTCCTTAAATGTTGTCCTGGAATTCAATTATTTAGAAAGTTATGCAGACCACGAAACACAACAGTGCCCTTTGCACGGCCTGAAAACCTCCACTGTACAATCCCGGGTTTAGATCATAGGCTGTGGGTCCTTTCCGACTCACTTTTCTTGCCTGTAAAATAGGGCTTTGCATGTTTCCTTTGCTTATCTCCAACGCTTGTTTGGAGTCAGAGGAATGAGATTATGTGAATGAGAAATTTTAAAAACTGGAGGACCTACTGAAGCAGAGTGGTGTTGCTGCTGTGGGTCCCACTGGTGTTATTACAGATATCAAGGCTGTGATGCAACATCACTTATTAATCTTCGCTGACATCACCGACAGCACAGGCCTCTCCCCTAGTGTGTAATTCAGTTATTTGCATTAATTCATTATTTATTACCTGATGTCTTAAAGATGCTGCCTAAATTATTTGGAATTTATAGAGCAGAAGATAGGACTCCGCCATGTTACAGGCTGCCCTACTTATGAAGCTAGAATGTCTTGATTATGTGTAGATTTTGCTAACACCCTGGTAGCTGTCTGACACTGTGTGTGACTGCTCATCTCAGCTCTTTAGTTGGTGGACAATGTTCCAAGACCTCCTTAGTGTGGTATTCAGTCTCGGAAGGCACACCGGAGGTATCTTCCCCAAGAGAAGAAGACCATGTGGCTGTTAGCATCATAGCAACTGCTTGGTCTTGAAATTTTCTGGCCCCAGAAAGACAAACACAATGTGCTGAGAACTCAGAGAAGCCCAGTTTTGTACTTAGAACTCACTTATTCATTTCCCACAGCACCTAATCATGCCTGACTCATAACAAATGCCCTGCAAGTATTTGCTTTAGGTGATGTTAATAATTCATTCACTGATGAATTCCACTAAGATTTTTTCCTTTGGTACTAATTATGTGCCCATTGTTGACCTAAGCACTAGAGAAAACACCCAGCCTCAATGGCAGCCAGGTGGGCACTGAAAAACACACCGAGCGCTCAGTGGGAAGAGAACTGGAAATGCCAGGTGGGCTCCCAAAGGGAGCTGAGGAGGTTAGGAAGGCCTTCAGAGAAGAGGGAAGACCAGGACCACTCCTGGGCTTTAGACTTAACAGGATTGGGATTGGAGGAGAGAAGGGAGAGCAGCCCAGGTGGCCCACCATCTGGGTTTGCCTGAGATGGAGGGGCTGCTCAAGATGGGGAACTTTAAATGCTGAAACCAGGACAATCCAGAGCAAACCAGGTGGTCGGTCACGTCAGGAGTTGGATGACATAATGAATTTGAACATAGACTCCAGAACCAGACAACCTGTGGTCATTCTCTCCTACTTTCTTGGCTGTGTGATCTTAGACAAGTTACTTAAACGGCCTGAGCCTTGGTTTTCTTATTTACAAGCACCAATCTTGTGAAGTGGTTTTAAGGACTGAATAAGAAAATATAGTAGACTCCGTAAATGATTGCTGTCATCATCCACTTCATCTCAGGTAACGGGTGTGAACTGGGCTTCTCTGAGTTCTCAGCACATTGTGTTTGTCTTTCTGGGGCCAGAAAATTTCAAGACCAAGCAGTTGCTATGATGCTAACAGCCACATGGTCTTCTTCTCTTAGGGAAGATACCTCCGGTGTGCCTTCCGAGACTGAATACCACACTAAGGAGGTCTTGGAACATTGTCCACCAACCAAAGAGCTGAGATGAGCAGTCACACACAGTGTCAGACAGCTACCAGGGTGTTAGCAAAATCTACACATAATCAAGACATTCTAGCTTCATAAGTAGGGCAGCCTGTAACATGGTGGAGTCCTATCTTCTGCTCTATAAATTCCAAATAATTTAGGCAGCATCTTTAAGACATCAGGTAATATTTTGGGGCACCTAGGTGGCTCAGTCGGTTAAGCGTCTGACTCTTGGTTGCAGCTCAGGTCATAATCTCAGGGTCCTGGGGTTGAGCCCTGTGTCTGGCTCTGCGCTCAGTTGCAGAGTCTGCTTATCCCTCTCCCTCCCTCTCTGCTCCTCCCCCTGAGCCCCTGCCTCCCGGCTCTTGTGCACCTGCATGCACTCTCTCTCTCAAATAAATAAATAAAATCTTAAAAAAAAAAAAAGACATCAGGCAATATTTTGACTCTCCCTAAGTTAAAAGCTAAGGAAACAACAACCCAGCAAGAACAACCAGAATTCCCTACAAACCGCAGTTGCTATGTCTCCACAAACTCTCTTCATTCCCCACTCCTGAGATATTTTGGTTCTCTGCTTCTCACAGCTTCTCTGGCACCAAATCTGGTTTTGGTCCTAATTCCACCATGTGCCATCCCATCCTTAACAACTGTAAACTCTTTTAAATGACTTTTTCTTTTTGTAAAAATTTATCTTCACTGAAAATAAATTTAGAATATCAAATATGCAAAAAATAAGAAAATAAAAATCGCCTTTAAAATTCTACCGACTTGGTACCCTTGGGTGGCTCAGTCAGTTAAGCGTCTGCCTTCGGCTCGGGTCATGATTCTGGGGTCCTGGGATCGAGTCCTGCATCAGGCTCCTTGTTCAGCAGGGAGCCTGCTTCTCCCTCTGTCTGCAGCTTTCCCTGCTTGTGCTCTCTCTCTCTTTCTCTGACAAATAAATAAATAAAAATCTTAAAAATAAATAAAATTCAACCAACTAAAAATAACCCTCAGAAGAATTTATGTCTATCCTTCCAGATGCAGAGAGATAGATGATAGATGATAGATGATAGATGATAGATAGATAGAGTGGGTGGACAGATGGATGGATGAATGGATAGATAGATGGACAGATGGACAGATTGATGGACACCAGAGTGTCCATTCCTCCCTTCTTTCTTATTAAGAATACCTTGATTTTGTACCCAAATAAAAATTCTACCTTTCCCAGTTTCCCTTATTAACAAGGGATGGCCAGGAGATGTGGTTGGTCCCAGGAGCCCTAAGCCCTTATTTGCTGGGAATTTCTCAGAAAGTTTTCCTTTCCTGACATAAGTGCTTTTCCCCTTCTTCTTTTTTCTTCTTCTTGCCTGGAATCTTTGAACAGTTTATAATTTTTGGAAATGCTACGCTGACACAAACATCCTGCAAGCTGAAACTTCTCACATATCCCTGATACTTTCAATAGGGTAAATTCCCAGAGATGGAATTATTGTTGCCAAATCCCCTGGGGAATTGATGTAGCAGCTTAGACTTCCATCAGTAGCACGTGAATCCTTCCCTCATCTTCACTCAGGCCCTTGTTATCTTGACCAGATCCACAGGGAGAAATTGTGCCTTAGGAACGTGCATTTCTGGTCGTGCAGCAGACTTGAAAACTTAGAAATCTTCTAAGGGTTCTGTACCCAATTCCAACATGGGAGCTGGTTGTCCACACCACGAAGCAATTCTCTGACACTAGCTGGGTGTCCTACAATTCAACTCAATTCTGACACTGTCTACCCAGCATCAGATCCCACAAGCTAAGGACTCCATCCTACAAGACTACCCTTTACCTCAGAAGCCAATTGCAAGACCAGGTTGTTACCTAGGCTGCTCGACTGACAGGCCATAAATCAGAGGTTTTCATGACTTCCTCCTTGAGTTCAACTGATTTGCTAGAGTGGCTCAGCGAACTCAGGAAACACATTACTCACTAGATTACCAGGTTATTACAAAGGATATGAAAGGATATGAATCAGCAGCCAGATGAAGAGATACCTAGGGCAAGGTAACAAAGAAGATTTTGTCCCCATGGAGTTTAGGGGCTGGCATGGTGGCATGTGGAAGCATTCTGGCTCACCAATCTGGAAGCTCTCCAACCCCCTCCTTTTAAAGATTTTATTTATTTGAGAGAGAGAGAGAGAGAAAGAGAGAGAGTGAGCTGGAGGGAGAAGGAGAGAGAATCTGTAGTAGACCCCATACTGAGCGCAGAGCCCAAAGCAGGGCTCGATCCCCCGACCGTGAGATCACGACCTGAGCCCAAACCAAGAGTCAGAGGTGTAACTGACTGAGCCCCCTGGGTGCCCCTCCAACCCCCTCCTTTTAGGTTTTACGGAGGTTTCATTACACAGAATTGTTGATTACATCATTGGCCATCGGTGACTGATTCCACTTCCAGCACCTCCCCCCACTCTGTAGGGTCAGGGGGTGGAACTGAGGGTTCCACCCCTCTATTCATGGTTGGTTTCCCTGGCAACCAGCTCCCCACCTTTAGGTTCTTTCCAAAAGTCATCTCATTAACATTAAGCCAGTTGTGGTGGGAAAGATTTTTTTTTTTAAAGATTTATTGATTTATTCGAGAGGGAGAAAGAGCACATATGCACATGAACTGGGGGAGGGACAGAGGGAAAGGGAGAGGGAGAGAAGCAGTCTCCCCACTGCGCGTGGAGCCTGACACAGGGCTCTTTATCAAGACCCCGAGATCACGACCTGAGCAGAAACCAAGAACCAGAAGCTTAGGCGCCCCAGGAAAGGACTTTTTATGAATAACAAGACACCCACGTCACTTTTATGGCTTGAAAGCGACTTCAGGAACTGAGGACAAAGACTGACTATTATGACAAAAGATGCTCCCATTGCCCTTATTGCTCAGGAAATTCCAAGGGTTTGGGGAGCTGTGAGCCAGGAACCATGGATAAAGACCAAATGTATACTTATTATAAATGGCATCAGACCTTCCTAATGTAAAAACACCTAGAAATGCTAGATAAAAGATAATGAATATCTTTCGATTGTATTAACTGAGCTTTTACTGAAGAAAGGAAAATACCGCAACCAAAAAGAAGAAGGAGAAAACAGAAACCAAAGAAGGAAGCAGGAGAGAGAATCTGTAGTAGATGCTGTCGCTACTCTGATTCGAGAGGAGGTGGGTTGGGAGGGTGGCCAGTGTTGGTACCCAAAGAGCTTCAGATTAGATGCCACAAAAGGGAAAGACTCAGGATCTGAGGCAAGCATGCACCAGAACTGTAATTCCTACGTAGAGCCACGAATTTTTAAGGCTTATACCCTTGATAAAAAGCTGATAAAAAAGGGTGCCTGGGTGTCTTAGTCTGTCAAGCCTCTGACTCTTGATCTCAGCTCACGCCTTGATCTCAGGGTTGTGGGTTCAATGCCTCACCTTGAGCCCCATGCTGGGTATGGAGACTACTTAAAAAAAAAAAAAAGTGACAGGAAAAAAATCTGCTCTCTTGCAAAGAGAGATATTATCTCTCTTGTCCAGGGTTCTGGATAGAAAACGTATGTCCTCTGATAATTTATAATGAGGGCTCTGCCTTTATCTAGACTTAGCATTCAAGTTTATATTTTCTGTAAGATTCAGTCAGCCCCTACCTCACCTCTGGTAAGAGATTAACATCTCAGGCTGAAAAAACCATGAGATCCAAATGCAATACTGCTGTCCAGAGACTGCACAAAAATCTCACAGATGAAACACTACAAAACATGCATTTACAATCCAAAATTTAAAATATGTGAGGAAATACACTACCATGAGCAAGAGTCAATAGAAACCACTAATACAGACTTAAACTCCCAGTCACTCCAGATAATAGAATTATTCACATACAATTTCCAAAATAGATTTTATTAAGGTAAAGTGCCTCATTCTGCTGATGACCAATTTTTATTCAATACTTTGTAATCAATGTCTTAGTGAAAGATATACATTTGTCACATTTATAAATGTTATGTAACTTGAGATCACTTTCATATGCCAGCATTACATGTTCAAGATTTTGTAAGCATAGAAAAATGAGCTAATTTTTTTTTTTTTTAAGTAAGCTCTATGCCCAACGTGGGGCTTGAACTCACGAGCCTGAGATCAGGAGTTACGTGCTCTGTGGACTGAGCCACCCAGATGACTCAAGATGAGTTAAATTAACAAGACATAGAACAAGGACAAAATAAATTTCTGCTATACTAAAGATAATTAACTGCAAACTACAGAATAGATATACTTGGCTTGAGGTAATGCAGATGAAAAAAGACTAAGGAAAGAGTGGAAAAGTATGGCAGGCAGGGGGAAACATGTCACTTGAGAGCCACATTATTTTTATTGAGGTATAATTCACATAGCATAAAATTCAACCTTTTAAAGTGTACAATTCAGTGATTTTTAGGATATTTGCCAGGTTATGCAACCATCCCCACTACCAAGTTCCAGATGATTTTCATCAGCGCCAAAAGAAAATGCATATCCACTAACAGTCACTCCCTACCCCTGCCACACCCCAGCCTCTGCAACCCGCCAATCTACTTTCTGTCTCTTTTGGCCTATTCTGGACATTATATAGAAATGGAATAGTATAATATGTGGCCTTTTCTGTCTGCCTTTTTACATTAGCCGTACCTCATTCCTTTTTTTTTACAGTTAAATTATATCCCATTGTTTGAAGCATAACAGTGTTTAATTTTGATAAGGTCCAATTTGTCTATTTTTTTCTTTTGTCACTTGGGCTTCTGGTGTCACCCTGAAGAAACCATTGCCTCCTCCAAAGTCACAAAGATTTACTCCTATGTTTTATTCTAAGAGTTTTATAGTTTTAGCGCATACATTTAGACCTCTGATCCAATTCAATTCTTGTATATGGTGTGAGGTAGGATCCAGTGTCATTCTGTCACACATGCTATTCAGTTATCCCAGCACCATTTGTTGACAAGACTATCCTTTTCCCCATTAACTGTCTTGGCACTTGAGAGTTGCACTCAGTGAAAAGCCAAAAGAAAGGCAAAGCCAAGAGAAATTTAGGATTCATTCATTACCTGAGGTGCCAGTGCCCCTTCTCTGGGACCAGCATGTCTATTGGTGACCAGTCATTAGGATCAGCTCTGTTATCTCCCCAGATTTGATGTGTTTGAGTTGTGCCTGGGTGTGAAAGACAGTTATGACTTTGTCTTCACTAAGATTGTACAGAAATTTCAGGTTTTTTTCAGCACTGGTAGTATATATTTCTCTGAATCACTGGTCATTTGTTCACCATAAACAATTAAAATGCTAGGAAATTCCATCATTTCAACATACAGCTGATTTTTCCCTGAAAGCAGCTGTTTCCAGCTCCATGAGTCTGGAGTGACCCAAAGAGAGCCTGGGTCCAGGCCACACTGGGGAGGACACAGCGGGGAGCCAAGCTCCCCCACCTCTGGACAACATCCCGCTGGTTCAGGCGAAGCCACATGGGATGCTCGGGAACTGGGTTGACTTGGCTGTTCACGGTTTCTGAGTCTTTTCCTTTGTTAGAGCCACTGAGTTGCATACAGTCTATTCTTCCTGGATTGCCTTTGTAGCATTCTTCACTTAGGCCTCCTTAGCATTTTGTTTGTGTTTTTACTATGATGTTGCTCACATTGTATTGTAATAAGATTAATAACTAACAGGTAGTGAGATTTTATTTTGTGGCAGGCATTGTTCTAAGAACATTACTCATTCTGTGACTAAGTACTGTGATTATGTCCATTTTATAGATGGTGAAACTGCGTGTTTAAACAACTCTGGAAGGATCACACAGCTCATAAGGATTCAGATCACTGGAATCTGGCTTTAAATCCTTAATGTTTTCTGCACTCAGACTGTGTGCTCTTGGAGGACAGCATCTGCCTGTACTGCTTTCTTCATGCCCACAATAAATGAGTGTTGAAAGCTGTTCAAGCATCATGGACATTATCAGAACAAGAGAACGTCAGAGCTAAAGTAGACCAGAAGTCACCTGGTCCGACTCTATCCTGTTACACATAAGACAAGTGGGACCCAGAGAGGGGAAGTGGCAAAGTTGGGACCAGAATCTCAAGTTCTTGTCTCATAGTAAAGTGCTTTTTCCCCCTTATTCATGAACCATGTAATGCAAGAATTTCTATAATATGAGGATTGTCTACAATGAGCAAGGCCTGTTGTGGGTCTTTGAGACATGAGGATGTGCCTCCTGCCCATTTACAACCCACGTCCCGTGGTACCTTGGCACAGGAGGCCGGCCGCCGCTCCCCCCCCCACACACCGCCCCACCGCCTCACGGCTGGGCTGCACCTCACACGGAAGGATACCAAAAGCAACACACAAAGTCCGGCAAAGGCCGCTCATGTTGCCCCTGGGGTGAGAGGCAGGCTGAGAAACACCATTTTGGGATTCCTTTGAAGTTGGGATATTTCAAACTTGTGTAGGAACGGTGGGACAGATTATCTGAAAGCAGGTTTGTCAATGAGATCTTGCCTGTACGATCTCCGTAAGTTGCTAGACCACCAGCCTGATTTCATGAAGCTCCCAATAAAGGGAAAGTAAGAACATAACGCTGGCCTTACCACACTCCCAGCTCTGGCTGGCATTTCATCATCCTTATCTTCGGAGCATGCCTACAGTTAGTAGAAGGCTCTGCTGTTTTGCTGTACTTTGGTTAGCAATTAGAAGCTTCCAGAAGGACAATTCGCCTGCCCTAGGCTGCAGAACCAGTAAGCCAGTCTTACATGCCACATGCAACACACAATTTGCTAGACCCCATCCAACATACCATTTGCTCTCTTGAATCAAAATCAGGACGCTAGTTTAAACTTTGAAACTTTGACGCGTGGCATTAAAGTCTTTAAGTATTAAAGTCTTTCAGTATCTATACTGTGGATCAGTCCTACTCATTTGGGGCGGTTTTGTGCCCCAGGGGATACTTGGCAATGTCCACAGACATTTTTAGTGATTATCACTCACAAGGTGCGCCTGGTGTCTAGTGGGTAGAGCCCAGGGATGCTGCTCCACACCGTACAGTGTACAGAGAACCCCGTCCTCCACAACAAAGAATTTATCCAACCCATAATGTCAACAGTATTGAGGCTCCAGATTCTAGAGAATGTTGGAGGAATGAGGGTAAGAGGTGGGTACAGGGGGAGTTATTCCAGATTAATCTGAGAAGGAGGAAAGTCCAGACTGCTGCCTTGGGTCCAGACCAGCGGGACAATTAGAAGCCCAGCTTTTGTTTGCTGCAGTGTTTGTGTGTGGGGTTTGGGGGGACTGTTTAATGTTTATGTTCTTTGAAAGTCCCATGTCATGGACTCTCTGCCTCTCATTCTCCGGGAGGCCTGTCAGCCCCAGAGCAAGGACATTCTTCATGAAGGAAGTGAACCTTGGCTCCTTTCTTCCCCAGCCCCACCTGGGCTCGTGAGTCACCCCAAGTGAAAGTGCCAGGCTTTCTCAGCGCCCCTGGGCTCCCAGTGAGACCACATACCGAGGGACCCTCTCTCCCTCTTCCTCAGCACCACTCTGCCCAGGGACAGCGGTCCACCTCTCAGACTCCACCAGACCCTGGCCCAGCGTCTGCCCTCAAGCCCCCTCCGTGGAGGGAGAGGAGTGGCCCGACATCCTAATTTCTGGCCCTGAAGATCGCCTGTGGAAAACACAACCTTCTTACACCTCCTGCTTTGTTTCTGACCCATTTCCCATACTTTTGACCTCCTCCCTGAAGCTGGGAGAGACACAAAGATAGAAAAGGGGCATCCTGTCATGGTAGGGGAATGTTTGCCTTCTGGACTCCTACGTAGCCAAGGCCATGTCACCAGCCAGGTGCCAGAGCACGTTCTACCCGCAGCCTGTGTGAGCAGAGGTCCCAGGGGAGACTCCAGGCCTGACTGTTCCCAGTTGCCTCGGCACAACAGACCAAAAGCGTGCCAGCCTGGAGCCGGGTGGCCGGCTCAGAGGCTATCCCAAAAATTCAGGCAAAAGGAAAGAAGTGAGTCATGGTGGGACGGATCTGCAAGCCACTGAGCAGGTTAACACCCAAGGAAGTAGGTGGTTGGTTGGAGGAGGAGCTCAAGGATCTCCCCTTTCCTGATTCAGGGAAGAGGAGAAAAGGACTGTCCCCATGGGGTGCTGTCCCCGTGGAAATGCTCGAGAACAGTTTGGGAGAAGAAGGGGTGAGGTCTGTCAGGGCCCCGTGGGACACACAGGATGCTGTGAAGCCGGAGTCACGTCCGCACGCGCTTGGCTGCATGCCCACAAGCCTGGACCTGGAAGCAGCCAACACGAGAATCAGACCACCGGGGTTCCACCCACAGCCCACCATCTCCTGCTGCGCCACCACCTCTCTGGGCCTCATGCTCCTCATCTCTGAAATGGGGATGACACTGAGACCTGCTGCCCCAGGGGCTGGGAGGCTGAGAGGAGAAGGCACGTGCGGTGCCCAGCGAGCACCAGCTGTAGCTACTTCAGCAGGTGTCTAACAGACGTTGACGGAGGGAAGGCAACTCAACCAACCCAGTGGGAAAATCCTGCATGATTCCACGTCTACGAAGTGCCTGGAGTCGTCACATCCAGGAAGACAGAGCGGCTGTTGCCAGGGCTGAGGGGAGGGGGCACAGGGAGAGAGTGTGTGCTGGGGACAGAGCTTCTGTTGGGCAAGATAGAAAAGTTCTGGAGATGGATGGTGACAATGTTTGCACCCCAATGTAACTGTACACTTAAAAATAGTAAAAAAGTAAATTTTATCTTATGCGTATTTTATCACAATAAAAATCATTTAAAAGGCAAAAGAGAGTAAGACAGACTAAGAAAGGGAGTGGGATGAGAAGAGATATTTGAGAAGGAGGTGCTTTAGGAACACTAACGGTCGGGGGGTGGGGCGCCAGGGTGGCTCAGTCGTTAAGCGTCTGCCTTCGGCTCAGGTCATGGTCCCAGGGTCCTGGGATCCAGCCCCGCATCGGGCTCCCTGCTCGGCAGGAAGACTGCTTCTCCCTCTCCCACTCCCCCTGCTTGTGTTCCCTCTCTCGCTGTATCTCTCTCTGTCAAATAAATAAAATCTTAAAAAAAGAAAAAGAAAAAGCAGCAGCAGCAGCAGCTATGGTCTATGCACAGATGAGATAATATAATGAAGGCGAAAGTGTTTTAGGATCCATAAAGCACCACAGTGGTCGTTTTAGAATGTGGATAGGCTCCTGGGCGGAGCCTTCTGTTTCCTCTCCGGGACATGGGGCTCCCTGCAGATGAGCCCCAGCCTGGCTGATCTTATCTGAGGAACCGACATGGGGAAGGTGCACTCTCCTGCCACACCCTGTGAGCTTAATGCCCCTGCCCATACGCCCAACATCTTTGGTGACACTTGTCCTCTCCCGTTGACCCCAGCTGAGCCCATAGGGGACCCTCCCTGAGGGCCCCCCAAACACGCACATGCCTTCATCCTTCCCTTCGACCCCAAAAATTCAACGTGCATTTCTCCTCCTGGTAACTAGGTGTCCTCTCAAGTCAAACATTAGTTGCTGGTGTGAAGGGCTCTCTGGTCACCTGCCCTCGTGCCTAGGTCACCACTGACTCTTTTGACCTCAGATGGTGAGAGGTCAGAGGCTGGGTCTCATTCAGTGTGCATTTCTGTGCAGCCAGGCATCAGACACGAATTAAATCACCGGATCAAACCACCTTCTCTTCTTCCCTCCTCTTCTCCCCTTGGCACACCTCCTCCCCATTCAAAGCCACAGTCCTCTCACCGCCCAGCTTCTCTCTGGCCCTGGAGACATTGCAAGGAGCTGAGCTGGCCACAGAAGGAGCCCCCGGGCATGCAGGCACCCCCAGGAACAGCAGCCCGGCCGGGCAAGGGGAGGGCAGAAGAGAGGAAGCAAACTGTCAGCTCAACACTCAGGAGGGAGAGGGGGACAAGGTGGGGGCTGGAGGGGCCCTGGGAGACATTTCTGGATCCCGCCCCCCTCCCCAGCAGCCTCATTCACTGGCTCGTTTCTTCCAGGTCTCTCTCAAGCCCAGGATTGGCGGCATTTCCCCCTTTCTCAGCTCCCGCCATCCACAGCTTCCAGCCAGCGGGTATCCCCCAAAGACAGCTGCTTTCTCTTGGGAACAGAATGGCTGGCAGCAGAGAGAGGGGATGGGAGCCTCCGAGGGTTTTCCTTTGCACCCTCAGCTGGGTGTGAGAGCCGTGGGATGTATGCTGTGTGCACCCCCCTTTCTGCCAGATGCCACTCACTATGTGACACAGCCGGGACCTGAGAGGGAAAGAAGTTGGGGGACACTATTTGGGTGTGGGGGGTAGAGCCATCTTTTCTGTTCAGAATAAAATTTGAAGGGAGGGGAAAAAAAAAAAAAGCCCACATGAGATCATTTCTGCAGCTCTGACCAAAACCTGGGGAGCCCGTTCAGGGAACTGAAAATGTGTCACTAAATTCCTCAGCTGCCTGCTCTTGGCCCGGGAAGCCAGGCCCCAGCCTAGACATGGCAGCTTGACAGCTCCACATGCTTCCTGTCAGGGCGTGCAGGTGAGGGCAACGCGAGCCCAGAGCCAGCCCCGCCAGCCCGTCTCCCACCACCCCCTCAGGGCCCCACCGTACCTTCCTGGGTTCTGCTGCCCCAGAGTTGACTCCTCCAGCTGGTCTCCCACCAGTGTGGTCTCAGGCCAGCCCGAGCAGAAGCACAGGGGGATGCTGTCTCCTCAGTGTCTTTCCAGAAAATTCCCAACACCAACATTCCCCCGTCTCCCCCTCTCTCCCACAGCCTACCCCTCTCCAGCTCCACCCTGTCCCTAAAAGGACCTGCATCCCTACAAAACACGTGATGTTCCAGACCTTGATGGCAGCCCCAACATCGGGCATGGACAGGACCCGAGGGAAAAGGAGGCAGAGAGTGTGTGCCTGACCCCGCCGCCGCCCCAGGCATGAGCGGGATTGCTGCACATGCAGTAACACAGGACAACATATCAAAACATGACACAGTCCAGGGCCTTTGCAGAGGACCGCAGCTGCAGCCCACCACGACAGGCCCTTCCCATGTGCCTGGCAGCTGGGAGCACCGGCCGCGCGTTCCAGGCTTGAGTTCGGTCAAAAAGACCCCTGTGAAAATCAAACAGGGACGAAGACCAGACTTGAAAATTCCCCGAGCAGACCAAACCAGTTTAGTCAGGGACGCAAAGCTTAATTTAGCTTATTTTGCAAGACAAGGGAGGCTAACTTTATCTGGGTCACTTCTTGTTGTTCTCTAGAATTGAGATGAAGCAACCACCAACCAATTCCCGCTTCATTTAAGAAAAAGAAACTTTTTTAAAAGATTTTATTTATTTGAGGGCGCCTGGGTGGCTCAGTTGGTTAAGTGACTGCCTTCGGCTCCGGTCCTGATCCTGGAGTCCCGGGATCGAGCCCCGCATCGGGCTCCCTGCTCGGCAGGGAGTCAGCTTCTCCCTCTGACCCTCTTCCCTCTCATGCTCTCTGCCTCTCATTCTCTCTCTCTCAAATAAATAAATAAAATCTTTAAAAAAAAAAAAGATTTTATTTATTTGAGAGAGAGTGAGCGAGAGAGACAGCACAGGTGGGGGGTTGAGCAGGGAGCCTGAGGCAAGGCCCCAGGATCATGACCCGAGCCAAAGGCAGATGCCCAACTCACTGAGCCACCCAGGCGCCCCTTAAGAAAATTCTAATATTGTAACCCATCACCATGAAGAATAATCGCTCCCTGCTTCCACACGACGTAAGCTGCATTTCAGCAATATATCTCTGAGCCTCATTCCCCGTTTTGGTTTGAGTGCTCCTGGTTTTACACACTTTCTGGTGCACGATAAACTTTTACCAGTTACTGTTTCAGTGACTCCTACTTGAGGGTTTTTTGTTTTGTTTTATTCTTTGAACTCTTACCACCCTGGAGGGAGCCTTTTGAGCTAGGACTGTGCTCTCCACCCAGGAGGAGAGCCAAAACAGGGACAGTTGTCCCTAAGCCGGCCATATCCACCCAAGGCGCAAGAGAAAGCTGAGGCTCTAAGGCAAGAAAGTCTCAGGGCACCACAGGCGTGCCTCTTCGGCGTCGTGCGCCTTGACCACTTGTCTGAATCTCATTTTCCCATCTACCCAAATGAGACTGATGAAAACCCACAGGCTGACTGTATTAAAATAAGGGGCACCTGCTTGGCTCAGTCTGAAGAGCATGTGACTCTTGGGGTTAGGAGTTCAAGCCCCACATTAGGTGGAGAGATTACTTAAAAATAAAATCTTAGAAAGAGAAACAAAAACATGTGAAAATAAGGAAGTGCTCTCCGAGGTCTTAGTTACAACCATGGCAATGATTATCCAGCTACTTGGTTAATCAACATGGTTTTATCAGTCACCTACAGCATGCCAAGGACATTCCACACATTGCCTCATATCATCTTCACAAGAACCCTAAGAGGAAGGTATCATTCCCATTTTATGGACGAGGAAATGGAGGCCGGGCTGTGAGGTTAATCATTTGCTCAAAGCTGCATTGTTAGGCGGCAATTCACTTGCAGGTGTGGGGCTTCCAAAGCCCATGCTCTTTGCACTGTAGGACTCTGCTCCAGCTCTCTAGGCACAAGAGACACGATGCTCGTGCACGGAGCCATGAGGGCGAGGGTAATGATACAAGGTGTAGACTCATGAGCTGAAGGAGCACCGCCTCTGGGAGAGCTGTAGAGCCGAGGTTCAGGGAAGCTCTGTGCACGAGGTGAGAGGTGCCCGGACCTCGCATGGCGGATGGGAGAGACAGGAAACAGACAGCAGAAACCAGGGCCCAGTGGCCATCGAGGCCTGGAGCCTACTGGGGCCAAGGTGAAGGCTGAGCATAGTTGGGGAAGGGCACCTGATGGGGAAGAAGTGGGCTTGGTAGGTGGGATGGCTCACAGAGGCCCAGGGGACTCATCTCTGGGGATGTTCCTTTCTTCTAGAAACTCATCTCCCCACTCCCCACCCAGGGCACAGTTATACGTCGGCCAGTTTTTCTTTCATCTTCTGCAGCTTCTCCAGCTTCACCTTCTCTCCCCGTGGGAATTCCCCTCCTATCTAAGCTCCCCAGGCCTCCAGGTTCCTCATTCTTCCCTCAGTTTTCAAATCTCCCTGAGCCACAGAATCTGCACAGGAATTTTTAATTACACAGATGTGGCCCCTCCCCTAGAAATGCAATTTCAGTTGGTCCGGAGATACTGAAGCTGCCTAGGGGGACAGCCCGGGCTAAGGTAAAGCTTCTGATCTTCAAACTCAGTTCTTCCCCGGTGGTGCTCACGAGCATCACGGTGACAGGGGCCGAGCACTTTCCCGCACGTTTCCCGTGTCTGGACACACAGGTTGGAGCTCCTTGCTCAACATCACGATGACCGCCACTGCTTCCCACTGGATTATCATAAGCACGGTCCTCAGGGAAGTCGGACTTTTGGACTTTGAACAGTGAAAACTATAGCTTTGACAGCCAGGCTTTGTAGAGCCCAAGATACATTTGTAAACTCCCATTAACTACAAGGCCTGTAAATAGAGTGAACTTTATGCCCCTCAGGGCAGCCCCCTGGAGGCCCTTAGCCTTGGTTTCTGTGTCTTGAATTGAAAATAAATAATAAAGACTTACAAGTCTTTTGGAAGGATAATTAGAAATAATACCCATAAAGAATACTGGCTGACAGAAGAGCGAGCATTCAGTCCTTCCACAAACGCTTACTCAGCATCTGCTGCAGGCCGGGTGTTGTCTGGGCATGGGGGAAGGGGGCATGGATCATGGTTATGTCTCTAAGATGTCCCTGTCACCACAGGGCGCCCCAGTCCAGTGGGGGATTCAGGCAAGGAGAGAGGCAACTGGTACGCAGAGTGCCAAGTGCTCCGAAAGACACAAAGGAGATGCGCCTAACCCAGCCAGAAACACATGTCAAGAGGCTTCCGGGAGTCAGGCTGAAGGGGAAGGGAGGCAGGGCAGGGGAAGGCACTGAAGGAAGAGCAAGTATAAAGAAATGCAATTACTCATTACAGTTGAAACAGTGTGTTGATTTCATTGGGCTGCTGTAACAGACTACCACAGACTTGGTGGATTAAAGCAACAGAAACGTAACCCCCCACAGTTCTGCCAGCTAGAAATCCAAAATCAAGGGGTCTCCCCATCCAGGGGAAAATCCCCATCCTCGCTTCTTCCTGCCTCTGGTGGCTCCAGCAAGCCTCTGTGTCTGTGGCTCCATCACTCCAATCCCTGCCTCTGTCTTCACGTGGACTTCTTCTTCAGGGGCGTCTTTGTGTCTTCTCCTCTCATAAGGACACTTGTCCCTAGATTGAGGGCCCACCTGATCCAGAATGAACTCACCTCAATCTTTAATTATATCTGCAAGGACCCTATCTCCAAATAAAGTCACATTCTGAGGTTCCAGGTAGACATGAATTTGGGGGCTCACTCTTCAACCCACTGCAGCGGCCAAGGGCAGAAGTAGAGGGAGACAAGATCTCAGCCCCAGGCTGGGGACACACACAGACCCTGGACTTCATCCAGGGATGTTGGTGAGAGATGGACGTGTTTAGGCCAAAAAGTTACTGGATGGAATTGAAGCTTTAGGCCGTCTGCAAGTTGGAGAGCAGACTGGGTATGGGCAAAATTAGACGCAGAAGACCCCATGAGGAGCCTATTGCAGTGATACAGCGAGAAATCTCTCTTAACATTCAGTAGCTATTTGGGAGACAGAACTGACAAGGTTTGGTGGTGATTTAGGAAGGAAAGGAGTCACATTTTATTACCAAGTTTCTAACTCAGGCAACTGAAGGAGGGCTCACGGGAGGAGGAGCCAGCGTTGGAAGGCAGGGGCGGCAGGTCCAGTGGGGATTTGGGCAAGACTCTGGACTCAGTGCAGTAGACTTTAGCTCAAAGGAGCTCTTAGGGCTGGAGAGTGAGCCCGTGGACAGATCTGGCACCATGAGGAGAGAGCCTTATATAGTGAGGGGGGAGAGGAAGGCTCAGAACAAGACCGGAGGAGCAGCAACATTCAGGACTTGGGCAGACAAAGAGCTTCCAGCAAAAACTGAGGAGGAGGGAGAAAGCCCAGGAGGGTGGGTGACAGGGAAGTCACCCACATTTGACAATGTCCAGCCCTTTCCCTGTCCCCTGTCTTCACCTCCCATCCAGTTCCCTTTCTACTTTGCCACAGCAGTGAAAGCCCTTGACTTGACCTTTCTCAGGGTGACGGGAGGACGGCCTCGCAGGGCAGAGTGTTCAGCCCCTTATTTATTTACTCAAGCATGTTCTGTGCTTTTGTGACCTAATCACAGCCTGCACTGGACAAACCTGGGTTTCCCTCCATCCCCTTCCCCCTTGAAACCCCAGCCCCAGGCCTCTGGGTTATCTGGAGCCATCCCCAGTGTCATTCCTGGCACCGAGCCCACACCCACCAGTAGGACAACTGTTAGCCCCAGGTGGCGACTGACCAGAGGAGATCCGGATAGAGCTGGGCCGAACTGAGGTGCGCTCTAAGTATAAAATACACGTGATTTCAAAGGCTCGGTATGAACAAATGTAATATCCTAGGAATACTTTTATGTTGATTATGTACTAAAATTATATTTTAAATATATTGGGTTAATTTAAACATATTATTAAAATTAATGTCACCTGTTTCTTTGTGCTTTTCTTTTTAATGGGGCCACTAGAAAACCTAAAAGTACATATATGGCTTGCATTGCATTTGTATTGGAGAGTGTGGCCCTAGAGAACTTATCTGATGTCAAAACTCACTTGAAACACAGAACACTTTTCCATTTCCCAGAGTCCTGCTCACACAGTCATGGGAAGTGAGAAGGACAAGCCCTATGTTACATCTGCGATTTCATGTTTTCATTTTATTTCTTATAGCTCGTAATAGCTGTCATTCCTTCCTTCTCCCCCAAGACTTTTAGATGAGAAAGCCAGAGGCCAAGTTTTACTCATGTCTGTTCAATTCCTAAGCCCGTAATTTTCCCAATACACAATTGTCAAGTCTAATGGTTGGTAACAGTCTTTAAGGTACTCCTCAGAGGGTAGTAATCCCTTTATGCACATAAAGCATCTCATATCATCTATACCATCCCATTGGCTCCAAGAGAAAAACCTTAAGATCTCCAAAATAAAATGTTTATTTTTATATTGTATTTATACATGGCAGAAAATTAAAAGGTTCAAAGGAATATGGAGACAAGTCAACCTCCCACTCACCCCTGACTTCCTCCCTGCTACCACCCTCCACACCCACCCCTGCCAACAACATGATCTGTATACCCTCCCAGTGGTGTTGAGGCACAAACACAACCAGGCATATGGGTGGGTATATAGCCGTTTTTTTCTTAAACTCAAATAGTAGGAGATTATACCCACATTCCACCTTTCTACTTAGCAACTTATCTTGGATAAGTTGAAAACCAGACATTCCCCTTGCTCTGATGTCTGAGGGTGCGAGAAGATGGATGTCTCAGCTCAGGCAGAGTGAATTTCCCTCCCCCCATCTTTTGGTTCTATTCAAGGCCTCATTAGATTGAGTGATGCCCACCCAACATTGGTGAAGGTCTCCTTTTTTCCCCAGTCTACCAATTCAGATGCTACTTCTTCTGTAAGTACCTTCACAGGCACACCCGGAAACAATGTTCTACCAGCTCTCTGGGCATCCTTTAGCCCAGTCAAGTTGACGCATAAAATTAACTAAAACAAGCCACTTTTTGGAAATGAAGAACTATGCTATTGCTTGCACATTGGAGTTGGTGAACTGGATCTTCCCCGTTATAAAAGATCTAGAGGTGGGTATTGTGGACGAGGTGGGGTTCAAGCTCACTTTGAGAACAACAGGAAAGGCTTGGGGGAACAAAGAAAGGAACTAGAGAACAGAATGGACAAACACGTGACAGCCCAGGCAAGCCAGGAGTAGGTGACAGAGATGGCAAAGAAATGGGTTTGGCTGGACCATACGGTCCATATTAGGGGGCAGAAAAGAACCCACTTTTCATGTCTCTCTTCCTCATTATCAAAACACATCTGTCACCAAACACGTCCATGTACAAGCTTCTGGGCTGTGCTGCAGTGTGTAGAGAGACTTGAAATGCAAGATCTGTGCCTTCTTGAGCTCCCAAGTTAGTTAGATAATGTATGTACATGGAAATATACACTCAAGGCAGAGCACCAAATTAGTGATGTGGGTCATCGAGGTGTACTTATTTATTCAACGCAGTCATATTCAGCTTCTTCATACCATGCTATGCTCTGGGGATATGGAGACGAATAATGCAAAGTGCCATCCCTGAGAAATGCAGAGGAATCACTTCTAGTTGAGAAAGATTTCCCAGAACTGTATCTAGATGGGCCGGTAGACTTTGATAAGTATCTAAGGAGGAAGCAGGTATTATTCTACACCTGTGGTGCGACTGGCACATAGACAGTGGCCTGGGGAGCCTCCCAGGGGAGCTGGAGGTGAGGTGAGCAGAGTGGGTCGGTCTAAGAATATCTGAAGCGAGAGCAAAGAGGCAGGTAGTTGGAAGGTCGGAAGAACTGGACAGTTTGGAAGCTGACAATAGAGTGTCTTGGAGGGTACCCCAAGACCTCTGGGCTTCAGGCTGTGAGCATCGGGAGCTACTGACAATCCCTGATCTGTGGTGGGGCCCTAAATGTGACCCACAAAAGCTCCTCCTGCTTTCAAAGTGAGTGACAAAGGGACACAAGTGGGGCTGGGTGTTTTCATGTGGGGAACGTGTCCCAGGAAAGATGATTTGTGGCCCGCTCATCTGGTGCCCACCTCTGAGCTAACTGCTCTCCCAGAGCTCCTGCCAACTGTGGACAGTCACCAGAGCCTCGGGGAGCACTTCGGCCCTCCCCAGCATGACCCCGAGGCCTGGAGGGGCTCACGTGTGCTTGAATGGCTGATCCCCAGCATTCCTCGTTTCTTCCAGTCAGACTTGAAGAGACAACAGAGGGTCCCTGTCACATCAATCTCTGTTCCCCACTGCCAGTTGAAAAGGGATGAGGAATCCCTGAGGCCCACAGAAAAGCCTAAGTGCTCTCTCTGAGGCCCAGGAGTGCTCCGAGTCTGGGCCAGCCAGGCCTGCCTGAACACAAGCGTAGCTGTAGGATCTACAGAATGTATCTTCAGGTGCCTGAGACAGGTTTGTGTGTGTACGCGTGGGGCTCCTGGGTACAGGGTATTAGGTAACCCACATCTAATGTCCCAGCCCAGCAAGCAGCCAGGGGATTGTGACAGGCTTTGCCTCTGAGGGTGCTGACAAGCAAATCTCCTTGTGAGGTCATTGTCCCCATGAGCCTTGATGTCATGAACACATTGTACCATACGATTCCTCTTCTCAAAGAGAGTTCTGTACAGCTGAAATCAAACACCAAAGCAGCGGAGATTTTAAGCTATGTGATTAAGTGTCCACCAACACCTAGGTTCCCAGTAAATGTATGTTGATTTCATGGTAAAGGGGGTTACAAAAAGACCAACCCAAGGCACAGTAGCACATGGAAGTGAGGAGGGGCTTGTCTATCTCCTTCCCTTGGGGTGGTGGTAATGGTGGTTGAGGTGGTAACATTGGCAGGGAAAAAGAGAAGGTGTGGATTTGCTACATCAAAATCTCTGGGGCATTTGTAATCAGCCATGAATATTTCCTAAAATGCCCCAGATGAAGCCAAAGACTGACAAACAACTGCCCCAACGAGGGAGGCACGAAGAGGAGCCTTTCTTCAAACAGAATCACGTGCCAGGAATAAACCACCCACCACTTCTGTAGAATCTCCCTGCTAGACCTTCACGGTCACCTGGATCCTTGCCTCATCCCATCAGCCAACATTCCACACCCTCCCCCTCCCACAATGTAGTGTGGGTCTTTAATATCCCCGATGCCATTGACTGCCATTCCCTTAGGAATTCCTTCCAGCCCTAGTTAAGAGAAACATAGGATTACCACTTTCCAGACCCCACCATCTCCCACTCTGCACATTCTGGGATCCTTCCCACTACTGGAAGAAGTACAAAGAGTTGGAGATTCCCCCTCCCTCCCCCCGCATGCAAGCAGGTGTCCAGATACGGGCACAATAGGAACATACCCGGCGTGCAACTTCTGGATGCTGGGATGAACGGTCGGGCCAGACTACAGCCCTTGCCAGGGTGCCAGGGACTTGGAGTCTTTAAATGCAAATTTCCCCTGTGGCAGCCCTGGCCTCCTCCTGCAGGGGTGGCAGCCACCCCGGGAAGAAAGACGAGATTTAAATTGGTAATAAAGCACTGTACCAAATCGTACTTTGACCTTGTTCAGAATTCCACTGGCGCATGTTCTGCCTGACCTGCCACCCCCCTTTCTGCCCAATTGTTCCCTTGAGGAGCTGCATGCTATCTGAGGCAGCCGGGCAGGCTGTCATCAGCTGCTGCTTCTCTGGCTTCCTTCCACCTGGCGAGCTTGGAAAGCCTTGGAAGTCAAACAGCTCTGTCTTTCCAGCCTTTCTTTCTACCTCTGAGCCTGGAACGAGGCAAGAGTGGTCTGGCTGAGGCCTCTGGCCCCGGCTGGGCCTGCTTGTACGGCATGGGAAGAAGCGAGTGCAGCCCCAGCAGGCTACTCTTACACATTCTTGGTTACCAAAGCAATTCCCAGACAAGGCCTGGAATGGCCAGCATGGGCCCATTTGCCTGTTACATCCATGGGAGCAGCACAGAGCCAACATTTGTTTTCTCCCACTCCCTCCACTGCCCCAGCACACCTCCTGCATGCTGCAAAACACCAGGTTCCTTCTGCCTTGTATCCTCCACCTAGAGGGTCTTCCACGTTCTCTTCTACATGCCTACATTTTGCTCTTCCTTCCACGGCCTGGGAAACCACTCCCCACTGCAGAGCCTACACTCCCCTGCAGCCCTACCGCCCCTCTTCTCTGACCCCTCAATTCATGACTCAAATCAAGTGTGTGAGGCACTCAGTCACATGCTGATTTGCCTTTTTGTCTGTTTCAAGCCTCATTGCCCCAAAGGATGGTGAGTTCCCTGGGACTGTGTGTTCCCTAGAATTGGACTGGGTGGTTCTCCTGGGAATGAATAAATGAAAGGACACATGAATGAGGAAATGGATTGCTTTGGTCAGAACCATGTTTTCTTTCTACACCCAGAATTCTTCCCAACAAGAGAGCTCTTCTTTCAATTGACCAAGCCACTGGTGGAAACTGTTTCCAGTGCCTTCCAGAGCACCGGGAAACCAGGTGTGTTTCAGCAGGAGGAATCAGTTACCCCGAACACAAGGACTTCCATCAGTGTGCAGGGCACTAGTGAGTACTAGGAGCATATTCCTTGCCTTCCTTTATCTTATTGGGATGAGAGAATGTGCTCACATGAAGCTTTGGCTTCTGGTTGTGCCTGTGTATGTAAGGGCTTAGCACAACAGGGTACAAGAGGGACTCAGACTAGACTGTCCTAATCAGAGAGCATGTAAAGAATGTAGAAAATAGGGCTGTTGAGTGGAGGCAAGGAGGAGGCTAGGCCCAAGAGAGGCAGGGAAGATCAGCCCCTACTCCCTCTTCTCTAGCCAGACTCCATCTGTCCGTGTCTGCTTCCCTACCCAGGTTAGCAAGAGCCAAAGGAGGGGGCCGGGATGAGGGACATGATTGAGGGTGGGGTGGAGGATGGGTGGTGAACTCAGGGGGTTAATCTGAGAGGCAACATCTTGGAACTGGCCACATCAGAATGCACATGCACTGTTGATCTGAAGGGGAAACAGAGAGAGAGGCTCAAAAATTCAGCAGGACGGAAGACCAGACAGGCACAAAAGAGAATCTGGAAAGACAAGGGCAGTGTGAGTTATCACATCTTTTTGTACAGTGGTCCCAGGGGCAGGGGTCAGGGGTCACTGACAGCTCCATCCATGGGGCTTCCACCTACCATCTCAGAAGGCAGTTCGGAGCCAGAGGCCCGTCGTGGAGCAGTCCACGTGAGCACCATACACTCTGAAATTCCCCCGTAGGCCATGGTGTTCCTCTGTCCTCCACTATGGTGACAGCACTGAAATCCTTCTTGGAAAAAGTGGCCATGTTCTTGACTTCTGTGTAAGGGTTGTGTAAAATTCCTCTCCAAAGGGAGGGGCTGAATTAGCGGAGAGCCTATGTGGGCACCTAGTGACATCAAAACTGTTAGTCCACAAGGCTTCCTCTCCTACTCTAGTTGGAGACATAGAAAGCAACAAAGCCAGCAATTGAGGAGTCCAAAATGGCAGAGTGTAGGAGACCTTAGTTTTGTCTGGTCCCAGCAATTCAGCTAGATAGTTATCAAATCATTCTGAACACCTGCAAACTCAACCAGAGATCGAAGAAAAGAATAGCTGCAACTCTACAAACAGAAAAGTGACCGCTTCCTGCAAGATAAGAGGTGCAGAGAAGTGAATCCAAGGCGATATATGGGAAGATAGACAGCAGGGGGAGGGAGCCTCTGGAAGCCAGCACCAGGAAGTGATAGAGCAGCAGAGCGCAAAATCAGAACTTTTAGAAGTCTGCTCCGGTGAGGGATGTGCAGGCCTGAAAGGTGCTCAGGCAGCGAAGCGGGGCAGAATCCTAGGCGGGACAGTGAGGTCTCAGGATCCTCAGGATGACAGGAAGACCGGGGCTGCCTGAGGACAGCAAAGCTCTCAGGTATTGGAGCAGGGAAGCCGGTTGCAAAGACAGAGCTGAGGAGTGGGGTCTCAGCTCAGGGTTGCCATAAACCGCGATCCCCGGCACAGGCGGGCCACTAGTCTCTGAGCCAGGGCCCAGCAAACAGCAGAACCAGCAAGATCCCCCCTCCTTCCCCCGGGGAGGAGCGGTGTGGGAGCACTCCACAGGAGTCTGTGGGGTTTGGAGACTGGAAATAGGGTCACTGCCTGAAATAGAAATGCTGGGTCACAGGCCAGGTGAGCACAAAGTGCAGCCGGAGAGCAGGGAGATAGGAGTGATTGACAGCTTTTGTCCGAAAGTTCACTGAAGAGTGGGGCCCTGAGCTCTCGGCTCCAAAGCTGGAGATCGGGAGGCCACCATTTTCATTCTCATCCTCTAAAGCTGTTCAGAAAGCCTTCAGGGAACAAAAGCCACATAGAGCAATCCAGCAGATTACTGCCTGGCCGCTGGCAAGGGCAGTGCAGTGTTCCCCACCCCACCCACCAGGGCAAACACACTTGAGAATCAACACAACAGGCCCCTTCCCCAGAAGATTAGCAAGAACAGCCAGCTAAGTTTACTGATCATTGAGAACTGCAAAACCTCAGTGCTAGAGGAATATGGTATATAGAATTCATGGGGTTTTTTCCCCCCATGATTCTTTAGTCTTGTAATTTTAATTTTTTTCTCTTCCCTTTTTCAACCAATTTCTTATTTTATCAACCCTTCTTTTTTTTTTTAAGATTTTTATTTATTTATTCGAGAGAGAGAGAATGAGAGATAGAGAACACGAGAGGGAAGAGGTTCAGAGGGAGAAGCAGACTCCCCGCCAAGCAGGGAGCCCGATGTGGGACTCGATCCCAGGACTCCAGGATCATGACCTGAGCCGAAGGCAGTCGCTTAACCAACTGAGCCACCCAGGCGCCCTTATCAACTCTTCTTTTAAAACTTTTTTAATTTTCATTTTTACAATTATATTCTCTACTTTCATTGTATTTAATTTTATTTTTGTGTGTGTATATATATATATATATATATACACACACATATATGTTTTTCTTTTTTTATAATTTTGGGATGCAGTTTCTTCTAGAAAACAGACCAAAATACGCCCAGATTCTAGTGTATGGCTCTGTTCTCTTCACCTGTCTGATCATGTTCGTTCTTTTTTTTTCTTCTTCTTCTTCTTCTTCTTTTTGTTTTGTTAAAGCCTTTTTTTAAATTTTCATCTTTACAGTTACCTTCTATCCTTTCAATGTATTTAATTTTATTTTTTGTATATATATATGTCTTTCTTCCTTTACAATTTTGAGATGTAGTTTCTTCTGACAAACTGACCAAAATACACTCAGGATATAGTGTATTGCTCTGTTCTGTTCACCTGTTTATATTCCTTCTCTTTTTTTCTTTTTCTCTTTATTTTTTCTCTTTGAATTTGCATTTTTTACAGTTACATTCTATCCTTTCATTGTATTTAATTTTATTTTTGTACATATATAAGTTTTTCTTTCTTTACAATTTTGGGATCGAGTTTTCAATCAAACAGACCAAAATACACAGGAGTCAGTGTATTGCTCTAGTCTGTTCACCTGTCTGATTACATTCTTTTTTTTTTTCGATTTCGGTTTTCTTCTGATTTGTTTAGTGTATAGTTCTCTGGGTTCATTGTTGCCATTTTAGTATTTAGTATTTTGTTCTCTCGTTCATCTATTCTTCTCTGGATAGAATGACAAGACAGAAAAATTAACCTCAAAAAAAAGAACAAGAGGCAGTACTGACTGCCAGGGACCTAAACAGTATGGACGTAAGTAAGATGTCAGAACTAGAGTTCAGAATAATGATTTTAAAGATACTACCTGGGCTTGAAAAAAGCATAGAAGACACTAGATAATCCCTTTGTGGAGAAAGAAAATCTAACCAAGTTGAAATCAAAAAGGCTATTAATGAGACGTAGTAAAAAGTGGAGGCTCTAACTGCTAGGATAAATGAGGTAGAAGAGAGGATTAATGATATAGAAGACCAAATGATGAAGAATAAAGAAGCTGAGAAAAAGAGAGATAAACAACTACTGGATCATGAGGGGAGAATTCAAGAGATAAGTGATACCATAAAGCAAAACAATATTAGAACAATTGGGGTCCCAGAAGAAGAGAAAAAAGAGAGAAGGGCAGAAGATATATTGGAGAAAATTATAGCAGAGAATTTCCCTAATCTGGGGAAGGAAACAGGCATCCAAGTCCAGGAGGCACAGAAAACTCCCCTCAAAATCAGTAAAAATAGATCAACACCCTGACATATAATAGTGAAACTTGCAAATCTCAGAGACAAAAAGAAAATTCTGAAAGCAGCTTGGGACAAGAGGTCTGTAACCTACAAGGGCAGAAACATTAGATTAGCAGCAGACCGGGGCACCTGGGTGGCTCAGTTGGTTAAGCGACTGCCTTCGGCTCAGGTCATGATCCTGGAGTCCCGGGATCGAGTCCCACATCGGGCTTCCTGCTCAGCGGGGAGTCTGCTTCTCCCCCTGACCCTCTTCCCTCTCATGCCCTCTATCTCTCATTCTCTCTCTCTCAAATAAATAAATAAAATCTTTAAAAAAAAAAAAGATTAGCAGCAGACCTATCCACAGAGACCTGGCAGGTCAGAAAAAGACTGGCATAATTTATTCAGGGTGCTAAATGAGAAAAATATGCAGCCAAGAATACTTTATCTGTCTAGGATATCATTCAAAATAGAAGGAATGATAAAAAGCTTCCAGGACAAACAGAAATTAAGAGAATTTGTCATCACCAAACCAGCCCTACAAAAAATATTAAAAGGGATCCTCAAAGCAAAGAGAGATCCCAAAAGTAACGTGCACCAGAAAGGAACAGAGACAATACACAGAAACAATGACTGTATAGGTAATACAATGGCACTAAATTCATATCTTTCAATAGTTACTCTGAATGTAAATGGGCTAAATGTTCCAATCAAAAGACACAGGGTATCAGATTGGATAAAAAAGCAAGACCCATTGATATGGGTCTTGCATGCCTGCAAGAGATTCATTTTAGACCCCAAGACACCTCCAGATTGAAAGTGAGGGGGTGGAAAGCCATGTATCATGCTAATGGACATCAAAGAAAGCTTGGGTGACAATCCTTATATCAGACAAATGAGATCTTAAACCAAAGATTGCACTAAGAGATGAGGAAGGACACTATATCATGATTAAAGGTCTATCCAACAGGGGGCGCCTGGGTGGCTCAGTCGTTAAGCGTCTGCCTTCAGCTCAGGTCATGATCCCAGGGTCCAGAGATCGGGCTCCCCGCTTGGCGGGAAGCCTGTTTCTCCCTCTCCTGTTCCCTCTGCTTGTGTTCCCTCTCTCACTGGGTCTCTCTCTGTCAAATAAATAAATAAAATCTTTAAAAAAAAAAAAGGTCTATCCAACAAGAAGATCTAACAATTATAAATATTTATGCCCTTAACATGGAAGCAGCCAATTATATAAACCAATTAATAACAAAATTAAAGAAACACATCAGTAATAATGCAATAATAGTAGGGGACTTTAATCCCTCTCACTGCAATGGACAGATCATCTAAGCAGAAGATCAACAAGGAAATAAGGGCTTTGAATGACACACTAGACCAGATGGACTGCACAGATATATTCAGAACATTCCATCCTAAAGCAACAGAATACACATTCTTCTCAAGTGCACACGAAACATTCTCCAGAATAGATCACATACTGGGTCACAAATCAGGTCTCAACCAGTACCAAAAGACTGGGATCATTCGCTGCATATTTTCAGACCACAATGCTTTGAAACTGGAACTCAATCACAAGAGGAAATTTGGAAAGAACTCAAATGCATGGAGGCTAAAGAGCATCCTAGTAAAGAATGAATGGTCAACCAGGAAATTAAAGAAGAATTTAAAAAATTCATGGAGAAAATGAAATGAAAACACAACTGTTCAAAACCTTTGGGATGCAACAAAGATGACCCTAAGAGGGAAGTATATAGCACTACAAGCCTTTCTCAAGAAACAAGAAAGATCTCGAATACACAACCTAACCTTACACCTAAAGAAGCTGAAGAAAGCACAGCAAATAAAGCCTAAACCCAGCAGGAAAAGAGAAATAATAAAGATTAGAGCAGAAATCAATGAAATAGAAACCAAAAGAACAGTAGAACAGATCAATGAAACTAGGAGCTGGTTCTTTGAAAGAATTAATAAGATCAATAAACCTCTGGCCAGACTTATCCAAAAGAAAAGAGAAAGGACCCAAATAAATGAAATCATGACTGGGAGAGGAGAGATCACAACCAACACTGAAGAAATACAAACAATTACAAGAACATATTATGAGCAACTATATGCCAACAAATTAGGCAATCTAGAAGAAATGGATGCATTCCTCCAGACGTATAAACTACCAAAACTGAACCAGGAAGAAATAGAAAACCTGACAGACCCATAACCAGCAAGGAAATTGAAGCAGTAATCCAAAATCTCCCAACAAACAAGAGCCCAGGGCTGGATGGCTTCCAGGTGAATTCTACCAAACATTTCAAGAAGAATGAATACCTTTTCTTCTGAAGCTGTTTCAAAAAAATAGAAATGGAAGGAAAACTTCCAAACTCTTTCTATGAGGCCAGCATTACTTTGATCCCACAAACAGACAAAGCCTCCACCAAAAAGGAGAATTACAGACGAATATCCCTGATGAACATGGATGCCAAAATTCTCACCAAAATACTAGCCAATAGGATCCAACAGTACATTAAAAGGATTACTCATCACGACCAAGTGGGATTTATTCCTGGGCTGCAAGGGTGGTTCAACATCCACAAATCAATCAATGTGATACACTACATAAATAAAAGAAAGGACAAGAACCATATGATCCTCTCAATAGGTGCAGAAAAAGCATTTGACAAAGTACGGCATCCTTTCTTGATTGAAACCCTTCATAGTGTAGGGATAGAAGGAACATACCTCAACATCATAAAAGCCATCTACGAAAAGCCCACAGCAAATATCATTATCAATGGGGAAAAACTGAGAGCTTTCCCCCTAAGGTCAGGAACACAGCAGCGATGTCCACTCTCACCACTGCTGTTCAACATAGTACTAGAAGTCTTGGCCTCAGCAGTCAGACAACAAAAAGAAATAAAAGGCCTCCAAACTGGCAATGAAGAAGTCAAACTCTCACTCTTTGCAGATGACATGATACTCCATGTGGAAAATCCAAAAGACTCCACCCCAAAATTGCTAGAATCCATACAGCAATTCAACAAAGTGGCAGGATATAAAATCAATGCACAGAAATCAGTTGCATTTCTATATACTAACAATGAGACAGAAGAAAGAGAAATTAAGGAGCTGATCCCATTTACAATTGCACCCAAAACCATAAGATAGCTAGGAATAAACCTAACCAAAGAGGCAAAGGATCTGTACTCAGAAAACTATAGAACACTCATATAAGAAATTGAGGAAGACACAAAGAAATGGAAAAACGTTCCATGCTCATGGATTCGAAGAACAAATATTGTGAAAATGTCTGTGCTACCTAGAGCAATGTACACATTCAATGCAATCCCTATCAAAATGCCATCAACTTTTTTCGCAGAGCTGGAACAAATATTTGCATGGAACCAGAAAAGACCCCAAACAGCCAAAGGAATGTTGAAAAAGAAAACCAAAACTGGTGGCATCACAATTCTGGACTTCAAGTTCTATTACAAAGCTGTCATCATCAAGACAGTATGGTACTGGCACAGAAACAGGCACATAGATCAATGGAGCAGAATAGAGAACCCAGAAGTGGACCCCCAACTCTAAAATCAACTAATCTCTGACAAAGCAGGAAAGAATGTCCAATGGAAAAAAGAGTCTCTTCAACAAATGGTGTTGGGAAAATTGGACAGCCACATACAGAAGAATGAAACTGGACCATTTCCTTACACCACACACAAAAATAGACTCAAAATGGATGAAAGATGTAGTGTAGCCATCAAAAAAAAAAAAAGAAATCTTGCCATTTGCAATGACGTGGATGGAACTAGAGGGTATTATGCTAAGTGAAGTAAGTCAATCAGAGAAAGACACTTATCATATGATCTCACTGATATGCGGAATTTAAGAAACAAAATGGAGGATCATAGGGTACGAGAGGAAAAAATAAAGCAAGATGAAACCAGAGAGGGAGACAAACTCTTAATCTCAGGAAACAAACAGGGTTGCTGGAGGGGAGGCTGGTGGGAGGATGGGGTAACTGGGTGATAGGCATTAAGGATGGCACTTGATGTAATGAGCACTGGGTATTACATAAGACTGATGAATCACTGACCTCTACCTCTGAAACTAATAATATATGTGTTAATTAATTGAATTTAAATTTAAAAAATAAAAACAAATAAAAAATAAAAAAACAAAGCAAGCAATTAACTAAACATTACTTAATTATTAAGTAATTAAACTAGTTATTAAATACTTTTTAATTTTTTAATAAATAATTGTCATTGTTAATCATTAACTAATTATTAATTCCTTGCAACTGGTGAGGAAGAGGTAGTGTGAGAATGTCTTTCATTGTGAGAAGAGGGGGCAGAACATCTGATAACCACACACTCTTGAGAGCACACAGACCCACATAGTATAGTGTTGAGGCCAAGAATCAGTGGAGAACCACAGTCAGAGGGGGAACAGAAAGGGGGCTGATTTGGAAGACCGTGCTCCATCTTCAATCAGTCTACACTGGATTAAGACTGTGTTTCCTATATCTGGCTCTGCGGCAGAATCACCTGGCAAGCTCTGTGAACCCGAAGGTCCCTAGCCCCACTGCAGTCCTCCCAAGTGAGAACCACGTGGAGTGGGGAAGTGTGTGTGTGTGTGTGTGTGTGTGTGTGTGTGTGTGTTCAACAAGCTCCCCTGGGATTCTAATTCCACATGCCTCAATCCTGAGTTTGGAATTGTTTCATTAGTGTGCAGTTCCACGCAAATGGGTGATGCTCTTGTTCAAGGCCACAGGCAGCCCTCCAAGGACAGACCCTGAGCCTGGAACCTAGAATGGGCAGGCCAGGTCTACTCCCAGGTCAGAAATGCGCAACCTGAGCTTGTGGCTGGCAGGCTTAGCCATAGCAAGTGATCACCATCGATGGGCTGACATCCGTTATTCCCTGGCACCTCTTCTCTAGCACTTTGTGATTTATTTCACAAAATCAACTATAGTTGAACAACTACAAACTACACAGGCCCACATTAAGGGGGAGAGGGGTTTCCAGTAAATACAGTACAGTACCATAAATGTATTTTCTCTTTCTTATGATTTCCTTAACATCTTCTTTCCTCTGGCTTACTTTATTGTGAGAATACAGTGGATAATACATTGAATATATGTTAATCAACTGTTTATGTTATTGGTAAGGTTTCTGATCAATAGTAGGCTACTGGTAGTTAAGTTCCGGGGGAGCCAAAAGTTATACACGAGTTTTTGGCTGAGCTACGGGTCAGTGTCCCTAACCTCTATGTTATTAAGGGCCAACTATATTGCAAGTATTTGATGATGGAAACTTGAGCGTTATTCTCCTTCCTATTTAACATGTTTGCCAACCGACCTTACCTGTCAGAGGTAATGTGGAAACTTATCATCCACTGGCTCATTCAAGAGAAGCCTAGGGTTATTAAACCATTACCTTATTTACTTTGGAGCTTCTCTTTGCCTGATCTGTCCTACTTTCCACTGCAAAGTGATTTGCAAAGTCAGGCTGAAACCACGACCCCTGAGCAAAACATCTAGGCAGATGAGACAGTGCTTCTGTCTCTTTTGGTTTTGTTCTTCCTTCCTAAGGTAAATAGAAGGTCAGAGAAGAAAGCATCCCTTCCGTGGTGATGGTGTCAAGCCCTTGTAACTTACCAATGATGTCTTACTCACTCATGATTTCTCCTGAGTCTGAGTCACCCACAGCGGGGCTGTTAAGAAGAGGGGGAAAAAAAAAATCCTGAAATGAATGAGTTACATTCTGGCCAGTGAGGCCACACAAAAGAAGTACTCCCTCTCACCCACATAATTAGGATGATAGCTGACAGAGATTGGTGGAAAAGGTTGTGAAATTGGGGAATATGGAAACAAAGCCTAAGGCTGTCCCAAGGGGCGTAGTCAGAAGGGATACTTTATGCTGGAGCCCCAAAGGGCTACACCCAAGTGCAGAGATGGAATTAGAAAAATATTTGCCCCACAAAGCAAGGAAGATTGCTTGCCTCAACCCTTGTCACTGGGTCACACACAAACCATCTCCCATAAGAACAGGGAGGGAAAAGAAGGAGAGAAGGAAACAAGAAAACTGGAATCTTTTGAATGGCCTTTACGTGGCATCTATCACATGATAGGCACTCACATCTTATTACCATATTTAGTCCCACAGATTATCACCTTTTTAACGGATGAGGAAAGTGAGACACAAAAGCCGAGCATACGGCATGAGCTTGCAGAGCCTCTGGTCACTGGCACTGAAGATGCTTTGCTCAGATCTCGGCTGCCCCGCCCACCACTGCCCTGGGATGGGTTCCCCACGTGCACTCCCAGAACAGCACCTTCTTGCCGTTCATTTGGGACATGTTTTGCACTCAGTGGGAGGATATGGGCATATCAGCCTCCCGGGCCGGCAACAAACCCCCAGGCCAATGGGAATGAACTTCGGAGGCGACCAAGATAACCCGTCCGTGAGGGTTAATTTCATGTGATAACTTGGCTGGCCCCAGTACCCAGCTATTTGGCAAGCATGATGTTAGATGTTTCTGTGAAAGTATTTTTTAGATGAGATTAACATTTCAATCAGTAGCTGCTGAGTAAAGCAGGTTTTCTTCCTAATATGGGTGGGCCTCATCCAATCAGTTGAAGGCCTTAAAAGAAAAATTACTAACCTCCCCAGGAAGAAGGAATGTTGAGTTTTCTGCTGAAAGCCCATGAGGAAGTTTGAGAAGCCATTCCACCAAAAGCAGTGGTCATGCCCCCACCAAAGCAGTGCTCAGGCTCCATGCTCATCCTTGGCTTCTGCGCTCCCCACCAAGAGTGGGGAGCGCTGGCTTGTATCAACTTTGGAGCCTCATCCCTGCCTCTCCCTCCCGTCATGGGCCTCCCATCCCTTCCAGTCGGTCTGTTGCCTGAAGCTAGTCCCTGGGACATGGTGGGCGTCTTCCCTCCCGGGACACCAGCTCCTTCACCAGGGCTCAGCAAGCCCCTCCCTGGTGGCAGCACCCTGGTGGCACCATCTGCACGTCCAGCCTTTCCTCCTGGAGAGAGAAGGAACATTTGATGGGATCAGTAGGTTGTGAAATCCAGGGCACAGGTGTTGGGAGGAGTTGCCCTGGAGGAGACAGATCATGGACACAGTTCCATCGTGACACAGAGAAGGAACAAAGGGTGCAAAAAACAGAGGAGGCTTTGGTGATCAGGAAGGGGAAGGGGCTGCTTCTAATGGCTTCTATTTTTCTTTTCCTTTTTTAAGGAGGAGAGAGCCTCATGTTTAGAGTATGGGCTAGTCCAAATCCGAGGAGGCAGGCTTGGAGTCCCTTGAGGTAACTGCCAGCCAGGGCAGCTAGCTAGTCCCCCTCAGCATGCATCTGATGTGGACCATGCCATAGCTAAACAGTCTATCTCAAAAGAGACTGGCCAGACTGATGTGATGATGCTCCCAGGCTACCAGCCCATAGTGGTAAATACCGTGGGGCTCTGTACAGACATGTGACCAATGGGTATGGCCCCGCAGGCCTGGGCTGGTACAGCTCCCCATCACCCATCAGACTTCTGGGACTCTCCTGACAATACCCGTCCGACTGGACTGCTATAACAAAATACCAGCGACTGGGTAGCTTACAGCAGAAATGTATAAACAACAGAAATTTATTTCTCATAGTTCTAGAGACCAGAAATCCAAGATCAGGGTACCAGCATGATCGAGTGAAGGTCCTCCTCTGGGTTGTAGAATTTTCGTTGTATCCTCACAGGGAGGAAGGGGGCTAGGGAGCTCTGTGGGATCTCTTTCATGAGAGCACAGTTCCCATTTCCTGTGGGCCCCACCCTCATGACCTCATCACTTTCCAAAGCCCCGCCTCCCAAACACTGCCACATTGGAGATGAAGCCCCGACGTAGGAATCTGGGGCGGGGGGGACACACACATTCAGACCATAGCAATACACTAAACACTCATCACACTGTGTTGGTACCTGCCTAATAGTGGTTGCCGCAGTCCACCGTGGGTCATAACTACATGTGGCTGTATCTACGATCCTTTCTTGCAAGTTCCTGAAGAGCAAGAATCCGATGTTGTTGATTCTTAACAATCTGTTCAAAATGTCTCTCTTGGGGAAACTGATCATTTTTTAAATCTAAATTCCATAGTCCTGATGCCAACATTTGGGTTCAGCCACCACTCAGAGATAGCACCCGAGAAAGCCACCTCCTCCTCCTCCGGCACTTGCTTGCTTCCCATAAGAGGTTTGTACAAGATGATGCCCAGGGACTTATTAGCCACCCCTGTCCCATTTCCAGCAAGCACTCCACATCTTCAACCCTTCTCAACTCAGCTGCCTCTCAACCGCAAGAGAATTTCTGGGAGTGTGTAACATTCCAAGTCCACAGGCTTTGTTGTCTGGTGTGTGATTCCTGGTCTTCCCTTGTATATTAATTCAACACCCGGGAGTGCTACAGAGAGGTGGGCTAGATTCCAATCGTGTCATCACTGGCAAAACAGTAAAATGCCTGACTGGCTATGAAGGTTATCACTGCCCCAGAGGTGAAGGTCAGGCCCTCATCCTTTCCAGCAATGCCCTTCTGGGGGAGCGCAGAGTGCAGCCCTGGGAAAGTTTGGTTTGCTCATGGCAGGAACTGGGAAAACATTTCCAGCGTTGAAGCCCCCACTGGCTCTCATGTGGGGCAAAATGGGCGAGAGATACAAGACAGCAGAGTGTGGGCCAGTTAGGCAGCCCCAGATGGAGCTGAGAGAGCCTCCCATCACCTTCACCCCACACCCCCTGCAGGCCCGCATGGTCTGATCTACCAGATATCTAGAGGTGCCAGAGCCAGCTGGCTCGTAATCAGAAGAACCACCCCTTTCCTCAGCACAGCATGTGGCAGTTTCTAAGGTTCCTCCATCCTTTTGTCTTGTCAGATCCTCAAAACCAGCCTGTTAGGGGCAAGAATAAGTATTCTCATCCCCATTTTATAGATGAGAAAACCGAGGCCCAAGAATTTCCTCATCCCATCAAGCCCTACTTGATAACAGTGTATCAGAAAGGGTCTCCTCTACTTCAAGATGTAAAAACCACTTCTTAGAGCAAACTCTGACCAAGTCACAAAACACACTCCCACAGTGTGATCAGAACCAGAAGGGGACCAAGGCTGCCTTGGGGTGTCTGGGCTCTGTGGGGTGGCAGATGGAGGTGGTCTGGGAGTACATCCCACTGCAGAAGAGGGACCCAGGGCCCGAATGCTCCCACTGTGCAAACAGCTAATTTGAACTTCTTCCTTCAGGATCAAGTTGAAGTGGCAGATCTCAGTGTATATAACTACAGAAATGTGAAAAACCACTTTGTTTTTGCAGCTTACAATTAATTCAGTCCATTAATAAGTATTTTAGGGGCAACATCTGTTCATCCAGACCAATGCTAGGCACGGTGAGGGATGCAAGTGCAGCAAAAACACAGGCTCTGTGCAAAGTTAAGGACAGCAGAGCCCCGGGATGCATCCTCCTCTCTGCTTTTCTGCCTCAAACCTCAAGGTCAAAGAGAAGAAAGAACAAAGGTCTCTCAGAATCTCTGCTCTATCCACTCAGATGCAAAACCAGGCCTTCATGGGTTAGCACCGTCATGGCGCCAAGGTCACAGAGAGGTTCCTTGCATGCTTTTGCTGTAGATCAGGGAGAAGCATGCACCAGGATGGATTCCCAGGAGACTGCCGTCCCTCCCCACAGGCTAGGTTTGCTCTGGCCCTGGATTACCTTGAGAGGTTGATTATGGCACAGGGTAGAACGAGAAGCTGTCCAGGCCAGAGCAGATCCAATGAGCAGGGCCTAGAAAGAATGGGCCCACGGAGTCCTGAGACCACCTCATGGGCCTCTGGGTTGATTTCAGGGCAGATCTGACCCGGTCCAGTCCGGACTGCTGCTTCCCATCGGATCCCATGCTTATTATGGCTCCACGTGAACTTGCAATCACCAAGAACTTGCTTTGATCATTAGGGTATCTCAGGGCTGTGGTCATCCTGACTCCTCGAGTGGATGGGAAGTGCTGTGGGAAGGGCAGGGAGGTAGGCAGCTGCGCTCCCAAAGCCATAACCTCCCGTCTCTCAGCCCCCCACACTTTTTTCCTCTCAGGGGCTTAAACATCCTTCCACGATCTTCCTTCCGAAACCCAATCTCAGGGACGGATCTCAAAACGCAGCAGAATCAGAGGGATTGGGAGCTGGAAAGACTCAGTGACTTTCCAGGTGAGGGCGCCTGGGTGACCGCATCACGCTCGGTGTCCCTGCCCTTGCAAGTCACACTCAGAGAGCAGGACGATTGCAGACACCAGTGAGGAGCGGAAGACCGCACGCGGTCAGGGCCTTTTCCACACAGCACCCACTTAGGAAATCAACACTGACTGTGCTTCCTGTCAAAACTTTTCGGGATACAGTCGGGACAAGACTTAGCACACCCTTGGCACCACAAACACCAGTTCCAGGAACAAATGAGTGAGCCACTCTGGGTCTACGTAGCTGCTGTGGGCATGCTTGAGCTTGCTCTGGCCCCAGTATGTGATCAGAGCAACTGCAGAGCCTTTCACTCTTTTGTCATTTTTCTCCGTCATGCTAGAATCACTAGATGCTACACTTGATCTTAGCCCAAAGGCCGAGAAGTGGTGAGCCACCTGAGTGGTTCTGTTGGCTGAGCGTCTGCCTTCAGCTCAGCTCATGGTCCCAGGGTCCTGGGCTCGAGCCCTGCATCGGGCTCCTTGCTCAGTGCGGAGCCTGCTTCTCCCTCTCCCTCTGCCACTCCCCCTGCTTATGCACTCTCTCTCTCCGTCAAATAAATAAAATCTTTAAAAAAAATTTTTTTTTGAAAATGGAATCACTAGATACCTTGCAGCTCCTACCCCCGGACATGTGCAGGTCTCCCCAGGTATGCAGTGTCTGGAAACAGGAGCCTTCATCCAACATCTTGCTCCCATAGCTTTGTTCAAGACTCACGTATCGAGCACCTGTTTTGTGCCAAGCACTGGGATGGGTGCTGGGAAACCCACAGCACACAGGCATAACTCCTCTGGTCTGGTGGGAAGACACATAAGTAACCAATAACCTCAGTTCCCCATAGGGTGAGGGGATGCTGAGAGGGGGGCGGGGAGGCAGATGTCTACCTGCACAGATAATTTCAGTAAAATGTGGAAAGTGAAAGGAGAGAGATATGTACAAAATCTGTCTTAAAAGAGAAAACTTTCCTGGGGCGTCTCGGTGGCTCAGTCGATTAAGCATCTGACTTCAACTCAGGTCACGATCTCGGGGTCTTCAGATCAAGCCCCATCGGGCCCCACACTCAGCTGGGAGTCTGAGATTCTCTCCCTCTCCCTCTGCCCCTCCCCCTGCTCGTGCTTTCTCTCTCTCTCTCCTCTCTCAAATAAATAAATAAATAATATTTTTTAAAAAAGAGAGAGAAATCTTCCCTGTACCTATTCCCCCTTTTGCTTCATTTTTTTTAATCTCCTACCCTTTATAAAAAGTTTTTTGCAAATATTATGCACACCCATTTCCCAGTCCATGAAATTGCTCTAAAATCACTGGTAACCTCATGACTGATAAGCAATAGTCTCCCCCTTCATTTCATAAGCCCCTGTGATATCTGGCCTCTTGAACACTCCCTCCCTCCCACCTTGGTCCCCCTGACCCCACTCTCCTAGCCGGCTGGCTCCTTGGGGATTCTGTTCTTGAGTCTCTTCTCTTGCACTTGGCTCATTCTCCCCCGGGTGGTTTTACCCACACCCAGCTTCAACTGCCGCCTCCCTGGTGACTTAAAACTACCAAGCGGCTCGATGTCCCCGATGTTGTGCTAAGCACCCTACCAATATTCCCTTATTCAGTCCTCCCACAATCTGGCAAAGTAGGACTTTGATTCCTTTTTTACAAAAGTGGAAAGCAACACTCAGACAGCTTGTAGATCACGTCCTCCTCAAGTGCACGCAACTAGTAAGAGGCAAAGCCACGGTTCAAAGTCAGCCAGGCTTGTCACCATCTTCTCTGAGCCCTAGCTTATCCCACCTGGGACATCAGGATCTCTCCATCCGATCCCTCGCCTTCAGTCCAGGGCCCCTCCCAGGAGGCTGGTCTGCCCTCGGGCACCTCAGCTGTTCCGTGTCCAGAACAGAGCTTGTCGCTCTCCCCATCCGCCCTGTCCAGATTCCTATGGCACCACCACGTGCCCAGGCTCCTCCCCGACGCTGGGCTGTGTCACCCCAGACACCCCCCCTCTCACTGCCTGCTTCCTCTCCCCGCTCTCCCTGCCCTGGGCTCCTTCCTCAGCACTCTGATGCCTTCCTGGTCTCCCCAGCACTTTCAGTTTTCACCCAGGAGTCCACTGTGGCCCTCGCTTTCTGAAGCACAACTCTGACCACATTACCCTCTTATTAAAATCCCTCACAGGTTGCCCTGTGCCCTTACGTTAACCTCCACACAATTTGGCTTAGAAGATAAAATATTTTAGGACCCAGCCACTCACCTCTCCATTTTGTCCTCTGTCTCTCTCACTGTGGGCCCACGGTCCAGCCACCTCAGCTGCCTACGGTCCTAGGAAAACCCAAAACTCTTTCTCATCATGTGACTTCAGAGATGCTTTTCCCTGTGTACAACACCTGTGTGATCAATCTCTACTCATCTTTAATGATGTTCAAATGTCACCTCTTCTAGGAAGCCTTCCCCCAAGCCTCCCCCACTCCTTCTCAGGCACATTTCTACACCCCTTCCTCAGTGTCCCCAGAGCATCTGATACATTCCTCTATTGACCACTGCTATGTAACTGTTCACTCAGCTCTATACCCCTGCATCCCCAACTAGGCTGCACACCCCTCAATCCAGATGGTGCCTTACTGATCTTTGCACAGTGTTTGGCAAGGGGTTTCTTTAATAACCATTGATTGGTTAGTTAATTAGCTATAAAACAAGGTCCCCTGTGGAGGAACTACAGTCCAGATGGAGAGGAAAGCCGATCATGGGTGAGGTGATGGAAAACATTCATGCCAAGAGCAAGCATGTTTTCCTGACCACAAAAGGCTGTAGAAATTTGGAGGAGGAAGATATTGAGAGAGCTCGAGGGGCTGGAGTAGCAGCAGTTTTCCTGGATGAGAAGGGGGTTAATCGATGCACAAGCCTGGGCCGTAGCTTTACCTACACCTGGTCTATTTTCCAGCAACAGCATTTGAGCAAGGATGGGTGCCAAGAGGTACCCAGGGTCCCTTCCACATAATTAGCATGTCTCTGGAGGAGGCCTGAATCCCACAGTCTGGAATGTAGACAGAGGGTTTCTGTTCCAATTATGCTAATTGCTGCCTCTCTCCCACAGAGGATGGGGCTGTGACAGATTCCGGGAGACAGCCAAGCAGATGGGGAATTCCTCAGCTCACATCTCCAGGCCAGCACCCAGGGAGGGCGGCCTGCTAGCCTTCCCCAGGGAAAGCTGGAGGCAAAGCCACATTCAGATACCCCCTACACTAGCTCTGAGGAAGTGTGATTGGAAGACGAGGCAGTTTCCTATCCAGGAATCCCAAAGCTTAAAATTCCACTTTAGAATTAGTGCTTTCTCCTGGAAGCCACTTTTTAAATGCAAATGACCCTGGGAGAAGTAACACATTAATTCCCTAACACCTCAGCGTAAATCGGTGGGTGGGTGTACAGCTTTTCCAAGGGGTCGGGGCGGCGGGGGGAGGGGGGGGCGCTGGGAAGGCAGGTGCCCTGAGCTGTAGCAGGAATGCAGAGAAGACAAGAGGCCCTGATTCACAAATCCACTCCTGCCACAAACGCAGCCCTACCCCCTACTGTTACTGCCCAGCAGACCCCTTCTGAACCGGCCCTTCTTTCTGCCACCATCCTGAGCTGAAGACCTCACGAATCCTCAGAAGCACCCACCATCCGTCTCCCACAGCCCCTCTTCAAAGGTTTCCTCTCCCAGAGTCAAAGTTCCCAGGTGATATGGAAGCCTGTCCAGGCACCCCACTTTGAGAACCAGGGCTCTATAGCCTTGAGACTTAAACGGTGGTCTATGGACCGGTATCCTTGGCATCATCTCTGAGCTGGTTAGAATTGCAGAACCAATGCGAAAGCTGCCTTTTAATAAGGTCCCAGTTGACTTGTATGCACATTAAATTTTGAGAAGCCTCCTCCAAAGCACTGTTTCTCAAAGTGTAGTCCAGACCACCTGCATCAGCCTCACCAGGGAATGCATTAATAATAAAGACTCCCAGGCCCTACCCCAGGCCTCCTGAACCAGAATCTCTGCAGGCAGAGTTCAGAAAAGGGCATTTAACAACTCTTTTGGTATCTTAACCCTAACGTTTAGGAACTTGAGCTTCACAAGTAACATGGTCTCCATTTTGGCTGCCCATTAGAATTTCCTGTGCAGTCTGTCCAGGCTGCCCCCAGAATAATCAAATCAGACTCTTTTGTTGGGCGGTGGGGCGTGGGGGATGCAGGCGCTGACATTTTTAAAGTTCCCCAGTTCATTCCAAGGTACATTGGAAGTTGAGAATATCTGGTCACCAGCATCATCTTCTCCACTGCAAATGTTGGAGCATGTCGTTACCTGACACCAGAGGTTCTCAAACCTGGCTGCTCAGAATCTCCTGGGAAGCTTGCGATTTTCTATTTTTAAAGATGAAATTCATAAAACTTAAAATCCATCATTCTGGGGCCTCCTGGCTGGCTCAGTTGGTAGAGTGAGCGACTCTTGATCTCAAGGTCATGAGTTCAAACCCCACCTTGGGTGTAGAGCCTACTTTTAAAAAATCCATCATTCTGACCCTTTTACAGTGGAAAATTCAATGGCTTTCAGTATAGTCACAATGTCCCACAACTATCACCACTATCTAATTCTAAGATATTATTCTCACCCCGAAAAGAAAGCCTGTATCTCTCAATTCCTCGCTCCCCCATGGCCTGGTAGCCACCAATCTACTTATGTCTCTATGGATTTGCTTCTTCTGGAGATTTCATACAAATGGAATCGTACAATATGTGGCCTTTTGCTTCCTTCACTTGGCACAATGTTTTTGAGCTTCATCCACTCATGTAACAGTACTTCATTCCTTTTTATGGCTAGACAACAGTTCCATTGTATTGCCGTACCACATTTTATGTATCTAGCCATCAGTTGATGGGCATTTGGGTTGTTTCCACTTTTCGGCAATTATGCATAATGCTACTATTTCCTCCTCTGTGCCAAGCACAGCACTAAGCTGAGCAGAGGCACAAACCAAGATGAGGTGAGTAAGACGCTAGTTGAGAGAAGAGGTCTCAGTGCAACAGAGAAAAAGAAGCTGGCTCCTCAGCAATAATTACAATACAATGTTTTAAGTGCTATAATGGAGGGATATAAAGTGTATCAAGGGGGCTCCAAGGAAGAGAAACTCAGCTCCTTCCTGAGTGCATTAGTATTGCTGAATGTCAGTTAGTGGTCATGCAGACCCTCTACTTAACGACTAGTCCCCCATGAGCTGTGTTAGCATCCCACAGGGGCTTGTTAGAGATGCAGAATCTCAGGCCCCATGCCAGACCTACTGAATTCGTCAAGTTTAACAAGATCCCCAGATGGTTCCTATGTACACTGAAGATGCACTGATCTATCTAACTATGTCAGTTAAGAAGCATCCAGAAAGTTCACCCACCTAAGAACAAAGTAAAACAAAACAAAAAGATTCTACCCCAGTGAGGTGTGGGGTCATTAAATTGTTCCTTAAGATAACTGACTTGCTCCTTTAAAATGCAACATGCTAAATAACTTAGTCAAGTATATCTCAGCATGAATTTGTTTATCAAAATGGTTTAGCCTGAGTCCTTGTCTTTCCCAGGCCCTCTGCCAGCCAAGTTGTTAAGGCAAGGGAGCTGAGACCAGACTGGGACCACACTGGTTCTCTGGCTCAAGCCCAGGTGAACTGAAAGACAGAAATGGCACAGGGGAAATGAAAGATGGCCACACAATTTCTTTCAAAACCACCCTTGCTGACACTTCGATTTACAACGCAAATGGCTTGCCCCAGCATAACACCATCAATTCGTCATGACACGATCAATTTATGTAGCAGTAGTTGGTTTAGGACTTGATTGAAATGACACAGTTGATTGTTCAACCCACCAGATCACATCTGAATTTGATCCTGCAACAGGTGAAATCCCAGCCTCCACTGACTGCAGGCTTTCCAGAAGTCCAATAATCCACGTCCCAGTCCCATAATGGGTTGCATCTAATTCCTAGGTGTCCTCATACCTTAAAGTTTCCACTCTTCCAGAGGTGACTCAGTGCAGTGTTTTGTGAGCTGTGCTGCTAGAAAAATCCTCACATTTAATTTAAATGCCGCCTGCTCCAAGAGGAGATTACATTTGGGGGGGGGGTGTCTGGTTTCCTTATTCGTTCTAGGTTTCCATGCTGAGTGCCAGATGAGAGCCTCCCATTCTCAACCCCTCAGTCTAACAGCACCAAGGCCTCAAATGAGCCCCCAGAGGCGGTGCTCTCTGAGGGATAAGAGATGTGCAAGTATACCCCCATAGCGCTGGTTCCATTAAAGCCTTAATACAAAATTGCATTAGGCCACCATCAAAAGCCCTTCCTGGATCCACATCCTAACACTTAAGCCAAACCCTTTTCCATTCCCCCTCACTAACTGGGCATTAACAAAGAATTGGTAACCTCAGGATCTGTTCATTCATTTACTGAATGCCTAGTGGTTCCAGCCCCTGCTGTCCAGTGTAGGCTCCCTCTGTCACCCTTTGCGCTGATACTCAGTTCTGGTCCCAGGACTACACCAAAAGGTGCAAACACAGCTGAGGCTTCCCATCTCCAGCACCGCAAACCTTACTAGTGGTCTTTCCATATTCATTTTCAACCATTTTATTGAGATGTACTTAACATACTGTACAATTCACCCATTTGCAGTGTACAATTCAATGGTTTTTAGTATCTTCCCAGAGGTATACAACCATCACCACAGCTAATTTTAGGACATTTCCATCACCTCTGAAAGAAACCTGTACCATTTAGCAGCTATTCCCCATCGCCCCTGCTCCAAGTCCCTGAGCCCAAGGAAACCACTAATCAACTATCTCCATGGGCCCCCTATTCTGGACATTTCCATGTAGTTTCTTTTCCACAGAGATGGAATCATACAACAGGTGATCTTTGGGGACTGGCTTCTTTATCTCAGCATCATGTTTTCAAAGTTCATCCACACTGTAGCACGTATGAGAACTTTATTCATTTTCGTGGCTGAATGATATTTCATTGTGTGGACAGACCACATTTTGTTCAATCATTCTTCAGCTGATGGACATATGAATGGTTTCCACTTGTTGGCTCTTATGAATAATATTACTATGAACATTCAGGTACCCAAAAAAGTACCTTTTGTCTTCTGAAAAGAACAGGAAAAAACAAACCAAGAATCCTGTTGGTCACCCTAACACTTTGGGTGAAAAAACCTAGTACAGGAGGGAAGACAGCAGGATACATCTCCTTGGACCGTTTACTCGCGTCAGAAACCTCAAGTTAGGGGCCCCTGAGCTGCAAGATCTTGGCTAAGTCATTTGCTTTATCTGTGCTTCCTCCCCCCCCCATTTAATTAAGTGCTTCCTACCTTTATAAGGGAATCAGAAGACTATTAAATAAATCATTATCAGAGTATCTACTTGTTATGCATGAGAGGCTTATTCCAGAACAAAGTAAGGGAAAGCTGACATCATCATGAATAACACAGTATCGTTCAGATGTTACATCCATAGCCAAACATTCCAAACCTTCCTGCCTGTCCCTGTGGTGGCCAGACCCCCCACAGACCAGCATCTTCCCCTGGCCCTCATGATGCTCCCTGATAGTGTTAGCCAATAGACAATCACAGAATTTGGGCAAACCCACCAAGAAGTCACCGAGAAGTCATGCACACAGCTGCCGGGTGGGATGATCCAAGGCCTGGAACATCCTCCAGAGTCTTTCACTCATGGAATAATCTGCACATCTTTACAGCTCAAGTTAATCTTGTGCGTACCAGTTGAGAGCCCTTCCTGGCTTTGCACTTAGGATGGGTTCCTCAGCACCCCTAGGCTGGCTCAAGTTCTCAAGCCCCACAACGTTCCTCTATTGTATTTCTTTTCTTCTAATAATGATCAGGATTCTGAGGAGCATGTTGTGTAGCAGGTACAGGCTTTCTCTGGGTCTTCCTTCCTCGCCAGCCACCTCTGGTCATCTTTTACCCATTTCCGTACTTCCCATTTATCCCCACTTCCCATACGTAATTACTTGTACACAAGCTTTTAGCTTATCTTTTCCTAAGTGTTGAAACTGGCTTGGGCACCATAAAGATTTGCCACACTGTGGACTGAATTCTTTGTAGACTACAATCTCCTTGATGGAAATATGTCTAAATTACATAAAATTATAGTGTTTAGAAGTATTCAACTTGATTCATTTTCAACCAAAACGCCATAGACTTCAGGCTCGGTGAAGTATGTCAACAATCACAAGACAGCAAATCAAATGGAGAGACTAGGTTGTTGGTTACTTAGCACAATATGCAAATCCTGGGGCAGGCTTCCTGGGAGATGGTCCTTCTATCAACCCAGTTGTCTTTGCATTAATGTGGATAGATGGAGGATGTCCACTGATTATTTGGTGCTGTTGACATTCTGAAGGGAAGCAGGGGATGTAGCCTGACAGGAAGCCACCTAGACAGGTAACCATGACGCGAAACCATCAGCAGGTCCCCTCACCTCCCACTCTCCCAGCAGAGAGGAAGGTGCCCGGAGCCCTGCTGCAAAACAATGTGGCATGGCCCAGTGGAAGAGGGACGGGGAGAGCCATTTGGTTGGTGGGGCCAGCATTTCCAGCCAGGCGGCCAACCCTGGACAGAGTACAGAAGGAAGCCGTTCTGACAAAGTCAGGAGACTGAATATGGGACCTTTTCAGAGAGTCCACAGATGTGGTCTGTGGTCTGGCCACACGGAGAGCAGGCGCAGCAGTGCCTAAAGAGCCTGCCTTTGGTGCTACATGCTCCCTGGCCCCCTCTCAGGGGCTAAGCTGCTTACACTTGTCCAGGATGCTCTGATGGGCTTCTTAGGGTGGGGAAGAAGATACCACCCGACGCTAAGCTCAGGTGGGCACAGTTTCCCTCGTCTGCCTTATAAGGTGGGAGGAGGTGTTAACTATGGTACTTTGTCTGCCGAGTGAGGTGTGCTGGATGCTGCCCGCTCCCCGACAACCCATCAACCTTCCCCTCTCGGTCCCAATCTTTCCACTAACTAAATGTTGAAGAAATATTTTAAATACGGATCTAAAGGTATGCACTACAGTTCATTATCCCACCTCACTTTATACACAATAAAACCCAGTGATTAAAAACAACAGATTTGGAGTCAGAGAGACCTGGGCTCAAATCCCAACCACCACTTACTGCTCTGACATTTGACAATTCAGTCTCTCCAAACCTCGGCATCCACGTTTGAAATAAAGGGTGGGAAAATTCATTTCATAGTAGTGCGGTGAGGATTACATGGAATGGAACTGAAAAGAGCCCAGTTCCACGCTAGGTCCTCTATTACTTCCAGAATATTCCAGGCCTGCCTTACTGAGTGATAGCTGGAGCCCTCCTCCTGTTCCTGTAGCTGCTCCTCCCCTTGGGAAGCATCCCCTCCTACCACACCGGGTGGTTCTGCTGGTAAAACATCTCCAGGCCATTCTTCAGGAATGTATATGATTCCAGTATTCCACAACGAGCCAGTTGGGCAAGTTTAGAAATCCAGGTGACTTTGCATCTCCCACTCACCTGGAGCACCAGAGACAGTGTTTCTTCTTTGTCCATCTTCTTATGAGAAAATCTTAGAATGGGTGTTCCCCGAAAGAAAGCAAGTTGCCCCACCTCGAAATAGATGAACATCCAGATTTATACAGAGGACAAACAGACTCACGGCTACCGAAAGGCAAATTCTTTTAGTACTTTTAAGGGAAGGAAATAACACAGACTTTAAGGTCTGTGGACCCAAGTTTAACTCCTATACCTACCACATAGGTGGCTGTAAGGGTCCATGAGGGAACATAGGTGAAAGGACTTTATAATACAATTAACTTATTAGTTATTATTATATAATTAAATTTACAAAAACATGTGTCTGTTGTATAAGGGAACCTCACTTATATGAGCTAGCCCAAGCTTGTTTTTAAAGGCCCTATTCTTTTTTTAGATTTGATTTATTTATTTGACAGAGAGGGACACAGCGAGAGAGGGAACCCAAGCAGGGGGAGCGGGGGAGGGAGAAGCAGGCTTCCCGCGGAGCAGGGAGCCCAACGCGGGGCTCGATCCCAGGACCCCGGGATCATGACCTGAGCCGAAGGCAGACGCCCGACGACTGAGCCACCCAGGCGCCCCTAAAGGCCCTATTCTTTTTTTTTTTTAATTTTTTTATTGTTATGTTAATCACCATATATTACATCATTAGTTTTTGATGCAGTGTTCCATGATTCATTGTTTGTTCATAACACCCAGTGCTCCATGCAGAACGTGCCCTCCTCAATACCCATCACTAAAGGCCCTATTCTAACTCTTTAAAAATGTGGGGTGATTCCAAGAGGCACATATTATGGGGACAGAATACGACAAGATTTATGTCAAGGTGAATGTGGACTGACATCTGTAGCAAAGAACACTTAGGAAATCCCTTCCTTAGGATCCTGGTTGCCCACCTGTCATTTCTGATCTCTCTGATTTTCATTAGCATCAGTAGGCAAATAAAAATATGTTTGAGTATCACAGCGCGTGATTTTGTAAGAGTTTTTGGTACTATTTCCTGAGACTTCCCATGTCACACTCCCTCCCTGTCAAAGGGGGGCTGAGAAAAGTTACAAAGTGAGTCTTCTCTACCTTCCACAAACACGCCCTGTGCACCCCGGCTGTGTGACACCTTGTTCCCAGGGGGTGAACTTCTCTCTTCAGCTTCACTTGGCCCTGATGGAAAGTCTCCCTCTTTCCCTCTCTCTCCTGGTCCCTGCCAGGTGCCTTCTCCTCCAGATGTCAGGAGAGTTTCAAAGGGTGCCGTGTGAAAGGGAAAGCACTCCTGGGTGAGGTAAGTGACTTTGACCAGAAGCAGTCATAACAGGCCAGTGAAAATTGGCTTCCTGTTTTCCTCATGTCTCTTCCCTGAGCCTCAAGGGCTGACCTTAGTTTCTCTTTCTACACCTCTTTAAGCACTTGAATTAATTGCAGGCTGATTAGGAAATAATCTGTCCTTAGTTGGATTCCCGGGAGACAGACCTCTGTGTGAGGTGGAGATCTGTGTACAGGACTTCTGCTAGGGAGCACTCCCAGAATCCCACCAGTGGAGGGTGAGGGCAGCAGGAGGGCAGGGGAGCGTTGGATCCAACAAAGTTCTGGGCTGATCCCACCAGGAGCTCTGCAGCTCCTAAGGCCCTTCAGAGCTGTTCTGTCTTGAGGCAAAGACATGGGGCCTTCTCACCCGTCAAGGGCTGTGTACTGCCCCTGGGGAGGGGCTGTGCCCTTGAGCTCCTTGGCTGGCTGGAGAGAGGCTCACCTGGGAGCCCTCAACTGCCAACAGTCCCAGCAGCTGGGGAAAAGAGAGCCTCAGTTCTGAGGGGGCGTCTGGGTGGCCCTTCACACCCATTACAATATCTAAAGTGGTGTCCTGACATTTTTTAATGTTCAAATTTTAAATTTTAAAAATAAAAATGCCATTGTAAGTAAGTGTGAATTGCTTAACATGGTCCTATCCAAAAATATTTTTATATATTCAGAAAGAGTAAGCCAAGCCCCCTGAGGAAATAATTTTGTCACTACACAGCCACACTGTAAAATACTGAATTTAATGTAAAAAGTGTTCCAATTCAAATGAAGAACTGATGAAAAATGGGTTGAAAAATTTATATGGCCATATCAATTCCCAAACAGGTCTATAGATTCAATGCAATCCTACCCAAATCCCAGCTGACTTTTTGTAGGAATTGACAGCCAATTCCAAAATGTATATAAAAATGCAAATGACCTACAATAACTAAAACAGCTTGGGAAGAAAATGGGAAAACTATTTGGGCCCAATTTCAAGACTTATCATAAAGCTACAGTGATGGAGAGAGTGTGGTGTTGACATAGAAACAGATGACTAGATCAATGAAACAGAGAGTCTGGAAACAAAGTCCACACACAGAGACAATCAGTGTTTGACGAAGGTGCTAACATAGTTAATCTGGAGAAAAGATAGTCTTTTCAATAAATGGTGCTGAAACAAATATCTGTCTGCCCCCCTCAAATGAATTTGGATCAATACCTCATACCATGCAAAAAAAAAAAATTAACTTAAAATGAATCATAGATTTAACTGTAAAACCTGAAACTATAAAACTTTCAGATAAGACAGAGAGATCTTTGTGGGCTCAGGTCAGGCCAATTTTTCTTACAGATAGTACTAAAAGCAACATTCATAAAAGAACAAATTGATAAATTGTATTGCATCAAAATTTTAAAAATCACTCTTCAAAACACTCTGTTAGGTGAATTAAAAAGACAAACCACAGACTGGGAGAAAGTATTTGAAAATTGTATGTCTAATAATTTACATCTGGAACATGCAAAGAGCCTCCAAAACTCAACAATAAGAAAACAAACAACTTCCCCTAAAACAGGGAAAATATATTTTTTTAAAGGTTTATTTATTTATTTATTTTGAGAGAGAGAAAGAGAGAGAGAGCACGCAGGGCAGGGCAGGGGGAACAGCGACAAGGGAGAAAGAATCCCAAGCGGACTCCCTGCTGGGCACGGAGCCCAAGCCCAGTGCAATGTGAGGCTTGATCCCATGACCCCGAGATCATGACCCTGAGATCACAACCTGAGCCGAAACCAAGAGTCTGATGCTTAACCACCCAGGTGCCCCAAATGGGGGAAAGATTTGAGCAGATACTTCACCAAAGAAGATACTGGAATGGAAGGGGAAGGGGAAGGAGGAGGAGGGAAGAAGGGAAGAGGCAGGATGTGAGAGAGGAAGGGGAGGGGGAGGGGGAAGAGAGGGAGAGAGAGAAGCAGGGGAACTCAACTGCCTTGGAGGGAGAGACAAGAGTAGCCCCATCACTGGGCGCCTGGGTGGCTCAGTTGGTTAAGCGACTGCCTTTGGCTCAGGTCATGATCCTGGAGTCCCGGGATCGAGTCCCACATCGGGCTCCCTGCTGAGCAGGGAGTCTGCTTCTCCCTCTGACCCTCTTCCCTCTCGTGCTAT
>NW_027397073.1:24173128-24203111 GCF_003265705.2 Callorhinus ursinus
AAAAAAAAAAAAAAAAAAAGAGTAGCCCCATCACCAAGGAAATGAACTGCAGGGCTTATGAGGCCACACTTCTGAGGGTCTCTTTTAGAGGGCCCAAAAAGAAGCCTGTATAGAGAGTTTAGGGTAGCCTAGTCAGAAAGAAGGAAGCTGTGTTTATCTTAAAAAGGACACGGGACAGACGGTAGGAAGGATATCTCTGACCAAAAAAACAAAAACAAAAAGTTGAGGTCATGATAGAATGGTCTCCCTCCCAACAAATCGCTGAGGCTTTGCCTTCACAGCAATCCCACTGAAGTTGTCTTGAGATACCATCCAGGGGAGCAGTTAAGATATCTTTACTTTTAAAGTGTACTCCCAGCTTCTGCATTCCAGTGAAATCACCCCAGCCTCTGTTCCTGGCCTCCCTGCTTGCAAGGTTCATATGCACCATCTGACCATAATCACCCACTTCCGGTGAGAGTATAAACGGTTAGCGTGTGCATTCCTTTGGGCTGCGATATCTAGCACGGGGCCGGATACTGTTCCTTGCTGCCCCCCTGACCTCAGGACCTGAGCCCTAGCCTGCTTAGACCTGTCCTAGCTTCCAGACTCTTCCAGCAGCCCCCTCCTGTTGCAACACACACATGCACTGGCATGGTACAAAGAAAGTCAAGGTTAAATGATTTTGCTAACCACAGGTGTTTAGGAGAACAAATGACTTGAACCCTGGTTTGCATTTGTTTTACTCTTATTCTTTTCACATACTTTAGTCATCTTTTTTTAGGAGAGACCATCCCCAATTTGTAGATAACCCCACAGTTACAAAAGACAGCTTTGACACTTCTCTCTACTTCTCCATGGCAACTACGGCCACCATGGAAACCACCGGGCAAAGGGGGAGGGAAAAAAACAAATACAGGATCTATAGGATCAAGAGTGAAGGAATGGGATCAACTGTGAAAACCAGTAGGACTTTGGGGACCTTCACTGGAGGAAGGATTCCCAAACAGGACTAGCCTATTTGTAAGGTTACTACCCTGACCCAGTATTTTCCTACCCTAACAGGAAAACTTTCTTTTGATTTGTTCTGCTGCCTCGAGGCAAATCAAAGATTGATATGGATTAACAGGCATCTTACTTTGACAATGGGAATAACTCTGGACTGATTAAAGGCCTACTAGCCATTGATTGGTGAGCATGACTGATTTGAAAGCTTCCAACCATGCCTTGTGGAAGTCAGCTACACCAAATAAACAAGAGCTTGTGTTGAAGGAGTAGAAACTCAAGTAAATTTGGAAAACGGAACGTTTGAGGAGTATGGGAGGGGAAATGCTTGGAGCAACGTGAGAATGGGCAGTAGGAAAGGAGGCACCAGGGGGAAAAAGTGGGCAGGAAAGGAACATGAACCTGATGACCAACCACGGAGGGATAGCTGAGTAATGCATGATGGTCCACCACCGTATGGAAATTTCTCCACCCATGTATAAAATGATCATTAACTCTATTGCAACAAGAGAAATTACTGATATTTCTGAATATTAATATCTGAATAATACTGAAACCACTGATACTATGTAGAGTGACGAAAGCAAGAGGCATAAGAAAGAGATGTCAGAATTTGACAACTACGAACTTCGTCTAGTTTAGTATTTTCACTGGAGATGGACTTCTCCTCCTCCTTCTCATGGTCTGGAAGGGACCTAATGGGAGACACTTCGAACTGTGGGGATGAGGGAAACATCCTGTGGGTGGCACAGCAAAAACTTAGAGCCTGAACCCCTCTCAGCCTTATGGAGCAGAACCTCCATACCAGCCGAGACTTGAGCATGATAGAGAATTCAGCTTTTACCTGGCTCGAGTCACTGTTATCTGGGTCCCAGGCAACCAAACCTATATCCTCTCCAGTGTTCCCCAATGTCCGGCCACCTGCCCTTTTTCCTAGCATACACTTCAGGCACTTCTGTGATTTGAATAATTTTCCATCTTGGGACGTGGGGTGGCTCAGTTGATCAAGCAACTACCTTCAGCTCAGGTCACGATCCTGGGGTCCTGGGATAGAGTCCTGCATTGGGCTCTCTGCTCAGGAGGGAACCTGCTTCTCCCTCTCTTTCTGCCCCTCCCCCTGGTTGTGTGCTCTCTCTCTAATCTTTAAAAAAAAATACATAAATAAATTTCCATCTTGTTCTTTAGTGAAAGGAGCTGTTGTCCACTTCCTACCTATAATTAGTATCAAATAGAGAGTAGAGCTTTTATGAAAGTAACTTTTTGTCAAACCCTAGGCTTGGGCAGCCATAATTCTTTCAAATATTAAGAATTGAGATGCCAGACCACAAAGCATTGTATAGATTTTTATTATTTTACTATTAAAAATTTTCAATCTCAAAATTGGTTAATTTGAAAATAAAAACTAGCCATATATTTGTTTTTATACATTATATACACTTGAGAAATAAATAGTGTTCTAAGTGTTAAAAAAAAAAAGCATCATTATATACAAATAAGGCTTCAAACCAAATGTATAAATACAAGACCCACTGAGGAATTGATTCCAAAGTCTTCCATTACCAAAAATAGAAGTCAGAAGTAATTGGGATGCACAGTCAACAACACAGGCTGCACTTTGGCTAGAAACCATTCACGGAAGCAACAGAGGAAGCACACAATTTAAGAAAATACCTAGAATTAAGACTTGACTGGTTATGTCTTAGAAAGTTTGGCATTGAACAATGATTCAGCTTTGGCACAATACAGATTAAGACTACGTCCTTTAAAAACCTAAATACGGAGAAAATCACTCTTTTCCCGCAACCTGATAGCACATCTCCTTCCAAATAAGACTCATCCATAAAAAGCCCAACTTCTGGGAACAGTTGTTTTCCTGGTTATATATTAACGAAAGGTTTATGGTTTTATGGATGGCTCTGAAAAACAACTCCTTGTTTGTCACATCTGGGGTATACTGGTGGGAAAAGGCTATAGACCTCTTGATAAAGTTGCAGAAATGAGCACACCACAGACTTGCCTCCAGGAAATCTGGGTCATCCCCTGACTCCACCACCAACTTGGTATATCATTCCAGGCATGTGGCCGGAACTCACGAAGCCTCAGTGTTGTCAAATGAGACATGAGCTGCCCTGCTCACCTCCTGTTGTGAGTCTCTAGTTAGGTGATGCACGTGCAAATCTTTGGAAAAGTATAAAACCGTTTCCCAGATATCACATAGATTCATTCATATCAAGATAGAGAATTGGAATCTTTTCTGAGCTCAACACAGAGAAGGCACGGGTATGAGAAGAAGGTATTCCAAGAAGGAAGAAGCACTGTATTAAATCTTAGTGCCAGGTCTGTTTGATAGGAGCTGGTTTCTCTGTGAACGGATCTGTAGAACAGATATGTAAATGCCTTCTATCTGCCTAAGCAGAAGAGATACTGCTCTGAAGCAATCCCATTTGGCAGTTGGCCACCCGTCTGTCCCCAGCATATATGACACTCGGCTTGCTCCCATGCAAGCAATCAAATGTGTCACTCTTCCAGAACTGGCTGAAACCCCTGAAGGCCTAGGATCCCCAACTCTCACACCCTTAGCCCCCAGTGTCCCCCGTGCCCTTCATCACATGTATATCCATGGATCACCTACACTGGAAGGGAGTCTAGAAATCCCAACCCCCTCAGATTCCAAGTCTGGACAGGTTTACGAATGCGTCTACTGCCATGTGCTAATTAAGGTTAAGTGCTTAATAAACATTTGTTCAATCAAAAAATAAGCAATGGAAAACCGAGAAAGCCAACGATGTGTGCTTTAAAGAGTGAGCTGGGGAGCAGGATGGAATGTCTGAAACATGACCAGTATTAATCAGTGCAGCCCACAGAACGCCAACAGTGAGGGCCTCGCCACCACCCCCGATCTTCACTCCCCTCTGTTTGGGGGAATGAGACCACAATTCTGCCATCCTGATGCGAGACCTCTCCCCACCTCTCAGGTCAGGTCAGGCAGTTGACAGCCTTCCACACACTTCCACAAGTGTTCCTTATCAGGGAAAGCCCAGGCTCATCCAGTCACTTAGAAGCCAGCCCGGGGTGCACAAGAGGCCCTGGGCCTTTGGCCCTTTGCACACAGGTCTGGAGTCAGAGCCATTTTAGAGCAGCAGGAACAGCAGGAACAGCAGTGCGTGGTCCCCTCTGGCGAGAAGTCCCAACCATCCTAGGAGGTAAGGTCTTGGGCCCAGCAAAGAGACTCTTCCCGGGGCTCGAGGGTCCAGGCCAAGAGGGGTCCTTCCATCAGGTGGGTCCTCAGCAGTAACTTTCCTCCGTGTCCCTGGAAGGCGGGGGTGGGAGGGCCTCGCTGGCCCCTCAGAGAAGCTCCACAGCTAGGCTGTAGGGAACCCTGTAAGAGAGGCGCTCTGTCACTCGCTTGGCCAACACACCAGCCTGCACTGAGTGCATCCTCTGCTGACCTCAAGACCAGGCTTTCTTACACACCTATCACACTTTTCTACTTTCTTTCCATTCAGACCAAGAGGAAAGGGTCCTGAGTGCCTCTTCTTCCCCCTCTCCCAACAAGCCACGGATTCACTTGGAGAAACACAACACTGGGGCAGTCTCTGGGTTCCTCGCTACTTAAACCTTGGTGCTGGCTTGCACAGATTTAGCACAATACTCGTCCACCACACACACACACACACACACACACACACACACACAAATGCAGGGAGAATGATCCATGAGTCTTCTTTGCCTTGACCTAGAAACACAAGAGAGACGGTAGGATTGCAGGAAGGGGACAAGTCAGAATCCAGAGATCTTGATTCTACTCGATGCTATGCTATCACGCAACTGAACCTCCCAGAAACTTAGTCTCTTCTATCAGTGAATAGGTGACCAGTATCCACATTGGGGGAAAGAATACTGAAGACACAACATATGTCTAGGAATGTCAGGACCTCCTCGTGTTGATGGATTACTCTGGCTTCTACTGCTTTCTATTCCTTTGAGGGTAAAGGAACGGTGACTTCTTTTCTCAAAGAGGCAGTAGGAGGTGAGTCATACCATTCTCAACTATTGTGAAGTTCTGGAGCGGAAAAGAAGAATAAAATGTCTTATCATAAGATATGTTATCATAAGAATAACGATAAGATGAGTGATCCTCCTTGGGCATGTCCAATCTACACGATTGTTCTGAGGATCGATGAAATTAATATTTGGGGAAGCACTTGGAAAAGTACACATTTGAATACAAACATAAAGAATTAAAATTATTATTAGGGCGCCTGGGTGGCTCAGTTGGTTGGGCGACTGCCTTCGGCTCAGGTCATGATCCCGGAGTCCTGGAATCGAGTCCCGCATCGGGCTCCCTGCTCAGCAGGGAGTCTGCTTCTCCCTCTGACCCTCCCCCCTCTCATGCTCTCTCTCTCTCTTCTCTCTCTCAAATAAATAAATAAATAAAATCTTTAAAAAAAAGAATTAAAATTATTATTAGAGGAGAATTTCCCATGGACCTGCGCTGGACTGAGCCACTTCATTAGACGGGCAGTTTTCAGAATGCTGCGCATCCTGTGATCGCCAAGCTTATGGTCAGGCTGGTGATTCTGAGCAGGAAACAGAGCAGTGGGGATGCAGCCTGGCCCCCAGGGCTGGCGGATGGTTAATCCCAGGGGACCCCAGTATGGGTGCAGCTGCTTGGTAATTGATACCCAGATCAAGGTGAGGTGATTCATCTGCGCAAGCAAAACCTCCACGCTCAAGAAAGACTACAGGCTTTAGAGTAAAGCAACGTACTTCAAATGTTCGCCCTGCCATCGCCAGCTGGGGGACCTAGAAAGAATGACCCAACTTCCCTGAGCCTCAGGGTCCACAACAGCATGCAGGGTTAACACCACCAGCGTCATGGGGTTGATGACAAAAGTAAATGAGATAGCATAGGGAAGGCACGGAACACAGATGGGCACACGCCACATGCTCGGGGTACCATGGCAGCACCTGGGTTGGGGTAAGTGGTGGGGGCCCGTCTCCATCCTCTTCAGCAGGTATTTAGGCTCAGAGGCTCTGTGATGAATCCCCCTTTGGATGCACCCGCTGCCTCACACCATGAGACCAGCCTTTCCTCAATTCTGAAATAATGGGACTCCAGAATGGGGCAATGGGACACTGAAGGAAGATGTGTCTTCTGTCTCATTCAGTGCCATGCACATGAGCATTCCTGCTTCTCAAAGAGGGGGAGAACTGCCCAATAGTCTCCACTTACACCAACCGGGGCTCCAGAAAACCTACAAATGGGGACTATATTTGGCACTTCTCCTTTACCTCCCACCTGACTCCCCACTCCAAACTTGTGCCCAGAAGGAAGCTGGGAGCCCTGGAACCTTCCCGCAGCCCTGCTCGCCATGGAGAAATTCATTCTAAGATGGCCTGATTCCAGCGGGGCCATGGGCTGCGAATGCCTTCTGGGGGAGGCAGAACAAGAGGCAGAAAGACACAACCACCCTCTGACATCCTCCATACTCCACGGATTCCATCTCCTTCCAACAGGTCCGCTTCCCAAGAGAAGGGATTTGTATCGGTTTTGCTCACTGCTGTGTCCCCCGTGCCCAGACCCATGTCCAGCACATGCTGGAGCACCTGTCAACATACGATGCATATGAGAAAGTCCCAGTTACCTGGTTTCATTTTTCATTCTCCAGCCATCTCGACACTTGTGGAACCAGAGCTCTTGGCCAGGGGCGATGCTGGTGTTCTCAAAGTCTTGCACACAAAAAGTTAATCTAGGAGAAAAAAGAAACCACCAGTGTAGCCAAAACTCTAGTGGGGGAGGCACATCGCTGTGCCTCAGCCAGATGGTGCTTTCTGGATCCAAAGTGGATCGACCGAGGAGAAAAGTGTGTCTTCATCATGCCACACCCTGACCCAAACCTTCGGAACTCCCCATTGCTGCTACAAGTGTCCTAAATGTGTCTCACTCGGACATCTGCCATGATCCGGTTCACACAGATTTTCATCACACCCCTTCCACTTTCTTCTGTCTGTCCATCCAAAAGTCTGCCTGCCTTTCAAGGCATAGCCTCTCTGAAGCCTCTCTGACTGCCCAAGCCCTTGACCTTAATAGAAAAGCGTATTGTTACATAAGTGTTGTTTTTGCTATTGTCATTACCTTGTATGGTATGGAGTTAGTAATGAATGTCTTGTCTTATTTTAACACATTATACACTGCCTTGAATTGCTCATGGATTCCCATATCTGTGGTGGACTACACACTCCTCAAATGGAAGAATTCAAGGTACCTCCATTAGGGTGCTCAGAAATACCCATTGATAAGCATAACTGAAGTTCAGCTGTGGGTCAAAATCAAAGATTCAGAAAATGCTCAACCAAGATCACGGAAAAAAAAATCAGTACTCAAATAACCATTTCGACTATAACTTAGAGCCAAACCATGGGGACCTCAATGGTGTGTAGTTAGCATGACCCCATGACCAAAAGATGTATATGGGACACCTGACCCCGATGTATGGGACGTGCTGACTGAAGGGACAAAAGCCACATTCAGAACAGGTTTAAGAACCTTTACCAGGAAGACCAAACAACCCATAAACATATAAGAAGGGGACCCACCTCATGGAAATCAGGAAATTAAAACACATTAACACAACAGTAAGGGACCAATTCACACCCAATGGTGAGAGTGTCCCACCAAGTGGAGGTGAGGAGGGAAAGGAGACTCTTACTCTTAGATTGTCAATTTGTCTCAACACTTTGGAAGGAGATTAAATAATATCTGGTCACATTGGAGAACACATTTACTGTAACCCCGCGACAGTGGAAGTGTGCAAAGGGGCTTCAGCTCCCCCAGTTCCCAAGTTTCTAGGCCAGAATCTCTCGGACAAGGGACCCAAGCCTCCCTCCGCCCTCGGCCACTCGGTGCCACAGGTGATGGATAGAAACGGGCCACATGAAGAACTGTGAGGGAGACAAAAACGAGACTAGGTACAGAGAGGGTGGAGGCTGCTTCCTCTCATGCCCAGGCTGGCAGTGACCTCCCAGCAGCCCACAGCAGGATGTGGCCAAGGAAACCCTCCTCTCTTGACAAAGGCCTCACCGGCTTCCCTGACTTCTGCTCAGAGTCCAGGCACGGTTTCAGGGGCTGATACATATAGGTCTGGAGTTCTCGTGCCAGGCTGAAGGTTTGAAACCATGGGGGACTGTGAGCCAGCATAGCACGGAGGATTCGCTGTTACTTGACGTCAGGGCCCCACCCCATAACCTTGACTCACAGCCTCCGAAGGAAGGGTATAATGCTCTGAAAGTCAGGTGCTGGGGAAACCAGGGCCTCAGGCAGGCCTCATCCATGGGGGCTTCCTAGGCTCGATACTCGAGTTTTCTCTGGACAGGGGCAGGCAAAGATGTTGGTTGGCCAGACCCCTATAGCAAACGATCAGCAAGGCAGTGCCCCTAAGGAGGAGCCCTCCTTCCTCTGGGCCAACACAGGGTCTGGCAAACACAGCCGAGGCTGGACTCCAGCCCCCACTTTGCCCACCCCCTTCAGTTGAGGGTCTGGAATCAGGACACAAGCTACACAATGGTTGACAGAGGTCTCCAGGTAGAGTTCACTTTTCCTTACAGAGGTGTCTGCGGTGTTGCCCATGTGCTCTGGGCGCAGCACGATTGGAGATGCCTGCTCAGCAAAGGGGAGGGCACGGCCGAGGCAGAGGCTCCCTGCTCCCCATTGACATGAGGCCCTTACCTCCGCTGAGTTTCCCCCGACTTGACCCGGATGCGCCTGATACTCAGTTCCCGCTCAGTGCTGCGGGGCTGAGAAAGGTAGCTTCGAAGCTCCTTCCACAGGTTGTACCAGGACTGAGCTGTCCCCTCCCAGGTGAGTTTGATCTTCAGGAGGTCTCCCAGGTCCTCTTCGGTGTAGACCAGGAAGGTGTTGGTGGCATTCAGCCCAATCTGCTCCACTCTGCGAGGGGACATAGGGGCAGGCGTCACTCACCGGCCCCCGGAAAACTGCCCCGCAGTGACTGCAGACAAATGGGCCCACAGACACTGGTCTCCCTCTGAACTCCCAGCCCCTGCCTGCCTGTCCCCCTCATTTGACACTTGGGGAGCCTGTCCCACCCTGTTCGTGTGCATACACACCTGGTCCCCCAACTAGACCCTGAGCCCTAGGAAGTGAGTACTTTGATGACATTACTTTGCAATCCCAGAATTACTTGGCACGGCGCTTTGCACCTTGCATGCGTTCAACAGATATACACTGATTGCCATGTGCCCTTCCCACAGACAATTAGAAACAGTGCAGGAATGGCATTTATGTTCCAAATTTCCTACGACCTCAGGTGTCAGGCGTTGCCTGAAATGAAACAGCAGTCTCTGTCCAGATGATCCAAAAGCTTCTCATGCTGCTGATTCATCCAGGGGCATCCGTCCCAGAAAGGGTCTGAGTCAAGGGCTTGGTGGAGAGTGTGGCCCACAGACGCCTCTGGAGCCGCCCAGCCCCTCCCATAGGCCCTCAGGCTGCACTCCCCTGCACTTGTTCACACATTCCCACACTCGCTCAATCTTAGACTGACTTGTGCTGGGTCCTGAACCCATCAAAGGGAGTGTGTGACTTACATTTCCAAAGGCAGAAGCTGGGAGTCTGCACTGGTACCATAAAGGGTGACATAGAAGTTGGGTTCGATTTCTCCCATCGTCTTGTAGCTGAAGATATGGATTTTCATCTGATAATGGTAAACTGCAGAGATAGCGGAACAAAGGCCTTTGTGAGCTTTGCTGGCCATCTCAGGACACCCCGACTCAAACTGAGTCACCCAGCACACTGAGTTTTTAGGGGCTGATGTCCCTTTGGTCCAGCCCAGCCTCCAGCCTCCCTCTGCTCTTGTTTCAGTCCAATGGTGTAAGGGATCACTGCAGTATTGAACTGAGCCCCAAACATGGAGTTCAGGGAATTTGGGGAGGGGGGAGTTCCAGCCTAGCTGTGTGACCTTGAATGAAGGACCAAGGTATTAACTCTTTGAACCCCAGCTTTCTCATATGTAAAATAACACCCACAAACCCCTATGGTCTTAGAGCATGTTGTAAAAATGCAAGACATGATTTTGATTCCCTGTTGGTCCAATCTCAGATGTGTTGTGACACTCAAATGAGAAAAACAGGAAATAGCTTTGCAAAAGGCAAATGCAAAGAAATGAAAAAATTTCTATCTTAATACAAAATTAAGATGCTGATGTTGCGATCGGGGAGTGATGATGTGCATCACGAAAGGAGTCCCCACCCCTTATTTTTCATGACTAACTTTCCTAGGGCATGCACAGCATCATCTGATTTGCAGTGATTTGATTTCACTAGCGCCGGTCCCATCTTCCGGCCTGGGATGTGCCCTTCCCACAGCATGGTGTTGAGAAGAGCGGAAAAGAGGAAGGGCCTTCCTCAGGGCGCTGTGGGGCCCGGGGGTTACCTCTGAAAGGCATGCCTGCCCGGGTTTTGAGATACATTTTGCTGTTCCTCTTGCTCCTCGATTTCTTAGCATTGTAGCCTATGCTGTTACACCGGTTCTTCCGGCAACTGAGGCAGATCCCCTTTTTGAAGCGATTTGAGTCCGTGCACTGGAACGCAAAACTCGGCTTGTCCTGATTCACCAGGGAGTCGACAAAGAGGTGTACGGCCCGCTCGTGCTCACATTTCACCACCTCCGTGATTGCTGGGGGACGGAGAGACAGGGAACAATGCAGGATGAGCCTCTCATCAAAGACAGATTATGACTCCAAGGCCCATAGAGGTGAAGTAATTTGCTCAGGGTCACACGATCACTTGGTTACAAAGTTAGGAGTATAATTTGGATTTTCTGGCCCACAGTACGTCATTATCTCTCGTAACCAGAAGCTAAAGCCAATAGTTCAGTAAATCCTAGGACCTTAAGAAAAATTTGACAAAGCCATCCCATCCTTTCCTCAGTAACACCACCGGCTTTAAGGAATGCTGTCATCTGATGGGGGTCCTGGCATCGACCCCCAAGCCTTGCAGGGGCTACTCGGATATTATCCCATTGGGAGAGGGCTACAGTCTTAAGACTGAATGAGAGAGAGGGGGACATCTGAAGGGTAGAGCATCAGAGTGCAGAGAGCCAACGGGGGCCAAGACGTAGCAAGACTGCCAGGACCCGAGGCAGTGAGTAGGGGGAAACCCGGAAAGAGATGGGTCACTGCGGCCACACATCAGTTCAGCAGCAAATTCAGTTCAACCCAAGTCTGCTGATAACAGCCTCAGGCATTCAGAAGGTAAATCATAAGTGAATGGAGACATTATCTTGGTTTTCCTTCTTTAAAATGTCACATAAAATTAAACTTTAGTGCATCCATTCTGTACAAGATTGTACAGCCTTTAAAAAGAATAAGGTAGGGGGCACCTGGGTGGCTCAGTCGATTAAGTGTCTGCCTTTGGCTCAGGTCATGATCCCAGGGTCCTGGGATCGAGCCCCGCATTGGGCTCCCTGCTCAGCAGGGAGTCTGCTTCTCCCTCTCCCTCTGCTGCTTCCCCTGATTGTGCTTTCTCGTGCCCTCTCTCTCAAATAAATAAAATCATTAAAAAAAAGCATAAGTTAAGTAAATCTACGTGCTCTGATGTTTAAGGATATTCATTTTATATATATTATATATATATACACACACACACACACATATAATGACTGAAAACGGAAAGTCACAGCACAATGTGATTTTGAAAAATATCATCTCTCACACACATGTGCACACACACACACACACATTTGCAAAGAAAAAAAGACTAGAAGGATACGTACAAACTTGTTCTATTGGCTACCTCTGAAGAACAAAAGAGGGAATGGGAGAAAGGGGTTTACTTTTTGCTCTATGCGATTCTGCATTGCTTGTTTTTTTCCCCCTCAACAAATATATATTCCTTTTCTTATAAAAAGAAATTAATCAATAAAAACTGGGACCTCAAAGCATGAGGACGCCAAGCAGAGACCCATAGATGGCTGTTAACAAGCCTGTAGAAGGATGAACTGTACATGGGGTTGGCAGCCCCCGTGGGGTGGGGGCATAATGAAACGAACATTGTTGGGAGCACTACCAGCTGGGGCTGACTGAGGAGGAGATGTGATAACCGAGTCAAACGTCTCCATGAAGCAGAAAATAAGGAACTCACTTCCATATGCAATTGACCCCAAGACGTCATTGAGTCCACAGCCTGGCTGAAAGTCACCGCCGTTGGGGTAGATGTCGATGTGGCCCACGGGCATCTGAATCCCGATGCTCAGGCCGAAGGAACGTGTGTAGGTGTGGAGCACATCTACAAAGTCTGCGTCGTCAGGGGACAGCCTCTTGTGGATGTCCACCCCTTCAAACAAGGGCCCGGCGGGATCCAAACCTACAGCAGAATGGGGAGCCAAGACCCACTGTGTCAGCTGTGCCAAATCCATGAGTCCTGAGTTAAAAGTAAATCCACGTGTGCACAAGGAAGGCATCCTCGGAGCCAAGCCCAACAAATCTGGAACCGTGTGATGCCCACACCTGGGGAACCTGTGCGTTCTTCTGGAGCCTTCACCTGTCCTCACAACTCAATGGACTCAGAAAACTGGCTGCCAGGTTCACAATGACATGCAGCTCCCAGAAGCCCCAGACTGTCAGAAATGGAGCAGTTCTAGAAAGAACTCAGGCCATCCGTCCCATTTATTCTGCCACTGAAAGCCTTCCGCAGCCTTAAGTTAGCAGGCCTTTTATGGAATAACCAAACTACCTCCATCTTCTGGAGGGAAGACTCAGTTTACCCAAACTGAGCTATTTGCATGTGGACTTACTCTTCCCCTTCCTTTAGTGATGAATCAGGCCCAAGGATAGAACGGTGAGTCAGGAGTAGGGGCCACAGCAGACACACTGAGGATCCACATCCCAGGCTTCCAGAATTCCTGTATTTTGCAGCTAGGAGGTGAAATCCTTTTGCCTGCAAACTTTCTGCATTGAACAGGCAAGCAGCAACGTAGAGAGAACTGGTTCTCACATTTAAAACAGCGCAAATATCACTGGGAGGTTGGTGAAAATTCAAATTCTACTATGTAACTATAAATTCTGTATAACTATAAATATATATACTATGTAACTATAAATAAATATCACGGGGAGGTTGTTGAAAATTCAAATTCTACTATGTAACTCCCTCGGGAGGAGGGGCGCCTGGGTGACTCAGTGGGTTAAGCGTCTGCCTTCAGGGCCCCTGGGTGGCTCAGTTGGTTAAGCGACTGCCTCTGGCTCAGATCATGATCCTGGAGTCCTGGGATCGAGTCCCGCATCGGGCTCCCTGCTCGGCAGGGAGTCTGCTTCTCCCTCTGACCCTCTTCCCTCTCGTGCTCTCTATCTCTCATTCTCTCTCTCTCAAATAAATAAATAAAATATTAAAAAAAAAAAAAAAGAAAAAAAGCGTCTGCCTTCAGCTCAGGTCATGATCCCGGGGTCCTGGGATGGAGCCCCACGTGGGGTTCCCTGCTTAGCTGGCAGCCTGCTTCTCCCTCTCCCTCTGCCACTCCCCCCTGCTCGTGCATGCTCTCTCTCTCTCTAATAAATAAATAATAATAAATAAAATCTTTAAAAAAAAAAACTCTGGACACACAAGCCACTGGCTACCTGTGTATATGTGTGCTGGCGGAGAGGGCAGGGCAGGGAAGCGAACGGGTAGTAGCAACAATAAAAGAGACTTTTATTTTGGAACCACGTGAATGTAAACCATTCAAAAAAAGAGTTTGCAAAGCATGAGGTGCAGATTCTCCAAACCCGTCAAGATTCTGATTGCCAAGTCTGGTGTGGAGCCCAGAAATGTGTTATTTATTCCCCAGGTGATCCTAAAAAGGAGGTGGTCTATGAACTAGATTGGAAAAAAACTTCTCCCACCATCAGTATCATCGATAACATTGAACCTGAATATCTTAATCCATACAGTTCATGTGAGATATTAAGAGTTTAAGTGCTTGTCAGTGTAAATACTAGCCGCTATTACCAAGTAATTATGGGAGCCGACTTCCTGCCCCCTGGCAGGATCTCTGCCCTACAGACACAGGGAGAGGCCCTGGAGAAAGTTGAGAATACTGTGCACTGTTTAGTCTAGAATGGTGGTTCTCAGCTGGGAGTGATTTTGCTCCTATGGGGACATTTGGCAGTGTCTGGAGACATTTTTGGTTGTCACAGTGGCAGGGAGAGGGAGAGAAGCTGCTAGCAGTTAGTGCGTAGAGGCCAGGAAGGCTGGATAAACATCCAGCAATGCTCAGGTCAGCGCCCACAACAAAGCATTAGCTGACCCAAAATGTGCACAGTGCTGAGGCCAAGGCACCGTGGTCTGGAAACACCACATCAGAGAGGAATTAAGACTAAGAGCAGAGTCATAAAAGGAGGAGATGGGTAACAGAACCCATCCGATCCCAGCACAAGAGAACCAGGGAGCACACTGTGAGGCTTGAATCACTGGGGTGATTTCAAAGTAAACAATAGGCAGAGCTATTGTCTGGAGTGGACAGTAAATTCATGAAACTCATCACTCAGGAGAACTGTAGAGACTGAAAGTAAGCAGGTTCCAGAAGAAGTTTAGAGAAATGCCTGTACGACCAAGGCAGAAAGGCAGCCCGGGCTGCCTGGTGGTTCATCCATAGCCCAGGGCCCCAAAGGAGGAGGGCACAAAAACAGTGCCCCCCCCCAGCACAGCCCACGAGGACTTGGTTCAGAGGCTTCCAAGGGCTACAGTACCAACACAAGCAGCCTCCCCCTGCCTCTTGCTATGTTTTCTGGAAGAAAAAAAAAAGAGAGAGAGAGAGAAGACCATTCTGCTTTGCAACCAATACAAGAGAGGGGCTCTTTGCTTGATGTGAACAAAAGTCTCCACCAGACGGTCAGTGCCATGGAAACCAAGCTGAGCTGGAAGAATGTGGGCAGCTGACAGGGCTTTTGGAGAAGATGACCGGGGGGCGGGGGGGGGGGGGCACGGGGCCCTTTCCCCCCCCCAGCCCCCCCCCCCCTGACAGGGGCCGGGGGCCCAGAGATTGGGGGAAAATGCACAATTTACTTTTTTAAACTAGAAATAAGAGGGAGAGCTGCTCCCCGGCAAAAAAAAAAAAAAATAGAACAGGTGGAGAACCACCCCTTCTTCCATTCAGTCAGAGCCCTTCCAAAGATGTTCTGTCCAGCAAATGGAATACACACGTGCATGCACACGCATACACACCTGGGAAAACCTCTGCACTCTGGCCTGGCAGGGCAGGGCCTGCTGCATTTCAATTGCTATTTTATCTCCACCAACAAAGGAGAGGTGGGATGGCCCCGTGGCTAGGTGCGGGCTCTGCAAGCTGACAGCCTGGGTTTGAATCCTGGCGCTGCTACTTAGGATGTAAGACGTTGTACCCATTATTTAAGCACGAAGTCCTGGTTTCCCCATCTGTAAAATGAAGCGGAAAGGCCCCTTTTGCCCCACTGCGCTGAGTCTTAGAGATAGCATGAAGTCCTTGTCACATCTTAGGTACTTGACATTAGGAAGCATCTGGCCCAGTGTCTGTACAGAGTGGACACTGAATTCATAGTTCTTGAAGGAACGAATGATTCTGCTTGCTTATTTGTAACTAGACACAGGGTCGATTAGAAATCTACAACCTCTTCCCTAGTATCGCACAGAATTCTCTCAAAAGCCTAAGAAAGTAAAACTCTGGCAACCCCCATCCACAGGTCCAATCCAAGCGAGACTAGGGTTCAGGGGTCCCCCTGTTGGCCTCCGTACAGCGGCATCATGGGTCTCAGGACCCCACACAGGCTGCAGTCTGGTCCTTCTACTAGTTGGGACCACCTGGTTCCCAGGCCCATGGGAAGTCAGCCGAGGGCAGGGAGGAGAGTACACACTCCTCCCCCATCGGACACGCACAACAGCACGCATCAGGTGAGCCACATACCCTCTGAAGGGCCTCTTGGCAACTGGACAGAGGGTAATCCTTCCCGCTGTGCTCACCCAGCCCTGGCCCACAGAGAAAGGCTGGAGAACAGGGGCGTGCTCCGGACATGCAGACAGCTCGGAGCACTGATTAGCATTCGGCCAGCAGAGACCGCATCTCAGCAGCTGCCCCCCAAACAGGCAGGGGGAAAGAACTGGAAAACTCTTCCCTAGCCCCATCTCATTTCAGATTCAGAGAGAGGGAACGGAAGGCTCTGCAGCTTGTCCTTGCAGCCAACAACCCTCATGGGGGGTAGGGGGATGGGGACGTGACACTCGTATGTGCTGCAGTTTGAACAAGGCTGGTCTGGCTCTGAACATCATGCCTCTCTCTCACTGGGGGCCAGGGGGAGCTGCTCAGACGATGGAACCCAGAGTGGCTTACAGCTGAACAGCTTTGCACCAGCAAAGGGTTAATGAGCAGTGACGTGGCCACACAATCACGGTCCACCTGGACGCTCAGGCCCCACAGGCTTGGTAAACAAAAACGAGGCTCTCAGGCTATGCTAAATCAAATAACTGGACCTAAAGGAGTGTGTGCACGTGTGTGTGTGTGTGTGTGTGTGTGTGTGTGTGTATACATTAGACTGAAGCCCAGGGATGACTGGAGGTGGGCCAATAAAATTTCACAAATAAATCTACCCCGGCAGCTTGGTGCTAAAACCTTTACTAAATCGTTTGTTAGCTAAGGACTCCCCTCTTCATTGTTTTAAAATAAAAACACTGCTGGGAAAGAAAATGATCAAATCTTTCTTTCTAGGTGACCAGTTGGGGCCTTGGCATTCTTGGAGGAGAGAGGGAAGCTGGGAGTGAAGATGAATCAAAGAATTCTGGAAGGAATGTAAAAGTTTAGGGCAACAAATTTGCCATTAATTTCAGCCTAGAGGAAGCACAAAAATGGGAAAGAAAATCTTTCCCACTTTTCAAATCATTAAATGATTTAATCCAAACACACATCAGAAGCTCACCAAGATGGAAAACACAATTTTTTCACTGACGACCTGGGGACCAACATCAGAACGGCCTCTTTAATGACAAAGTTGAAGCATCCATTCTAAACAGATAATTACCACTAATAAACATGCCCGCAGAACATGGGGAAAAGGCTGTTGGCGGATGAAATAGAACTAAGGCAGAATTCAAACTAGAATCTGCCACTCTTCATTTCCCTGGAGGCCCTGAGCATCGCTGGCAGACAACGGAGCGAGCCTCAGAGGTTCACAGGTCAGGATCCACCCCAGTTCGGCACGTTAGTTATTAGCTGTTTGCCCCTGGGTATTTCCTTGCCTGTCCGACTAGACGGGTGGTTTTCCAACTATGTTCCCTGATGTTCTGGGGCCCTGAGATTTCTCTGCATAAGGGGAAGGCCCCCTAGCAAAGCGCGCACTACCCACCATCTTTCCAGCTGCGACCAGAACATTCCCCTTTATCTGTTTCATGTATCAGAGTCCCACACAAGTTCAACTTGTAAGAAGGACCCTGTGGCCGAAGAGAACACTGGAAAGTTCTGGGTTAGATACCCTCTGGGTCCGTTCCAAAGCTAACCCTCCACGGCTCCCTCGTGCTGCCTCTGCGGGAGCACTCCGGTTCAGAAAAGCCAGCATGGCAGGGGGGCTGAGGGAGTTTGGGGGTGAGCCAGAGCGCAGGAAGCAGATCCTACCTGTGATTCTGCCCACCGTGCCTTTCACGAAGTTGCCAGCGTACCCAGCCACGTGAGCTCCCAGGCTGTAGCCGATCAAGTGGACATTCCCGAGAGAAAAATCATCCTTCTCCTGCGAAATGTCACAAAAGTGACTGTGAGTGAAGTGTGTGGTCCTGAGCCCACAGGGTCACCAGCAATCCAACAATTCTATGGCAACAAGGAACCGGGGACAGAGACTTGCCAGGGTGTCGCCCGCCTTGCTGGCAATGAGATAGGGATGGGACGCAGCCAGGGAAGGGGAGGGCAAAAGGACTTTACGGCCCTTTAAATGCCAAGTGCTGAGGGCAGGGTGGAGGTTATGACTGGAAGCTACATACCTGACCCTTGGGCTACATTTCCATTCCCTCGGGCACTATGGGAGGCACCCGACTCACTGGACACTAAGGGCCAGCCACAGGCTGCAGGAGCTTACTCTCTCCCCACTTCTTAGGCCCCAGGAGCTGCTGGTCTGCTCACCACAAAGCCACCCAGAGAGAGGGCACTTCGCTGGCAGGGTGAGGAGGTAGGGCCTGGACCCTACAGCTCAGAAACCCAGCTCTACAAAACAACCCAGGCAGAGAACTGGGGTATGGCTTGAGAACCCTGACCAGACTGCTGCCAGGAGTCATCCGATTCCATGGGCCAAAGGAAGGTCAGACTGGAATCGCCCTGATCGTGGGGTCACTTTGCCAGTACACCCCTGCCTCCAGGTAAGTCCGCTGATCTCAGGCAAATCATTAACCTATAGAGTGTAAATGTAAGACCTCGAGATCTGTTTTCCACACTTAATATTTTAAGCGTCGCATTAGACTGCATTTGCTGGAACCAACCCCCTCCTTCCCCTGAGGACAGCCACCCTTCAGAGGAAAGGAGCAGAGCAGACCACAGTAAGTTTTCAAGATTTCATGCTGGTCCTGGCTCCTGACTATTCCCAACCCGAGGGCATCAGCGAGGAACGACCCATCGGGCAAATTTTCTTCCGGCAAATAAAGCAACAGGCAAGATCCAGAGATATATCAATAACTAAAACGCTTTCCAAAGTTCCCACTTTCAAGCATTTCACGCAATACGTAATTCAGTAAAAATTTGAATCCCAAAGACATCCTCAGACTCCTGGAGTTCACTGTCACCCAGTCTGAGTTGTATTCTCTTATGCAGTTTCCGGTTCAAGATCTTGTTCTTAAGAGCGGTTACCTGCAGCCAGTCGAGCATCCTTGCAACACTGTGTCCCACCACCCTGGTGTTATTGACCGCGTCCGTGTAAAGCTGGTGGGCCAGGGGAAGCCAGTCAACCACGACAACGTTGGCTTCTTTCTCTCTTATCTGCAGGGCTGACACCAGCTTGTATAGCCAACTTTCAAACATGCCGCTCAACTGCAAAGAAAACAGGACATTTAAAAAAATTCTTCTTATGGGTTTCAGAAATCCTAATGAATATGGAATTCAGTTCCATGACCCTCTCCCCAGCCAGTTCCAGAACTTTCACAATGGCTGCTCAGGCACCAAACATTTGCGCATGAGCAGGGCCGACCACAGGCAGGATTGCTACGTGAGTGTTGGTCTCCCATTGCTCTTTATATCTTGCTTTTTCCCATCAAAATTTGCATAGCTGGTGTCTTAGGCTGCCACCCACTGTCCAGTAGGGCCACTATGATATAAGTGGTGGTGGCCATTCTGGCCTGGGGTTAGCCGGAGTCCCTGTCACAGATGAGCACATGGTGCCAAAAGGCAACTGGGAAGGGTTGCCCTGGAGAATTAGCTTCTCTATCAGAGATGCAAGGAGATGCTGTCTCCTAGGCAAACGCAGAGTTAACAGATGACCCCTTCCCACAGCTCATCTCCGCCATCCCTCTCGATTCCAGAGTAGGGAAGATCTCTCCCTGGAATCCCAAATTAGAACTCAGAACACATTTTCCCACAGAAACAAAGTTATAAATAGTGCCTAGGTCCAGTTGTAAACCTATCCACATGTACATTATTAGATAAATAGATTTTCTGTGCCTGGCCTGGGAACCCAAACGCCATTTACAATCTCACTTCTATGGGAAACTGCTGTTCCAAGTTCCAAACAGATTACAAAAGAACTTTCTGGAATGCAACCCATTTGTAAGTTGCAGGCAGTTTGTATTTGCATTTTGACAGGGGGCCTTAAAAAGGTTCAATTGCATGATTCTAATTGTGGGCTGTGGGATGAGGCTGGATAGCCAAGCCCCTAACCATCTCTCCAGGCACATTAGGTAGATAGGCATTTACCACCCCCCCAACCCCAGGCCTGACCCCAGCAGTTGGTGATAGACCTAAAGACCCAGAAAGCATTTAACGGATATGAATTTCTCATCATTAAAAGGAGGAATGTCCCCTCCCAATTAGCCCAGGCAGAAACCTGCTCACTTAATAGTGTCATTTTCCTACAGACCATCATTATACGAATGAATAAACCCCTCGCTGGTCAAAAGCTTCTAAAGCCGAGCGTTAAAACCCTTTTTTGTTGAAGTTTGTCATGGGCCTTTCAATGTGAATTGCTCAGCTAGGGCACATAAAGAGCACCAATGCCTTTAACCGGAGCCATCTCTATGCAAACAGGAGGGCACCATGCCAACGGCGGCCAGCAATCCAGGCCAGCTGGCTCTGCATAGACTCTCAGAGCCAGTCAAGTTGCTGCATTTCAGCTCAGCTCTTAGGGAGGCACGGCCCCCAGGAGGCAGTGGTTGACCAATGTAATTAAGTGTAATTAGAAGGCCCCTTAAGAGCCAGTGGAGCTGGGCCGCTGCCTTCAGGAGAGCCACTTTCTGAAAGCGCAGCATTAAATACCACCCTGCTGGAGTCCATATTGCCCCCTCAGCGAAGTGCCCATTACATTCTTCACAGCTGTCTGCAACACAAGCAGCCCACAAGAAAAGAGGGAGAGAGAGAGAGAGCAGAATTGGGAAACACCAGTCTTCTTTTTAATTGACCAAAACAAAGGAAACCAAATTTTGTGTCGAGTTGCAGAGCTCCCTCCCCTGGGGCTCACCGTCCATCCATGAATGATGAAAAAGGTTTTGGCTGTCATGTTGAAGCCACAGTCTTCCAAGGGCTGGTTGTGGCCCAGGGAGAGGTAGCATCCTTCATGGTCTGAGTCCCCAGAGGTGCGGAGGTTGAATCTCACAGATTTGGCAGCAACCTGTATATGCCCAGACTTGTGGCGCTCATCTGGGGGAAAAAGAACAGAATGTGGGTGCATCTGGCAGGGGCTTGGATAAGTGAGAGACCTGGGGTCTAGTTTTAGTCCAGTCTTGAGCACATTACTTAATCCTCTGGGTTTCAGTGTTTATACCTGCTGAATGTTTTCTCCTCACCTCCCAGAAGAGTTGCAAAGATATGATAAAGGGACATCTCCTCCATATTGAAGAATATTAGTTAGTCACTAGTCCTAATTACTATGAATTACTGTGACTCTGAAATAAACAGGTGTCTCTTGTTTTTTTTTCCTCTTCCCTATCAAATGAGTTCTCCTTCCGTCAAGTGACTACTTGGTCCTCAATTCTTTTCCCGAAATGCTTGGGACCAGCTGAGATTCAGAATTCGGAATGTTTCAGATTTTAGAAAGGCCTTCTGGGACGTAAGCTATGTGGTGCATGACATCCCCAGTGTGGTCTGGGGCATTCCCCAATCATCAAACACACGAATATATCTGCAAGGAAACACACAACCACTCACCACTCAAGGGCAAAAATAAAGGTTATAGATAGTCTTGTGTCAGTTCTGGTCCGTTTTTGCTGCCAAATCAGTTCAGGGCAGGTAAGGCCGTGTCTTGCTGCCAAACAAATTACCAAATAAATGTTCCCATTTTGAAAGCTTCTGGATTTTAAATTCGAGATAAGAAGCCATCAACTATCATACAGTGGGCTTCCCCTAGCATTCCCAGCTGGATTCCAGCACTTACTCCAAAGACCTCCTGCATCCTTAGGACTCCTTGCCATGCCAGACATGAGCCAGACCTTCTTCTAGTTTGTTAAATAAATGACTGAAGCCATAGGGGAGATCCATAAGAGCAGCAAAACCGTTCCTTCCTGCTCCACTGCTCACACAGAGTGCCCAGCTCCCAAAATACAGCAGATGTTACTGAGGTCCCTATGGCCTCTTAACTCGAAGCACTGTCATCACCACGCCATTATGGACAGTCATAAACAAACCCCATCCAGCATTCTTCCAGCCACCTGGGAAACTATCCCTTTATAACAGCCTAGGAAATTAGCAAATATAACTCTCCTGTCACCCAGAGATCAAGGGAAAAAATACCAAATGACCACTCCAGGAGTTTCATTTATCCCAGAGTTAAGAAGCAAATGGAATCATGGAAGGAGAGACCAAAATGGTAGAGAAGGTGGCGATGGGGAGGAAAAGAATACACCAGATGTAAAAGGATAGGGTTCCAGAAAATGCAACTAAATATACATGAGCAGACCTCAGGTTAACTGTCATTAAAGTAATGAACAAAAGCTCCAGCGGGCAGAAATTTGAACCATGGACAAAAATAGTCTGCCTCTCCAATTCCCGCCCAGGTAGCCATTCACAGAGACCAGATGGGGAACTGTAGGAGAAAAGACAAAAGTCTTCTGGCTTCCTGGGACAGATTTGTGGATAAACCCACATATTGACATAAAACGTTCACCTGAGTATCTGGTCTGACCCCAGAGTTCTCCAGCTTCATTCCTACTACTTTCAGCCTGGGTCAGTTCGGCCTCTGGGACTTTACGATTGTTCTTCACCCATGTGCCCTCATGGCTCATTCTCTTACGTCCTTCAGTTCCTTGCTTGGTGGTCAACTTCACAGTGAGGGAAGCCTGACTACAGATGAAAAGCCTGACCACCTTCTCCGCCAACACCCTGTTCCTCCTCTGCTTTACTTTTCTCCTACTGAGCATCATTTATATATTTTAATTAGTTTGGTGTCTGTCTTCCCACTACTGAAACGTAAGCTCCATGAGGCAGGGTCTTCATCTGCTTTGTTCATTGTTGTATCTCCCCCCCCCCCGCCCCCAGAAGAGGCACTAAGCAGGCACACAATAACGACTTTCTCAACTGAAAGAATAGCCCATGAATACTCAGAATCACGGAACACAGAAGTTGGAAGGAACCTTGGCGCTTTACAAGAGAGGAGCTAGAGATGTGAGTAAAGCAAAGCTTTCCCATTCATTCAAATTAACCTGCCCTCGTGTACATAAACTGACATGGGCCAACATCATGCCCATGACGGCTCAACCTCAGCAGAATAGTAGAAAATGAGATAACGGGGTGGAGTTTAGGGGATCTCCCCTCTCCCCTGCTTAACTAATTGACTTGGCAGCCCCGATGGGTGATCCTACCCTCATTCCACCAGGGCGGGCTTCCTCTAATGGAAGAGACTGCCATACAGAACTCAGAAGGAAGAAAGTCCAGCATCTAGGAGGAAGAACGTGAAGAGAGGTAGGTAGGCAGAGTGGTGACTGGAAAGGGTGTAGGGGGAGGAGGAGGCCAGCCACCTGGGGGAATAAGCCCAGCGGCCTTCCCGAACGTTACTCACCAAATAAATGCTCCCTGCATGCGCTAATCAAACCACAGCCAGCTACCCTGCCCCCCAACTTTCCAAACACCTACACCCAGTTTAGAAGGAGGGGCACCAGGCGACTTGGCTCTAACAACCTTCTTGCCTCGCAAAGGGCAATGCTGAAGAGCCGTCGGCAGCCGACTCTGCGGGTTGGACGGCACCCATCCAGGGAACCTTATCATGGAAGCGGGGAGGGGGGGGGCGAGAAGGTGAGCGCGGGCCAGCGCCCCCGTCCGCCGGCGGCCTCTCGGATGCCTTGCGGGGGATGTCCTAGTCAGAAGCGCCAAGGAACAAGTGAACCGCAAAGCTGATTAGGAGGAGCGACTGGGCAGTGGGAAAGGCAGGAGGATTTCGCAGGCACCAGCAGCGGCTGGAAAGGGGTCGGCAAGACAGAGAGGGGACGTGGTAGAGAAAAGTTGGGGGTGGGTGGATGGGGCGGGGGGGTAATAAGAATAAGAATAAGTGCACGTTACCTCGCAGCCATCCCTCCGGCCCAGGGGGTGTGGAGCTTCCCGCGGCAAAGCAACAATAGACGCTCCAGAGGCAGAACAGAGGAACGGAGTTTCGCATCCTTCCCCGCCACACCCCCTTCCCCGAAACAGGACGGAAAAAGAGAACACCTCTCGGGGTTTCTAGCAGTCCGCGCGGGTAAGACCCGCAGTGGGCAGCCCTCTCTTGACCAGAGAGCGGTGGCCTTAGCCAGCTGAAGGTGAAGGTGGGAGTGAAAGTTTGGCTAATCTGAGCCACGGGGAGTGGCGGGGAGTATGAAGGGGCTTGAACTGGATCTGCCCTCACCCGTGCCGCCCGCCCGGGAAGCCAGGACTTGCCGCTGTCACTCCTCGAACTCCCGGCGAGGTAGTTTTTTTAAAGTATGGGAGTCATCTGACCCATCGCCAGATGGTGATTTGCATAATTTATTCCCGTCCCTGGACTCTGATTGGTCACACCTTCGCTGACGCCGGAACCGAGACTCCCCAAAGTTTGAATGAAGCGCAGCACACCCACCGCGTGGACGCTCCGCACGCGCGGCCTGGCGTCCAACCCCGCCCGCTTGGCTGGCAGCCGAGCTCCCGCCACCGCACTTCCTCCTTGTGCGGGCTCTCCGACCCCAGGTTCTCCGCTCGCCCCCGCCGCCCCAGGGGGGACACCGCGCCGAAACGCTGCGCCCGCTGGGAACGCGATCCCCGGAGAAGGCAGGTTATCCTTTCCCAAGTGCAAAGCCACCCCTGCGCCCGAAATGAGCTTTCCGCGCACCCAAGAGTCAGGATGGAGGGGAGTCACCAGGTCACCCTTTGGGTCCTTCTCTTCTCGAGCCCCCTCACCCCCAGCGAGGCCCGCGTGCGACAGGTGCGTAGAGTGATCTGACAATAATCGGGCAGAGCTGAGGGGCTGTGGGCTGTGGGCTCTGAACTGCCTGGGCTTTTCAGGATCGCACAGACCCTTTCCGCGTCACTGTTCCGCCACTAGCAGCAAAACTTTGGGAAAGCCCCCAGCTTCTCTCAGGTCGTTCCGTCGTCCGCAGTACTCGGGTGGTAACAGTTCCCGCAGCTTAGGGATGTTGGGGAAATTAAGAGAGATAGTGTGATACAGCGCTTAGCACGGGGCCTGCCAAGTGGTAGGCTCTCTCTTGCCTTGGGGGTGGAGTGCTAGAGGGATACCAGGCGACACTTCCCAAAGGAACAGTGAGCCAAACTTAGAGGTCTCAGACGCCTGACCAGCGCCAAGTCTCGGCCCGACGCGCGCAACTCCCTGTTGATTGGAATTAAGCAGCAGCTTCTTCCTTTCCTTGATCATTTTTCCCCTCCTGTCCTTCCCTTTATTGATCCGCGTCCCTCCTCCTCCCTCCGGTGCTGGCTCCAGCTCCCCGGCTCCCCGGAGGGACCCTGGGACTTAACTTAGAGTGACCGAGACCTTGACTGTGAGTCTGCGGCTGACGCCCGGGAGCCAGAGCTGAACCTGGGGCAACCTCGGGGCGGCGGCAGGGACAACTGGGAGGCAGCTGCGCCCCAACAGCCCTTGGGGACGCAGAGAGGGTAGGAAGGGCAGAAGGCGCCACGACAGGGCTGCGGTCCGCCGTGCCTTCGCGTTCCAGCCAGCCAGAGTTGGCTCTGCAAGACTGCATCTTTGACATCGAGTAACCCCACCGTGGCAGGGAACCAGTCCCACTCTTGCCTGGGGAGGAAAATGCCTGGGCAGGCTTGCGCCCCTTCCTTCCTGGTGTCAGGGCCCCAGCCGGGGAGATCAGTGTGGGGAAACCAGTCCTGAGGAGCAGGTTCTGGTCCCGCCTATCCTCCTTACTTTTGTTACGCCGGCTGCCAGCGGAGCACGCTTTGTCCCTCCCATGTGCTGTAATAAATTAACAAGAAGCAGGCTAGCTTTATCTCTTAATATTAAACCCCGTGCACTTGGGATGGTAAGTACCACCCCAGATACGCTCCTTTCCTTCTGCTCCAGCTCTCCTCCATTGGTAAAGGATACAGACATAAGTCAGGTATTATCTGCGTTTTGTAGATAGGAAAACTGAGTCAGGGACAGGCTGAGGGTTTGAAGGTCGTTTGGACAACCAGATCTCTCTCCTTTGCCCTAGAAGCCAGTTTAATTTGGCCAGTTGGCTTCTAAATAGGAGCTCTTGGGAACCATGTCCCCCATCTCTCCTGCCTCAGCGGCAAAAATCCCTTTTTCTGTCCTGAGTTGCTCAAAGCCGTAGTCCCTAGAACCTTAACTGGACAGTGTGGAGGATGTGTCTTGGGGGCCTTTGCCACATGTGAGATCCCCTAGGAGAACTAGGTATTCCTGCAAAGTTGGTTATCCTACCTGGGGGGCAAAAAACAGATTCAACAAAATCAGTATCCATGTTTTTAACTGCCAAGGCTATGAAACCATTTAAGTTTTACTGCTGGTTGGTTAGAGTGCCCTCCTGTGTCTCTATATTAAAATATAATGTAAGAACTGGCAAAGGACATAATGAAATAACAGTCGCAGCATAAGAGTAATGTGTAACATCAACTGTTTGTTATACGTCATACTTTCCAGAAGAACCACAGGAGATCTGGGGAGCCTCCTGTGTGGAGGAAGTCTCTGTCTGGGGAGTTTCAGCAGAAAATTCTGTTTAGGGGTCCCTGGGTGGCTCAGTCGAGTAAGCATCTGCCTTCCGTTCAGGTCACGATCCTGGAGTTCCCGGGGATTTCTTGAGCCTCTCCGGATCCCTGCTCAGCAGGAAGTCTGCTTCTCCCTCTGCCCCTCACCCCACTTGTGCTCTCTCTCACTTGCTCTCTCTCTCTCTCTCAAATAAATAAATAAAATCTTAAAAAAAAAAAGAAAAGAAAAAGTTCTGTTTGAGTTGCTGTCAAAATTTCAAGGTCTCAGGCTACTCTAGTAAAGGATTCTGGTCATTCGTTTTGCCTGCCAACATGTGAAGGCACCTTTCTATGTTAAAGGAATGAATTCTCCTCTTATGAGACCTTTCCAGCCTCCCTTGCAGGTAGAGTTTAAATTCAGCCAATCAAACTCTGACCTGGAAGCTAGTGAGGCCAGAAGCCCGTGGAGAGGGCTCTACCAATGGTGCAGCAGCGGACGCAGCCAGCTCTGGTTCTCTGGGGCAGTGGAGAGATCACCAGTTAGACCAGTCTGCAGTGGGATTTCGCCCCTGCCATCTGCCTGAATGCTCTCCCAAGCCTGGTTCCTGTGCCCTGCAGAGATTCGGGGTTATTAGTCAATATCATTTCAATGAGTTCCTCCTCCACATTGCTCGCAACTCACAAGATGACTCAATCACCAGATGTTAATTGAGCAGCTACTACAGGTAAAACACCCGGCCGAGCACCCCCAAGGAAGGTTCAGGGGGCCATCCCTACTTTCATGAACAAAGGTAGAGAGTTACAAGTGGCAACAGATCGCTGGCTAGGAGCTACCAGACATCCAGTGCTGTCCAGCAGAAATAGAAGCCACATGTGTTCATCAGCTCGGGTTTCAGTAACAAAATACCATGGAGTGGATGGCTCGAACAACAGAAATTTATTTTCTCACAGTTCTGGAGGCTGGCAGTCTGAGATTAGGATGCCAGCATGGTTGGGTTCTGATGAGAACCCTCTTTTTGGCTTGTGGATGGCTGTCTCCTCACTGTCCTCAGACGACCGAGGGAGACAGAGACAGAGAGTGAGCAAGCTCTCTGGTCTCTTCTTTTAAGGGCACTAATCCCATCATCAGGGCCCCAACCTCCTGCCCTCATCTAAACCTAATTATCTTTCAAAGGCCCCATCTCTAAAGACCATCATACCGAAGGTTAGGGCTTCAACATATGAATTTGGGAGGGGGGCACAATTCGGTCTGTAATGCCACATATGTGATTTTACATTCTCTAGTAGTAACACAAAAAGATAAAAAGAAACATGTGAAATTAATTTGCTAAATTGATTTGACCACAGAAACCTCATCCCACACAGAATTTAGTGAAGGCTCAGAATTCTCCAAGAACATTGTCTGGAAAGCACTGGGTTAAGAACTGTAACCACAGAGGAAGTTAACTGAGGCTCAGTTTAAACCTCCATTCGTAAACTGACCTCAACTCTCCTATATGCTGAAGGTAGCTTTGGGTAGGCTTGTTTGGGTTTGTTGATTTGTTTATGTTTGCCCCTCCTTTGCAAATCCACAAGCTTCAATACCTAGAATTCTTTCACTTAGAAGACGTCTAAAAGGAGCTGAGTCATTCTCCTTAATAAAGAGATGTTCCTGCAAATTCATATATGCAGTTTATACGTGGCTGTTTTCCTTCTGGGTCTATACAGGCATGGAGCAGGTCAAATGCTGGGTTTAACCAGGGGGTTGGATGGTTTCAAGGAATTTGCCTGAGAAACCAGCCAGGCCCGGCACATTATTTTGGGGAGAGATAGCAGGGCTGGGCTACATTATCAGGGTGAGACCCAGGGAAAGGTTATTAAGCTCCACTCACAGCCCCCAACGCCACAACACCAGGGTGGTTCAGCTCAGAGTGCCATTTAATTCACTGTTAGTAATCTTCTCCAATGAGCCCTACATACAAAAACTAAATACCCACTGTGATACCAGCCAAGAACGTCAGGGTCCTCAGCACACCTGGGGGTCTGCAACCTCCCACAGAGAGGACAGGGGGACCGTGTGGAGGAAGCCCAGCTGAGCAAACCAGGTGGACCTGCTGGGACCCTTCCTCTCGCCCATCACTTCCACACAACAGAACAGGGCAAAGGAAAGGCTGAGGCAGAGGGGCTCGTGGCCAACTGAGAAGCGTGTAAAATGGTTCAAAGGACAGCCTGGAAGACTAGATCATCAAATTTTAAATGCTCTGGCATTTCCGAAGCTCTGTGAAAAAAAATATTTTTTAACCTAATTCAAAAAGGTCCATCTTCTAGCAAAATATGTTACAAATAACTGACCCCAGGTTATCTGAAGAGACCAAAAACACAAGAAAAGATCCATAGTGACCAACTATTCCATCCATACAGGCCCTCAAAATGCCAGATGTATATGGTTCCCCAGATAAATTCCCTTAAAATACCAAACCTTTGGTTAAATCCAATTTTTCACCTATTCCTGTATCTATGCATCTACATAGCAGACCCTAACTGGAAAACAAAACAAAGCACAGGCTTGCTAAATTAAAATAACAGCCACTAACCTCAAGCAGTCTTTTAATTTTGCCTAGCAATCCACTTATATTCCCTCAGACAATCTCCGCCTTCCACTCCTTCTTAGACAACGCTCTCACACCTTGTCCTCTCCCCTCTGACCTCCAACATCTCCCCCACCCCTCATCCTGATGATCTGACTTCCCATTTCACTGGGAAAATAAAATCAATCAGAAGAGAACATCCACAAACCTCCACCATCACACCCATCCATTTGTTTGCATCTGTCCTATGTCCTCAGACCCCTTCCTGTGGCTAAGGATGAACACTCTGCAGCTGTCTAAGTGCCCCTGCCCTCCAGTTAAATACCAGATGCCATCCCTGATCACCCACCCGAGGACATCACCCCAACGATCCCCGCCCCCCGCATCGATCCTTTCCATGGACCATTAGCATACAAGCACAACTTAAAATGTCTCCATCTTTTTTTTTTTTTTAAGATTTTATTTATTTGACAGAGAGGGACAGCAAGAGAGGGAACACAAGCAGGGGGAGCGGGAGAGGGAGAAGCAGGCTTCCCGCGGAGCAGTGAGCCCGATGCGGGGCTCGATCCCAGGACCCTGGGATCATGACCTGAGCCGAAGGCAGGCACCCAATGACTGAGCCACCCAGGCGCCCCACAATTTCTCCATCTTAAAGAAAACTCTATCGACTCCACTCCTGTCTCCAGACTCACCTTATTTCTCTGCTGCTCTTTGCAGTAAAATTCCTTTAAGGAGTCCCCTCTGTTCGCTGATTCCAATCCCTCACCTCCCATTCCCTCTCGGGCTCCACCACCTTCCCACAACCTCTCTTCTCAAGGTCACCAGTGGCCTCCACACAGCCAGGTCAATCCTCAGCCCTCCTCCTACCCCATCACGGTCACTCTTTCCTCCTTGGACATTCATGTGGTTTGTCCCTCCTCCTCAGTGTCTTTGCTGACTGACTTCTCATTGCTGGAGCACCCTAGCGTTCCATCTGTAGAGCTCTTATTTTCATTTATCTTTCTCCCTTAATAATCTCACCTATTTTCACACCTTCAAAGCCATCTATATGTGATTCTCAAATATGTATAGATATATACAGAGGTATAGATGATAGATGGATAGATGGATGGATGGATAGATGGATGGATGGATAGAT
>NW_027397073.1:24203511-24219653 GCF_003265705.2 Callorhinus ursinus
AAAGAAAGAAAGAAAGAAAGAAAGAAAGAAAGAAAGAAAGATGGATAGATAGACAGATATAGGGATATATATATCTCCAGCCTGAACCTCCTCCCTAAGCTTCAGATTTGTTCATCACCTTAGATGTCTTCAAGGCATCTCAAATATACCATTTTCAAAACTAAATCCCTGATCTTTCCCCCCAAATCTACTCCTACTTCAATCTTCTTCCCAATTTCAATAAATGGCAAACTAATCCTTTCAGTTACTCAGGCCAAAAACTGGAGTTGGCTTTGACGTCTTCCTTTTTTTCTTGTCTCACATCCAACATTCAACAGATCCTGGTGGCTTCACCTTCGATATTCATCCAGAGTCTGACCACCATTTAACACCTCCATCGTTCCCACCATCATCTGTCACTGAAATAAACCACTTGAAATACCCCCAGTGACTCTGCAAGCCATTCACAGTAAAGATGAGTCCTAATAGTAACGGACCAGGCTCTGCAAGGCCTCCCTTCTACCTCTCTGATATTAATTCACCCGACTTTTCCACCTAGCTCAATCCCCACCTCATTCTGGCCTCCTTTCTGTTCTCTGAACACACCATCCCTGTTCCACCTTGGGGCTTTCGACTTTGCTGTTCCTTCTACTGACTCCCCAGATATTTATAGGGCTCACTGCCTCGCTGCCTTCAGATCTGTGCTCAAATGTCTTCATGAGGCTTCCCTGACCACCCCATTGAAAGTTGCAAACCGCCCCCCCAACACTCCCTATGTTCCTCCCCTGCTTTATTTTTCTCCCTAACACTTACCACCATCTGGCATGTGAACTATCTTAACTCCTTATTCGTTTACAGCCTGCCTTCCTCTGCTAGGATGAAAGGGATTTTTGTGTATTTTGATCATTGCTGTATCTCCAGAACCAGGACTTAATAAATACTTGTTGAAGAAGCAAACGAATAAAATCTGAAACTAAACTTTTTTAGAGCCAGATAAAGAATAAAAGCTTCAAAATTCTTTCACAAAATCAGAATAACACTGATACCAAAATATGACAAAGTTTGAAAGGCAGAAAAAAAAGAGGGAAAAGAAAATAGAAAAAACTAAAGATATTTCCTTTCAAATATTTTAAGTAAAATATTAGGGAAAGACTCTTTAAGCAGGATATAAACACAGAAGATAAACAAAAAGCATAGTAAATTTGACTAAACAAAAATTTTTTAAAACTTTTCTGCAGTAAAAAACACCTTAGGGGCGCCTGGCTGGCTCAGTTGGTGGAGCAGGTGACTGTTGATCTCAGGGTTGTTTCCTTCAAGTCCCACTTGGGGTATAGAGATTACTTAAACAATAAAATCTTAAAAAAAAAAAAAACACTTTAAACAAAGTCAAAAAGCAATTTCAGACTGAGCTGCATAATATTTGTTACCATTTCTCAATTTTCAAAGACTTTTTAAAAAAACAATCCAATATGTCTCCTTGCTGTAAATTAGGAAAAGGACTCCCACCCTCGAGATATTTTACCCCCACTTTTCAGAAAAACGATCACACTATGCTAATTTTGTTAGGACAAAACACTTCACTGCCAACTGCCAGAAAAATAACATAATAAATATTGAAATCTCTGATTTCTATGATGTGAATAGCATCTGCTAGGTTGGACAGTATAGAACCCACGCAACTGTTGACACCATCTATATTCCTGACTGAGGTAATTGTAGATAGTATTTTTCACTCCCATGAACATCCACCAGGATTAAAACATTGCGTTGGATGCCAATAAATTCTTTTTTTTTTTTTTTTTGCAGGATGGAAAGCATTCTTACACCCTCCCCAAATTCCAGTAATCAGTAATACCCTGTAATCATTGGAACAATCACAAACATTCTTAGGCTTTTCCAAAATGCCCCCAGGAAACAACATCCCCCCTTTGAGAACAAGGGGTGTAGATTGGTTGGAAGGAGTGGAGAACGACTTTAATTCTTTATTTTATGCTTTTCTATACAGCTTGAATTTTTTACTATATGCATGCATAAGAAAAGGAATGATTAAAATATGAAAATATAAATTAATTAAATCAGTACACAGAAGAGGAGCTAAATATTAGGGATGGAGGAATGATTCCAAGGAAGACACATAATATTGATCCCAGTACATAATAGTAAGAGAGGTCTGAAGTCTACCACAGTCTCCACAGTAACTAGTTGAAAGAGCCTGGTCCAGAAAGCCAAGAACTTGACTCTGCCTCTAGGAAAATCAACAACCACCCTCCTAGTGTCTTGCTTCTCTTAGTAGATAGAGGGCGTTGAGTGCGATAGTGTTCAAGCTCTTTCAGGTGGCAGAGCACCTACGGGTCATGATGCTTTTTGCTGAAGAGTGTTAATTGTTAAAATATTTCATTCTATCACATAAACTATGCTCTTACATAAACCATTTATTTAGCTCCTATGTGTGGCTTTAAAATGTCAGTCCCATGAAACTTACACACTACAAAGCGCAATGTGAAAACAAAATGACAAATACAGATGGAAAACCAGCCGTCTCAGCATCACTGACCAGTGCTGAGTTTTTCGTGACTACTCCCTTGTTAACTTGTTTGTGTTCTTTTATCTGTTGGAGGCACCCAAGTAGTAGAAAGCACAAAAACTTTAAGAAAAATTATGGCTTTGCTGTAAGCCAAAAACTAGTTCAAAATAAAAGATTTTTTTTTTACATGGTAAAATCCAAATAAAGTTTGCAGTTAGGTTGTTGAGTACTGTGCCCATGTTGGGCCCCTTGTTTTGACCATTGTACAGGGATTATATAGGACGTCAACATCAGGGCGCCTGCATGGCTCAGTTGGTTAGGCGGCTGCCTTCGGCTCAGGTCATGGTCCCAGGGTCCTGGGATTGAGCCCGGCATCGGGCTCCCTGCTCCGCAGGAAGCCTGCTTCTCCCTCTCCCTCTGCCCCTCCCCCCTGCTCATGCTCTCTCTCTCTCTCTCTCTCTCTCTCAAATAAATAAATAATCTTAAAAAAAAGATGTCAACATTAGGGGAAGCTGGGTGAGGGACAAGGAGCTCTCTTCACTATTGTTGCAACTGTTCTGCAAGTCAAAAATCAGTTCAAAATAAAGTTTAAAAATTTATTTTAAAAAATAGGAATACATAGGGCTGATGTAAAATTACAAACAAATCCAAGGTTAAGAAAAATTATGGGAGATGTACAGCAGAGTGACTATAGTTAATAAAAATGCAGCGCATATTTGAAAATTGCTCATCACAAGAAAAAAATTTTGTGTGGTGATGGATGTCAGCTAGACTTATTGTGCAGAATTTTTTGAAATACACACTAATATCAAATCATATATAATACCTCTGTTTTTTTAAGTTATGGGAGAAAACTTGAAATTGAGAATTTTACTTACGTTAATTTTTTTCGGCAAATTAGGAGAAGGCAGTTATTCCATTTCAGTTAAGAGTGTTTTATCCCTTCTCGAAACTCACCGGAAGGAGCACAGCTTGGAAAACACAGGTGGCAGAGGCAGCAGAAGGCACACTGGGGAAGGGGGGAGGGACCTGAGAATCCAGCATGGCTTTGCTGCTAATTCAACCAGGATAACACCTTCATTTCCTCATTTGCAAAATGAGGAGGTAAACCAGATCTCTCTTACCTGAGGAGCCTAGGCACATGGATTTTGAAAAGCCCCTCGAGATGTCTATTCTACTCATCCTTAAAAATCTAAGTCAGAAATCACCTCTTCCATGAAGCCTTCCTTGCCAGGAAGAGGTCAGTTAGAATTCTGGAGATGCTATTCCTAGGTGCAGGAAATTTACTTTATAAACCAAAAGGAGCCTACGGGCTCAAGGGTAGACTGTAGTGAATTCCATAGTGCATCACCCAAATGCCCCTTCAGGAGAAAGACATGCACCCTCCCAGCTGATAGGAGTGTGGGCTGCTGAGGATTCATAGCTGAGTCCTTCCTGGGAAGTGCTCTTAGCTTAAGGGAATTGCCTGCCCAAAGTCACTCCCCCTCCTCCCGTGCAACCTGCATATGCTGTCTGGGAGACTGGGCGGGGGCAGACAGGGTGGTGCCAAAGGCCAGGTCCCTGTTGCTTCAACTTCACAGGATGCAGGATGACTGGGGCCTCTGTAACACCACAGTTCACGACCTCCCTCTGCCCACCTCTGCTGCCTCGCTCCTTCCCAGGTAGGATCTCAAGAACGTTCCCCTAATAAACCACCTACACACAAAACTCTGCTTCGAGTCCATTTTCTGGGGAATCCATCCTAAGACAATCACAACTGCCAATACCTTGGAATTATCCAAACCACTTCAAGAATTTTGCCCTTCAGGGGGCGCCTGGGTGGCTCAGTCGTTAAGCGTCTGCCTTCGGCTCAGGTCATGATCCCAGTGTCCTGGGATCGAGCCCCGCATCGGGCTCCCTGCTCCGCGGGAAGCCTGCTTCTCCCTCTCCCGCTCCCCCTGCTTGTGTTCCCTCTCTCGCTATGTCTCTCTGTGTCAAATAAATAAAACCTTAAAAAAAAAAAAAATTTTGTCCTTCATTTTTTTGGGTACAAAGTCACATACGCACAGGATAATTTCTTGAACTAGCAACACATTGTAAACAATATCAATTGCGGGTGCCTGGGTGGCTCAGATGGTTAAGCATCTGCCTTCGGCTCAGGTCATGATCCCAGAGTCCTGGGATCGAGTCCCGCATTGGGCTCCCTGCTCCTTGGGAGCCTGCTTCTCCCTCTGCCTCTCTCCCTCTCATGAATAAATAAATAAAATCTTTAAAAAAAGCAAACAAACAATATCAGTTGGCAGGGGACCTGGGGATCGTGGCTACAATGGAATAATATGCATCTGCATAAAAGAATGAGAACATACTCAATGTCATGACAGGACACAATCTTCAATACATAAATTTTACGTGAAAAAGCAATGTATAGAAGACTGTATATAATATGCTACCATTTTGTTTTAAAAAATGAGAATATATATATATATGTATATGTTTATACATTCATAGAATATTTCTAGAAGGACCTCAAAGAAACTGGAAACACTGATTGCCCCTGGAAAGGCATTTGGGTGAATGGGGAGTTTTCTTGTTTTTTTACTCCATAGCTTTTTGGAGCCTTTCGAATTTTGAACTGTATGCATACATAATCTATTCAAAACTAAATAGATGAGGGAGGCCTGGGTGGCTCAGTCAGTTAAGCATCTGCCTTCAGCTCAGATCATGATCCCAGTGAGATCGAGCCCCACATCAGGCTCCTTGCTCAGCGGGGAGCCTGCTTCTGCCTCAGCCTGCTGCTCCCCCCTGCTTGTGCTCTCTCTTTCTCTGACAAATAAATAAAATCTTTAAAAAAAAAAAAAACTAAATAGATGCAAGTAAAGCAAAATAAAATAAATGTCAAGAACTGAAAAGAGGCCTTTGGGCTTGGAGAAGAGTAGCCATGGAGGGTCCTCTGGAAGAGGTTTCAACAGAGTTATGGCAACAGTATATTTCAGGGGGTGAGGTACAACAGGAAGAGAGGAGGTGAGAGGAAGTCAAAGGATGCCCTTCTTTCGAGATGTCCAGGGCAGTAGGCAGCAGAGGTTTCCTCTGTACCCCTGACCCCCAACTTCACAGGTGCACTCAGCCAAACAAAGCGCCTTCATGGGCTGGCCAGCAGCCTGGGAGGTTGCCTAGACCCCCAAATTCTGCCCATCCAGGAAAACACTTGGCCAAATTTCTCTCCTTTCAGCTTTTGAATGGAAATACGTAAAGGATCAAGTAGAAGCCAAAGAGCCAAGCCAGAAAGATGCAGAGAGAGGCTGTCGGACAGGGGGACCGTGGCAGGCCATGCATGGGCCAAAGACAGGTGTGACTTGAAGACAAGACCCACAGAGCAGCAGGCAAGGAACAGTCCAAGCCGAGAAGACAGCTGAGTCGTAACAATGGTGACTGCACAGAACGAGGCCTGAGATCCATCAGCTGCTGCTCTTGAGGCTGCCAGGCCTGCCTTAGACGAGAGGGCCACAGAGTGTGGGCCGCAGACCAGCAGCATCAGCCTCACCTGCAAGCTTGTTAGAAAGGCAAACCCTGGCCTGACTAAATCGAAAACTCTGGAGGTGAGGCCTGGCAATCTGTGTTTGAACAAGGCCACCAGGTGATTCTGATGCACCTGAGAACCACTGCCTTAGACATTAGACCCAGGCCCAGCTGCACAAGGGCTCCTGAGTATGGATTCCTGGCTGTGAGTGTCTTGACAACACACCCCACCGTTAAAGCTAGCAGAAGCTCTCTAGCAAATGACCTTGTTTCCTACACCACAAGAGCCTAATTAACATAGCCTTACCCACCAGGCAAGTGAACTCCTACACTTAGTTGAAGCTTCACCTCAAGGGCCACCGCCTCCAAGAAGCCTTCCCTGCAGATCTCTCGCAGTCTAAGCTAAGGGTCACTCCTCTGTGCTGCCACCCCTTTAACCTCTAGCCTATCACTTACCACCTTGTCCTGTAATCCGGGGTTTATTAATTCACGTCCCACCAGAGTGAGACTGTCTTCACTGTATCTTCAGTGCTGGGAATTCAAATAATATTGGTTATTAATAGCTATTATTATTAAGCACTCAATAAATAAATGCGATATATATATTGAATGATTATTATTTTCCATGAATCACAGCAGCTTCCTTAAACAGTGCCGAACTCCTCTCCTTTGACGTTTCCCAGCAAGGCAAGCCTGCTGAGCCAAGTGAGAATTGTTACTAATGGGCTGTGACAGCTCCTGAGCTGAATTAACCCTTTGTTTCTGTGCCAGGAATTCCAAGTCGTTAGCAGATAATCGTGGACAGGAGCAGCAGAAGATAGCCAGAAGGCATGCCCAGCCAACTCTGTGTTTGAGGGGCAGGTAAAAGGTCCCCTCTCTCAAGGATTCTGCCTAACAGGGAGGCAGACCCATAACAGACCCTGAGAACACAAAGGGTAAGTTTTACAAGATAACACAATAATAAGATAATAAAGGGAGGGGACAAGAAAATATGTAGTATGTATGTATAACATATAATTAAGTTAGCCAAAATCAGGAGTAGATAAATAAGAGAGAATCGCATAGCTGCTCCTACCCTCATTTTAGAACAGGTCACAAGGCTATAGTTGATATTTATGACTTTCTCCTTCCACTACCCCATCCCTGTTCCATTTGCCCTGGTGACGGGATCCAAAGCTTCAATTCCTGAAAGGTCGGCAACCCCGGTGGGCTTGCCTTTTTTAGTCGCTGTACTTTAACAGTAACTTCTATTATTGGACATGGAAGTACCAAAAGGCACCCAGAGAATGCCCAGGGTCCAGGCACAGTCCTCTTTGCCCCCGTTGTGTGGCGGCAACCAGACTCCCCCAGGTCATTGGGATCAATCACTCCAGCCACATGGTGCTCTCATCTGCCAGTTCCATGGAACCATGATGGTGTCTCCCAGCGGGAGCATTCCTCTCTTGGGCACTAAGACCTCCAAGCCAACAGAGCCCAGAGTTGCAGGAACAACAGACAAAAATTCTGTGCATGGGTTAAGTGTAATAATTAATGGAGCCACTCCCTGTCTGTCCCTTGATTCCTAGACCCCTATGCTCCGTCCGTGGGAAAAGCAGCACCATATTTTGGTCACCGATTCAAAGCATATACCACATCCTGTAAGCCAAAACCTCAGCATTTCAGCTTGTTAATCCAACTGGCGCTGCCTCTATGTCTTCTATTCCACAACTCAGGCTAAATGTGGCACATGGTAGGAACAGTGATCTCCATGGGCTTAAGCCCACTGCTACTTTTTTCTCTCCTGAAATGAAATGAAATGAAATGAGCTCCTTGGTCACAAGCAATGTGTGGTATACATTACAATGTATAAGGCATTCCATAAATCCACAGAAGGCGCTGATGCCATGTGTCGCAACTGGAAAAGGCAAATCCAGATTCAGAATACTACCTATTCCAGTGGGAACAAAATATTGCTTCTTTCCTAATGAAAAAGACCCGATATAATCAAACTGCCACTGGGTATCTTCATAACCTAACCAGAGCATACCCATGTTCGTTTTGGCGAAAGGAAGACCTTCTCATGAGAAGTCCGAGCACCAGCTAGGCAGGGCCTGCCCTCCCATCATGAGGTCTCAGAAGGAGCTAGGAGGCCCCTCCTCCAAAACTCTAATTCTGATGCCCCCAATCTCTTCTTCTTGTCCCCACTTCCCACCCCAGGGGTGGTAGCTGTTTTCTCTGATTACTTCCGTGTTGCAGTTTTGTTCTTCCGGCCAATGGGATGTGAACAGAGGGAGAAAGGAAGAAGCTTACCCCCCTCCCTCTTTCTCTCTGGCAACTTCTCCAGGGGAGGCTATGTCTGCACCTTGGTTTCAGCTGCTGTCCCTCAGACCTGCTGTGGTTTCCGTCTCCCTTGGGAGATGCCAGCCTCTGGCTCTGACCACACTACCTCCTCCCTCTGACCCTCTGACCCTCTGACCAAGGGGCGGCAGTCGCTTGCTTGCTTCCGTTGCTGTTCCCTGGAGACCTCATCAGCCTGTGTGGTGCCTCAGCCCCACCATCACCTGGGTCAGTCACCCATACCCAGCATTCTGCTCCTTCTGGGTCACATACTTCTAGTGGTTTCTCCTATCCTGATTAACCCCCAACGATACATTTGATTGGTTTGGTTTTTGAAGGCAGTTTCACAAATCCATCACACGCCCACCTTTGCTTGCTTGCCTGGAAAACTCATATTTCATACTTCAAGGTTCAGCTTAGAATTTCTTTGCTTTCTATAAGGCTTTCACATCTCCTACTCCACCTGTCTCACCTCAGCTGCACCCCTGCATTCCCTGCGTTGCATCTGGACTCTCCCAGCACTTGGATTCGTCAGCTTGTTCCATCTAATCGTGCCTGTGTCTGCTTTGGCTCAGATGGCAGATTCTTGATGGCAGAAACTAAATTTTATGCACCTACTTATGTATTGGAAATATCATAGGTGTGCAATAAACGTTTATGGAACGAATGAAGGCATAAGGGTGACTTCCTCTATTTAAAACAAGAACAAGGGGGGTGCTTGGGGGGCTCCATCAGTTAAGCGTCTGCCTTCAGCTCAGGTCATGATCTCAGGGTCCTGGGATTGAGCCCCGAATTGGGCTCCCTGCTCAGTGGGGAGTCTGCTTCTTCCTCTCCCTCTACCGCTCCCCTTGCTCATGCTCTGTCTCTAATGAATAAATAAAATCTTAAAAAACAAGAACAAGGGTGGTGACAGCGTTGAGAGAGGGGTTAGTGTTTAACGGAGACTGAGTTGCTGTTTGGAAGATGAAAAGGTTCTGGAGACGGAAGGTGGTGATGGTGGCTCAGACAGTGTGAATGCACTGGATGCCCTTGACCTGTATGCTTAAAAATAGTTAAAATGGTAAATTTTATGTCACCTATATTTTATCACAATAAAGAAAACTAAACTAACAACAACAGAAATACCCTTTATTCTCAACTATAAAATGAAGTTGCATACCCTGTGAACCATCAATTCTACTTTGAGAGCTGGACTTTGGGAATGTTCTCACGCTTGCGCACAAGGAAGGAAGGAAGTCCGCTGAATTTCCCAGCAGCCTTATCTGCAACGGGGGCCGGTCGGGGTGGGGGGGAGGGACAACCTAAACGACCAGTTAGGAAAATGGATGAATGAATTGTACCACTGCAAACTATGGCACACTACATAGTATTGAAAATGAAATCCATGAGAACCTCATTGATCAACACAATCTCAAAACCAGTGTTAAGTGTAAAACAGAGGCTACAAATTCTATCTACACTGCGACACCGTCGAGTAAATCTCAAGAAGAAGCAAGAATATGACGTATTGTCCACCGCCTCATTCAGGTAGGTAATAAAAGTATAAAAACATGCAATTTCGGTTTAGTGGTTAACCTGAAGGGAAGGAACAAGGTGGAATGAGAGCATTGGCCTTTAATGTTATTTCCTGTAAAAGGAGAGATTTCTGAAGTAAATAAGGCAACATATTACATATTTGTTAAATCAAAGGAATGGGATACATGGAGGCCAATAATATTTTCTGTGCTGTTCTGTGTTCTTGAAATATTACATAATTTAAACCCTAAGAATTAAAATTAAGTTGATAAACTAACACATACTTTGATGAACCAAATTCTCAATACATGCCAGTTTGCAAACCCAGGCATTTGCCCACTTACTGAAGCATGACTCAGTGTGAGAAGATTTGAATAGGAGGAAATAATTGCAGTGGGATGATTTGGGCAACTAAAAACCTCACACAATAATCACGTAAAGTTCAGATAAGTGTGTGAGCGTGCACTCATGCACACACACACACACACACACACCCCAGCTGTGGAGTGCTAAATAAAAAATCCAAAGTGCCCCCAGGAGGATGACAATAGAATAGAAATAGAATATTCTCTCTTTTGTATTAAGAAAAGAATCAGTTAGGTCATTGCTTGAAAGTAAAGCTTCCACTAAAGACGGCCTCAGCAAGTAAGGCTGTTTCCCAGGGGCTGGTGACAATGCAGGCAGAGGAGTAGCGAAGAATGCTGATTTCGTGTTGTGGGGCCTCTGTGGGCCTCCCAGCAGAGCCAGGCTGAGGACTTGCAGAACTGATGAAGGAGGGTGAGCCAGGAAGGCAGGGCGCCAGGGACCACCTGCCCAAGGGTTCCAGCGACCCACAGAGGAAACTTTGCCAAGGCCTGAAGTGCATCGAATCCTTAAAAGCTTCTAGTCTAACTGCTCACCTACTGCAGAAAGCTCTTCTACAGCATCCCTGTCAAACCTCTGCCCAAACACTTCCAGAGATGGGGCCCCACTGTTTTTGAGGCATCGGATTATATTATTGGACCATTTTGGTTGTTGGAAGATTCTTATATTTTTTAAGAGAAAAAATCAGGGGCGTCCAGGTGGCTCAGTCGGTTAAGTGTCTGCCTTCGGCTCAGGTCGTGATCCCAGGGTCCTGGGATGGAGCCCCGCATCGGGCTCCCTGCTCCGCGGGAAGCCTGCTTCTCCCTCTCCCACTCCCCCTGCTTGTGTTCCCTCTCTTGCTGTGTCTCTCTCTGTCAAATAAATAAATAAAATCTTTAAAAAAAGAGAGAAATAATCAGAACAAAAGCAGGAGGCATACTAGTACAAGTAAAATGTGTGTAGGGTGTGGGCATGTGAGTGTGTGCATATTTGGGAAATCATACATCAAAATATAAAATATTACTACTCTGAGGATTGGGATTATTGGTGATTTCTTCTTTTTGTCTGTCCTTATTTCCTAAAATGAACAAGTTTTACTCTGGTGAAGTGGAAAGAGGTAATGCATATATTTTAAACTCAGTGGGGAGATAAACTTCTTTCTCACAAACATGAAACAGGCCCTTTCCTGCCTTGTGTCCATCAGTCTCAGTTCTGTCAGATCTACTCTCAGGTGGACAATGGGTGCCAGGTCAGAACTTTCTGTGTGGCTGGCTCACCCTGGACACACACCGCCTGCCCATGTGAGAAGAATGAAACTTTTTTGGTAGCCACAGAAAATGTAAGCACGTCCACACTTCACATCAGTGAGCTGGGAAAACCCAGGTTCCTCTCAAAAAAGGGGCTGCACTCAGCCCTCACATTCCAACCAGCACCTTCCAGAAATGCAATGATTTTTTTTTAAGATTTTATTTATTTATTTGAGAGAGAGAGAGAGAGAAAGCACAAGCAGGGAGTAGGGGAGGGGCAGAGGCAGAAGGAGAAGCAGGCTCCCAGCTAAGCTCAGAGCCCAAGGGGGGCAATGAGGATGTCTGCCTGCCTGGTGACAGGATTTGCAGCCAACAAAACTCTCTGCCAGGCAGGAGAATTGTGCGGCCTGTTGCGCTACAATTTATTCTCCTCGGTCACTTTGACTGAAGCCAAGTGTCAGGAGAAATTTGAATCTGAATGCTCCTGCCTCTGGAATAAGCTCAGAAAAATATACAGACTCTCTTCAACAAAGAGCCAGCCTGGCTGGATCTGAAGAACCACGTCTGGGGTGGGATAAAGACATACTTGCAGACACCATCCAACTGAGCGGAGTCTCAAGAAACCAGAGGGAGATTAATTTCTTACCGGAGGGAGGGATTGAGCCAGCGGGAGGGGCACTAGCTTTGCATAGAAAGGTTGAGCTAAGGCAAGATATGACCGGGGGAGTCAGGGGCAATGTCAGAAAAACGTTATTGCGCTCACCTGAATGATGCGTCAGGGAAGTCGAGGGCCTTCGTAGGGAAAGGGCTACTTCAAGGACAGGTAGGTAAGGATGTTTGTTGCAATACAGTTTTCTTTTCTTTTTAAGATTTTATTTATTTATTTATTTATTTATTTATTTATTTATTTATTGGGGGGAGAGAGAGAGAGCACGAGCAGGGGAGCGGCAGGCAGAGGGAGAAGCTCCCCACTGAGCAAGGAGCCTGATGTGAGACTCCATCCCAGGACCCTGGGATCGTGACCTGAGCCAAAGGCAGATGCTTAGCAACTGAGCCACCCAGGTGTCCTGCAGTACAGTTTTCAATAGCAACAGATTGGAGATAACCTGTTCCCACATCACTGGGAGACTATACCAATGCACTGCGGAATACTACATGGCCATTAAAAAGAATGCAGTAAATCAACACAAGCCGAGATAGAAAAACTCCCAATTCTTCTTTAAGTGAAAAAAAGGAAGGTATAGCATGTGATGTGTGTCACATATGTTGCTCTCTGTGGGAATACGCTTTTACATCCATGTGAGATCTCCAAGAGAATCCCCAAGAAATAGGAGTAGGAGGTAGGCTCACTTTCCACCCTATACCTTTCTAGACGGTTTAAATTGTTTACCATGTGCCTATATTCTTGTTTGAAAATATGAATAAATTGGGGCACCTGGGTGGCTCAGTCGGTTAAGCCTCTGACTCTTGATTTCAGCTCAGGTCTTAAACTCAGAGTCGTGAGTTCAAGCCCTGCATCGGGCTCCATGCTAGGCATGGAGCCTACCTAAGATTTAAAAATTTTTAAAACTTTTAAAAAGAAAAGAAAATATAAATAAATAAATAACGACGACAAAGAAAAGGGGTGAGGGGAAGCTACTTCACCACTCCCTTCCCTCCAGAGTCAATTCTGCCTTCCCTTCCCAGGTACGATGGTTAGTTTTACGTGTCAGCTTAGATGGGCCTAAGTACCCAGATACTTGGTCAAACATTATCCCAGATGTTTCTAGGAAGGTATTTTTTACATGAGATTAACATTTAAATCAGGAGACTGGACAAAGCAGATTACCCTCTGTAATTTGGGTGGGCCTCATTGAATCAGGAGAAGTCTCTGAGAGAAAAAAGGCCGAGACCCCTTGACGAAGAGCCAATTCTGCCAGCAAATGGCCTTTGGGCTCGAACTGCAATTCTTCCCTGGGTCTCCAGCCTGCCAGCCTACCCTGCAGATTTTGGATTTGCTAAGCCTCCATAATTTAATTCCTTAAAACAAAATCAATAGATCTTTCTCACGTACACTATAAATCTAGCCAAGAAATAATCAAGAGTCAAGAAAGAATCCTGCTTTAACTTCTATCATTTAATCCCTACAGCTACCATATATATGTGCTGTTGGCTCTGTTTCTCTGGAGAACTCTGACTTGAGGGCTTGAGAGGAACCTCTGAGGCCAGGCTTGTGCAGAGGTAGCGTGAGGGGATGTTTGCTGCCTGCTGGGGAGAGGGCAGGGAATGACTGCTGACCGCCCTCTGGGGAGCAGAGCTGAAAGAAATGCCCATCCTCTGTCAGCCTGTGGGGCAAGCCCTCCCATGGTCCTCCCACAGATACTCGGGATACCCCCTGAGCATTAGCAAATAGGTTCCTTCGCGTCCTCCTGGCCCTTCCTCACGATCTGTCTTTTCTTTTCCTCTCTCGCTCTCCAAGTCTTTTCCCCTCCGTGTATCCGCTGTGAACAAGGTTACACCAACAAGGCAAAAATGAAGGTGTTTCTGGCAGCTGTTTGCTCCCCGGGTATGATCCTATTGGCCTCAGTTCAGTTCCCCGTCGTGGCCTCCAAGGCTGGCACATTCAGCGGAGCAGGACAGTCAATCAGCCAGCTACTTTGTCTCAAAGAACCAAGTAATAAGTTTAACCATTTTCTCCCAGCTGTTATTGTTTGACCAAATAAGACCAGGCAATTCAAGTCAAGATGATTGAAAATGACATGTATAGATGCCCTGCTTTTTTCTCCCTTTCCAACTTGTGACACATTGAATTATTCATTCAGACTGAATGAATTCATTCTTCATTCCACCATGAAAGCGGGCATAAAATGGTCTCAAACCTAAGGTCCTTACATTGGGTGGTCCCTTTGAAATAAGTCTCCCTCCATGGATCCAGCTTCAATTAAGTACTCAATCCACAAAGACTAAACGCAGTTATGATTAAGGCATCACACTAGGCATTGAAAGAATTCAAAGGAGCAGAAAAAGAGCTTATGTACAAGAGGATTAGATAAAGCACACACATAAATAGATCATAAATTGTAAAACGGTATAAGGCTAAACAAGTGACAAAGCAGAAGGGAGCATGCACTGTGGGTTAGAATGTCACTGAAGGCTCTGGCTTGGGCACCAATGATGGACAGGAGTCAAGAATAATCCTGCTTTAGGGGCGCCTGGGTGGCTCAGTTGGTTGCGCGACTGCCTTCAGCTCAGGTCATGATCCTGGAGTCCCGGGATCGAGTCCCGCATCGGGTTCCCTGCTCGGCAGGGAGTCTGCTTCTCCCTCTGACACTCCCCCCTCTCATGTGCTCTCTCTCTCTCTCTCTCTCTCTCTCTCTCATTCTCTCTGTCTCAAATAAATAAATAAAATATTTTTTTAAAAAAAGAATAATCCTGCTTTAAAGTCTGTTATATCATTTAATCCCTACAGTTACCCAGCAGGGTGGGTAGGTCAGGCAGATCTTCCCACTGTCTGGGTGGGTAAGTCAACAAGTATTTCCTGCCACACATCAGGAATGACATTCAAAGAGGTCAGGTGCTTGGGCCCATGTGTACCCTGCACATCAATGCTAGAATTGGGGCTGGAATGAGATTTCCCAATGCCCTTATTGGTGCTCTGCTCACGAAATGAGAGAAATAGACAAGGCTTCCCAGGCAAGAGCATCAACAGGCACAAAGGCCCAGAGGCACAAGGAGAGAGTGAACAAACCAAGCCACCTAGTACAGGGGGAGAAAGAGAGGGCTCACTCCCCATCTCCATTGGACACACACGCACACACTCCTTGTTTTCCTCAAATTACGCTCTGCATGGGAAAATATAATCAGCAAACAAAGAATTAATCAGGTATCTTTTGAATCACGATCCGAAAAGGATATCTTTGACCTATGGGCCTTTCCCCCCCCCCCCCCAGAAATCCAGCTCCAAGTCTGTTCAGCAATTAATATGATGATACAAAAGCTTCTACTTGGGGCTAACTTTATGTCAGAAACTCCTAGAGGGAGCAATAGTAATTCTATTCAGCAAACTAGATAAATAAATGAAAGGAGCTCTATTATTTATGCAAAGTTATGCACATTGTTCCAGAACTGATAACATTTGGCACAATTGCAGCGACACACAGAGTTATCAGCAAGACAAGGAATTTGTTCTAGGAGCAGTAAATAGTGGGGTGAGGTGTTCACTTCAGCTCATTGGCCTGGGGCTTCCAACGGGACAAGACTCGGCCATGGGCTGACCAGCTCGGACACAGTGTAACTGGGAGCTGTTGCAACCCTGGCTGATGTGAGCAGGAAAGAATTGAGTGTGACCTGCCAAGAGATACTGGACAGTGGCCTCCACTTTCTCTTCCCTGGTTGGTCAGTCTCCTTATCTGCACAGTCAGAATAATAAAGTCTAAAAAAAGTGTCTCTGAAGGCCTCCGAGGGCACATCCACATGTCAGCTGCTACCGTCATCTTGACCTTTCCTCCCGGGCAGACCTCAGTGGGGACAAGGAGAAGCATTTTGGGGGCCTCTTCCAGGGGTCTATGCACCTGGACAGATTCACAAGCAGAGTGAAGCTCAACTTCATCTGGGATCTCTCCTCCACCTGGCTGCTGGGTTCTGCAATGACCAGCTTTAATGTCCTTTAGGAGATATAGAGTCTCCACTGAGATTTCTTTTTTTTTTTAAAAAAAGATTTTATTTATTTATTTGACACAGAGAGA
>NW_027397073.1:24219663-24423103 GCF_003265705.2 Callorhinus ursinus
TATTTGACACAGAGAGACACAGTGAGAGAGGGAACACAAGCAGGGGGAGTGGGAGAGGGAGAAGCAGGCTTCCCACGGAGCAGGGAGCCCGATGCGGGGCTCAATCCCAGGGCCCTGGGATCACGACCTGAGCCGAAGGCAGACGCTTAACAACTGAGCCACCCAGGTGCCCCTCCACTGAGATTTCAATTCCTAGCCAGCAGATTCCCATCCAGTGATGGAACTCCCTCCAGTGTCCAGGACGAGTTCCATGCTGCCAGGGATGCTAGCTGAACTCAAGTAATGAAAGGAACAGGCCACTTCAGGAGGCAGTCAGCTTAGTCTACTGAGGTCACTGGAAGTGGTAGAAATTTTTTATTTGCAGTTAAATCTATTCCTGACAATTCCCAGTATTGATTTTAGTTCTGTCTACACCCTCATCTAAGTGGTAACCCAAGTTCCAGAAGACTGTTGGTATGAGAACCACCTCTGATCTGAGTCTTCTCCAATCCAAGTCAAACACCCACAATTTACCTTTGTAATACAGTGGCTATGAACTTCCAATGGGAGAGGCCATGTTTGGAATCCCTCGTCTGCTACTTTCATTTAAGTGCACTAAGGGCAAGTTACTTAATATGCTCATCTTCCTTTTCTGTGCCTGTATAATGAGACTAGAAATGCCCACTTCTGAGATGTAGGGCAGACAGACTCTGAGATGTCCCCTGTGACACCAACCCCTGCTCTCATGCCCTTGTGCATGCTCCCTTGAGTATGGGGCAAGACGTGTGACACACTTCCAAAGTGTACAATACAGCAAAGGTGACAGGATACCACTTCCATAATTATGTTACATAAGAGTCTAACATCCATCTCACTAACTGACATTCTTCTTGTCGGCTTCGATGAAGCAAGCAATCATGTGGGTGAGGCCCACATGGTGAGGGACTGAGGGCAGGCTCTGGCTACCAACTAACTAGGAACTGACCCTGGCTTCCAGGGGACACCAGGGAGAAAATGAGGCCCTCCATGACAGCCAGCCAAGACCCGAATCTTGCCAACGACCAGGTGAACTTGGCAGATCCTCTCCCAATCAAGCCTTCGGATGAGAACCTAGACCTCGGTTGCAGTCTTAAAGAGAATCCAACCTCTCCTGGACTCCTGACACACACAAACTCTAAGATAATACATGTGTTGTTTTAAACCACTAAGTTTGTGATATTGTTTGCAACACTAGAAAACGGATACTCTGAGAGGCTCCGGGATGATGTAAGCAAAATTCTCAGCCAGTGCTTAGCATACAATAAGTAAGCGTTCAATTATTTGCAGGGTTGGGCTTTTTTTCCATTTATTGGTCTTCATCTAACATTTCACCAGCACCAACACCTACATCCATTGTTCTTCCCTCCTCAGAGTCTTTCTAGTTTATCACTAATCTTCAAAACATACTTGTGACCTAGAATCCTTCATGTTAAAGAAGTGCCTTTCCAGAGCTCTATTAAAATGCACTTGCGTTCCTTAGCCGGGAAGGGCCCTTCAGGAAAATGTACTGTCCTCGCATGAGCAGGCTGCCACCCTGGGAAACAAACATAGGGCTCTGAGGGAAAGAGCACAGCTTTTTTTTTTTTTTTGACATTTGGAGCATGGGGCAGCCCCTGGGGAAGGTCAGATCTGGAAAAGGCCCTGTCTTGGAGGGATTCCTAGAGGAACAGCTTCCAAAAACGTGGCACAAGGCAGAGAACTCAAGAAAGGGGAGCACACTGACCCCAGGAGCCCTGTCTGAGGAGGCAGCATCCAGATTTTAATATCCCAAGCTCCTGCGCCTGGAGGGCTCAGTATGCAGTGACTATCAACATCAGACCCAGAACCACTGGTTCCCCACTCTGCACTCAGCCTGGTTGGACCATCCCTGCATTAGTGCACATAACCCCGGTAAGTCACTAACTTAGGTCTGGGCTTCAGAGTCATAGAGGCAGAGACCACCTCTACTTTATCTTTGAATGTTTCTCATCTAGCACATTACTCACACATCCTAGGTGCTAACTAAATTGTAGCAAACTGAACTAAGTGCTGAAGAAGTCTCAGTAGCTCGTCTGGGGAGAACTCTAATGGCAGAAAGGGGGAAAAGGGGGCAGTAAAGAGTTGAGGGAAGAGAAAGAGAAGTTGGTATGTCTAAAGGGCAGAGCAGGAGCCCCGTGGATGCTGAACGGGGGAGGAGGTGGGGCCTGGGAGAAGCAAGCCTTAGGAAGGTCTGGAGGCTCTGGGGCACCTGGGTGGCTCAGTCACTAAGTGTCTGCCTTCGGCTCGGTCATGATTCCAGGGTCCTGGGATCAAGCCCCACGTGGGGCTCCCTCCTTAGCGGGGAGGCTTTTTCTTCCTCTCCCTCTGCTGCTCTCCCTGCTCAGTCTCTCTCTCTCTCTCTCTCTCTCTCTCACTTAAATAAATAAATAAAATCTTAAAAAAAAAAAAAAGGAAGGTCTAGAGGCTCTGAAGTGAGGAGGCTAGGCAGGCGCAGGGTCTCTTGCAGGGCTCACAAAGTAAGGGATAAAGCCTTCCTCCAGGAGTGAAAGGCCCCCCTGCCCCCCGGACCTGGCAAAAGATAAGGAGCTCTGCCGCACTAGCGGCAGTGACAATGGCTTCCACATTTTCCAGGATAGGAACATCATCCAGGCACAGTTTTCTGGTACTTATCAGACCTTATGGTTCAACATTTTATTTCAAAAAAATGTGGCCACTACAGAAATCACCCTGGGGAAAGAGATGCGCATGAGACTTTTTATTTGACTTTTTTAATATTGTTTTGATTTGTTGAACCAGATGAATGTATTCCCTGTTTTTAACATTTAAATCATAAATTTAAAGAAGAGGGGTGCCTGGGTGGCTCAGTCGGTTAAGCATCTGCCTTCAGCTCAGGTCATGATCCCAGGGTCCTGGGTTCGAGTCCCGCATCGGGCTCCCTGCTTGGCAGGGAGCCTACTTCTCCCTCTGCCTGCAGTTCCCCCCTGCTTGTGCTCTCTCTCTCTCTGTCAAATAAATAAATAAAATCTTAAATAAAAAAAATAAATTTAAAGAAGAAAAAAACCTGAAAAAATTGTCTAGAGAATGTCACATGGGCAAAAAGAAAAGAAGTCCCCTTCAAAAACAGAGGGGAGCAAAAGCTACACACTTTACCTAGGTGCCTTACAAAAGGCCCCCACCACCGGGAAGGCCACAAGGCAAGAAATATCAGAACGATACTTTTTGTTTGCACAATTGGGTAAGCTGGGGGTCACTTTCTGCTACACAGACAGCAACAGACAGCACCAGAAGAATGTTTCTTCATCCCAGTAATGAGAGGTGTGACCTCATTAGACCCTTCCTGCTCTAATGGTCTCACCATCTTTGAGAGAGTTTTGCTTGGTTGGGTCTCATAGGTCAGTACTCTTTTCCTCTAAGCTGCGGGGCTTTCCCCCAGGGTGAGGCTTTAGCATTCCTTCTCCTGGATTTCCCACCCCGCCCCCGCCCTACCCCCAACCCCACTCACTGCCCACTCAGAGCCTCAGCTTTGAAAAACTTAAAAGTCAGCCCAGTTTGGAGGAAATACAGAGTTCATTAGATCAAAGTCATATTTACATGTCAAGGTAAACAGAACATGCTACCCACACCCTTTGCCCACAAAAATGATAGAGAAAAGCTTTACCCAATGCTGAACGGGTGCCATCTAGTGGCCCATGGTGTCACTCAGCCAGCCCACAACAGAAAGTACTCCTCAAAAAGAAGTTTTTATGAATATTAAGGTTTTTCTCCAGGCTGGCCCTTGGCAAAATTGTGAAATCGAAAGCACATTTTCCCATTTTTCCAGTTTCCCCTTTCTGGAATTCTCCCCTATGACAGGCAGGCATAATGCAGAGAACAAACGCTGGAGTTAGGCCAACCTAAGTCAGGTGCATCCTGTGCCACCTATTAGCTGCAGGATCCAGCGCAACGTACAGAACTTCCCTGAGTCTCAAGTCCATCCTCTGTGAGATGTGGGCATTACAACCTTCCTTACAAAGTCATCATGGGGAAGAAGTATGATGAAGCGTGCATAGCATTCAGCGTGCAGTAGATGCACCCTAAATATTAGCTCCATTCTCAAGTACATTTTTATTTTTGAAATGGGAGTGAAAAAGACAAATACTGAGCTCTGGTCCCTAGCAGTATTCAAATAGAGGGTGGATACCCTCTCTTTATAGGCCAGCAGGAAAAATTCCGTGCAGAGTTCACCAGAAGAGGCTTTAAGAAACTCGAGAGATATGGGCAAACTAACAAGGGACATGGAAACACCAGAAACCTCACAACAACAGAGAGATGTTTCCACACCCAGGACTGATGGGACAAGGAAAGGAGAAATTGTAATGGATCCCAGAGAAATCTGAGCCTGGGAGGAGGGGCAATCTGGCAGGGGATGTAGTCTGGGAGGGATAGAGCCACTACAGAACCTGGTGCCAAGGTAGCAAGGGAGCTGGGAAGAAATAGCCCAATTCCTCTCCCCCTGACCTCCCAACTCCTGCCCATGCTCATCATTGGCTACAACCAACGAGAAGTCAGCTGACAGGGAGGCCTGTATCCCCAGGTTGACAGTAGGCTCAGCCTCGTGGGGCCCAGAGCAGGGCACAGACACCAGAGAATGGATCTGGAGGAGACACCCAGAGGATAAGCACTTCAGAATGTCACAGAGGAAATCCTTGCTTTGGGGAAAAGTATCAGATCAGGTGATGTCCCAGGGTAAATTGTAAGGAGAAAGGAAGAAAGAAGGAGCCATCATTAACCGACTATCTGTTTTATGCTATTCACGTTGTCTTTTATTGGCTTTGTGATCTTCCTTTTTACAGATGAAGGAGCAAAGCTCAGCGAAGCCAGCTTGCACTGAGACATTCCATCCCCAGTCACTAGATGCCAGGACCCCTCTAGGTGATCTCCTCTGCCCTCCTCCCGCCCCCCGTGGGAGCTCTGGGAGGTAGAGGAGAAACGGACCAGAGAGGCAAAGAAAAGGCCTCCGACCCCCTGAATAAGAGATTACATTTTCTTTATTGTCATGAAATGAATTCCCCTTTCCTGGCAAATAAAGCCCATTTCTAAGCGAAGCTCAAACAGCACTGGTGGGAGATTTAGACTGAGGAGAGCAGAGTAGTCTCTGCCAAGGGATTAAGACTCTCCTCCCTTGGCTGTCCTGGGGGCCCAGGAGCCAACCCGCTGAGGAGAATGATGCCAAGGGGCAGGGAGATGGATGACAATGCTAAGAGACAGAACACTGAATATTCACTCATGTGAAAATCCCCAAGGATAGTCTTCTCTGAGAAAATGGTCAGACTAATCCATACTGGCCAACTGAATGACCAGGCCGACAGATTTTTTTCCCAAGAGATTTATAGCATCAACTAAAAAACGGTTGTTTGGACAAACTGTCAAACTCCCGCAGGGCCCACTTTCCTTCTTGACTTGTCAGGTCAGAGAGGAGAATGGCTACTACTTTGAAAGTCTGAGGGTTTGTTGTTTCCTGCTACTCCCTGGAGATCTACATAATAAATGAAGTCCCAGAGGTCACCATTATGGAGAAGCCAATAGAAGGGCTTGGGGGAGGGCTCCTGGGTGGCTCAGTCGTTAAACGTCTGCCTTCGACTCCAGTCATGATCCCAGGGTCCTGGGATCGAGCCCCGCATCTGGCTCCCTGCTCTGCAGGAAGCCTGCTTCTCCCTCTCCCACTCCCCCTGCTTGTGCTCTCTCTCTCTCGCTGTGTCTGTCAAATAAGTAAATAAGAACTTTTTTTAAAAAAAAGAAGATCTTGAGGGAGTTGTGTTTCAATCCTGTATGCCACTCCCATCTTCTTCACCTTTGCCAAACTCGACTTCATGTCTGAATATCTGCTAGTTTTCCTGGGGCTCTGCCACAATGCAGTCTGAGGTTCCTGGCCTCCCCAGTCCACCTGGCACCTCAGAACCGGAATAATTCTCCTCAACCTGCTTTCGTTAGGTCCTCCTGATGAGTGCAGGCAACAGTAGGTTGGAGAAGGTGGGAGTGTAAGCCAGGCCCTGGAGAGTCTTGCAAAAGCTGGGGTGAAGCTTCACAGCCAGTCATGAAACGGACTGCCCCGGGGCTGGATGGGGAAGTGAGGCTAGCCACGTTGAGCCAGGAAATGTGAAGGTCACAGGTAAGCAGTCTGGAAGGCAGGAATGTGCAGAACTGGCAGCAAGGAGGCAGAGACAGAACATAGACATTGAGGGTAGAGGTGGGTTCAAATCCCCACCCTGCCCCCTTTGAACCTTGTTTTCCTTATCTGTGAAATAAAACAATACTGCCTGTTGTTGTGGACCCTGAGATGTGCCTCCCTGGTCTCCCTTCAGGAATGAAGGACTTACTCTCCATCGGTCTCCAGGCACTGTTCTAAATGCTCCACAAATAACTAACTCATTTAATCCTCATAACAACCCTGTAGGGAAGGCTCTATTATCATCATTCCTATTTTACAGATAAGGAAAGATAAAGATAAGGAAACTGAGATGCAGGAAACTTAAGTAACTTTCTCCAGGTCAGACAGCTAGGGAATGGCAGCCGTTGACAAGGAGGTAGGCGATGACATTTGAAACTAGAAGTCCGGCCCCAGCGTCTATGCTCTTAAGCACCACTCTATGAAATATTAGAGATAATGCTGACAACACTAAGTGGAATGTTATGACAGTTGCATATTTAAGTGTATTAGGAATATGTTCCTTCTTATGTTCCTTGTCATGGGAAATCAGTCTTGCATTTTGCAATGCCTTCAGAATCACCTGCTGCAAAACCTTCTACTACCTTCTATTGCCAGATTCTCTTCATTCCGACCACCAGTGCCACATAGCTCCAGATTGTATTATCCACTTCCCAGGTTGATCCTGGAACCCTCCAAGTCTCTGACTCTGAAACCCACATTAAGCGGGACACATGCTCCCTGAGATATTCAGTAAATGACCTCTCTCCAAAATCCCTCCGGTGGTTCAAGAGAATGGGAACTGCAAGGACACCTCAAAGTTTTCTCAGTGAGAAAACCCACGTGAAATGCTTGAAACCATGCCTGGCTCCTACTAAGTGCTGTCAAATATCAACCATGTTTCTTCCTATTACCTTCCCATCACCTTATCTACCAAACTGCCTGCACCCACTCCACAGTCTCCAGGTCCTCTCCAGCTACCACGAATGATGTGCTCTCGCCATGCACTTGGGACACTTATGCTCTAGATCCATCACCACTCTCCTTTGCAAGAACTCCTTTGCAAGTTATACCCTCTTTTTTGCAGAGTCAATCTCTCTCTCTCTCTCAACCAGAGGACACACAGCTGTACCACTCTTCTCCAGTGTCTCCCATCTTCTAAACGCTTCCTTTAATTAACATATGATCAAGATAGCATTGCAGATCGCTAGGGAAGACAAAGATCATTGAACAAAGAGAAAAAGATATTTCAAGCTTTACCACAGATGGATAGCAGATCCGAACATGAAAGATAAAACCATATAGTCTCCCCCAAATGAGAGAACTTCTTAAAATTATCAGAGTAGAAAAGGCTTTTCTAACACAAAACCATAAAAGAAAAAAAGAGTGAGAAATTTAAAAACATAGAACTAAAACATTTTGGGCAAAGCAAAGTCAAAACACAAGTTACAAACGGGGGTGGGGGTGGATGGATATTTGAAACTCTTTTTGTTGTTATACATCTGCAATTTTATTTCTTCTTTGGGGTTAGGGTTGAAGGGAAACAGATTTTGGCTGAGAAACTTTTTTTGCTGAAATTGTATCTTGAAAGTTTTAAATAAGTAGCAGAAGAAGGGGAAGAGTGGTAATCCACTCAACTGGGGCCTAAAGTTGCTATCCCATTTCCATGTCTGCCCCCATGACTTCCTGTCCCAAACCAGATTACAATAAGGAAGGGAACTATTCTACTCTGTATTTTGCTGGTTAATGATCTAGACAGGAGAGGGAAGGGGGTGGGTGCCACCACAGGTTCCCAAGAACAAGGGGCACACTCCAGTTCATTCTACTGTCTCTGAGCTATGATCCCTAAGGTCCCTATCAAGGGGCAGAAGGTCCCTATGTGGCCTCAATTTGCTTCCAGACCTTTTCCGGAGCTTTAACGCCCAGCTGTCGCTGACAAGGCACCAGACGACACGCGACGACCAAGACCACACCCACGATGGCCCCTTGGAATTTCCAGAGTAAGTGTGGTTCCATCAGAGCTGAGCGCAGCTTTTGAATTCATCCCACTTAGATGAGCGGCATGTGATTTTCTCCACATACCCCGTGGAACCCCGTTCGGGTGGTTTTTGCCTGGGAATTAGAACACGGAGCTCCTTCTTCTGCCACCAACATTCTTCCACCAGCCAGCAGGGCAAACCCGAGGCGCTGCCTGCTCACTCCTCCACCCGCACAGGAGCGTCTGCTCCGCAAGCGCGGAGGTGAAAGCGCAGAGAACCCGCGGAGGGGGCTGCCTGCGAGAGGCGGGCCTCTCTGCGCGCAGAGGCCTGGGGTGCTCCGTGTCGCACCTGCCCCTGTCGGGACCGCGGGACCTGCTTGACTGGCGTTGTGCCTTCCTTGGGCGCCTACACTGCAGCCCTCCGGGAGCTTCCAGGTCAGGGCAGAGGCTGTATCGGGACGTCCCCATGGCCATGGCCAGAAGAGCCAACACGCATTTGTTGCTTTGGGCGGTGAGCTCACTTCTTTCGACCCGCGGGGGGCCCTCAGGAAAGGGGGGGCATAAGTCTAGCACCCTGTCACCCCAGAACATACCTGTCGAGAGCATCCCGCTGCCGGATGTTGGAAACTTTTCTTAGACTAATGGTTAATCTCTTAGTGTATAAAGAGTTTATACAAATTAAGAAGAAAAAGATCAACAACACAATAAAAAACAAAGAATATAAACAATTTGCAGAAAAGGAATACGAACGGCTTTTAAATACTTTTTATTTTACAGCTTTTTAATGGCTTTTCATACACTTTTGGAAAAATTCTCAACCTCTCTTGTAAGAGAAATGTAAATCAAAACTTCAGTGAAATGCTATTTTCCACATATCAGATTGGCAAAGGTAAAGAGGGTTGATAATCCACTGTGTTTGTGAAGGTGTGGAAAACATGTACTCTCAAACATTGCTATTTAGAATATAAATTTTTCTAAACTCTACAGAGTGCAATTTGACCATATATATATCAAAGTTCCAAATGTATTTATTTGCACTTTGACTTAACAGTACCATTTTTGGAAATTTATCCTGCAAATAATCTCACATGTGCAAAATGACCTGTATACAGAGCATTTATTCCAGACTTGTTTTTAAAAGCAAAAGTTTGAAAACAAACTAAATGTCCATCAATAGAGAGATAAATTATGCTATGTCCATCCAATAGAATACAACTCTATTTTTTAAGTGAAATAACTTTATATATACTGATGTGGAAGCTTTTTCCAAGGTTTATTGTTAAGATAAACAAAAAGCAAGATGCAGAAGATTGTATATAGTATACTATTCTGGGGGTATTTGTAATTCATAGAATTTTTCGGAAAGGATATAATGCTAGTATTGATGGAAGCCTTGAAAGTGGGGAACTGGGAGTTATTGAGGAGAGAAGGTATATCCGTGTGTTTGGGCTTTCATAACAAAGTACCACAGATTGGCAGGCTTAAACAGAAATTTATTTTCTTACAGTTCTAGAAACTAGAAGTCCAAGGTAAAGGTTTAAGCAGGGTTGGTTTCTTCTGAGGCCTTTCTCCTTGACTTTGCAGATGTCCCCTCCACAATCTGTGTGTGTGTATCCTAGTTTCTTCTTGTAAGGACCCTACTCATACTGGATCACTAATCATACTGGACATCCACATAAACTCATTTTACTTTAATTACCTCTTTAAAGGTCCTTTCTCCAAATAGTCACATTCCAAGGCCCCAGAGTCAGAACTTCAACATATAAATTCTAGGGGACACAGTTTAGTCCATAACAGAGGAGAACTTCATTTTCTTATATATCCTTTTGATTCTCTTGAATTAATTACTATACGCACGTCTTACGAAATATTTTTAGAAGTCTCTCTTATTCTTACATTTCCCTCCAGCTGCTGCCACTTTTCTTTGTTCTGTTTCACAGTAAAATTTCCCTTCCCTTTATTGTCTCCTCTGGCTCCAACCTGGCATTCAATCCCACCACTCTGCAAAGAGTTCTCTTGCAAAGACCACCACTGACCTCCCTTTTATAGACTCTAGTGGTTACTTTCTTGTTGTCATCCTACCTAACAACACAGCATTGAAAGGAGCTTCTCATGGCCTCTGTGATACCAACCTTTCTAGTCTCCCTCTTCCCTCATTGCTCTTTCTGAGTCCTTTTTTGCTGGTCTGTCCCTTCCTTGACATCTGCATCGTAGAGCATGTGTTCTCAACTGTAGCTCTTGTATTCTTCTCTATCGACACTCTTGCAGAGGCTCCCAAACTTTCTGGGTTCACAGCACCCTTAGTATCTAATTTTTCAGTATTTATAGGACAAAAGACGGGCACCTGGGTGGCTCAGTTGGTTAAGCGACTGCCTTCGCCTCCGGTCATGATCCTGGAGTCCCGGGATCGAGTCCCACGTCGGGCTCCCTGCTCAGCGGGGAGTCTGTTTCTACCTCTGACCCTCTTCCCTCTCGTGCTTTCTATCTCTCATTCTCTCTCTCTCAAATAAATAAATAAAATCTTTAAAAAAAAAAAGAAATACCCAACAGTTCCATTTCCTAGTTAGCTCCCAAAAGTTAATAAATATGTAATCCTATTATAAATACTATGTATTGAATCTATTAATATTATAAATATATCCTTAGTAGCCATTTGAAAAAAATAATATGCACAAAATGAAGACAAAGATTGTATTTATTTCTTAAACTTATTTTATTCTTAAATAACAATTCATTTACTTCCTAAATAACAATTTCTTACTGAGATATGTGCATCTTCTGGGCATTGTACAAGTTTGCAGTCCTTGGGAACTTATTGACACCACCATCTTCATTTCCTGTTCCATAATGATTTTTACAGACTACTTTCTTTTCATCACAGCAACCACAGAAACCCCACCTTTGCAAAGATATAATGGTATCAAAAGGAATGTAGTAAATATCTAATGTTGAAATTATGAACTAACTCTAGCAAGTCATTCGCATGATGCCTGACCCATATCAAGTGTTGTTGTTTCTCTCAAAAATTTAAAATATCCCACATAGTAGATTTTATGAAATATGTAAAGAAGAAACAATACCAATCCTTCACACACTTTTTCATAAAACAGAGGAGGAAAGATTTCCTGACTCATTCTGTAAAACCAACATTACCCTAATACCAAAGCCAAAGACATCACAAAAAAACTACAGTATCCCTGTGAACAGAATATCCAGTAAAACTGGAAAAGGATTATATGCCACAGCCAAGCAGGGTTTATCCCAGGAATGCAAGGTTAGTTAACAATTAAAAATCAATTAACGTAGTACACCACACTAACAGAATAAAGGACAAAAACCACATGATCAACTCAACAGGTGCAGAAAAAACACATGACAAAATTCAACACCCACTCATGAAAAAAATACTTCCACAACCTGATAAAGGTCTATGAGAAAACTATTGGTAACATCATATTTACTGGTGAAAGACAGATTTTTTTCCATAGGACTGGGAAAAAGACAGTGGTGTCCATTTTCATTACTTCTATTTATTATTGTGCAGGACATTCTGGCCCCCTGTAAAAAGGCAAATAAAAAGGGGGGTGAGGAAGGAAGGAACGAGAAAGGAAGGAGTCCTCAGGAATATAGCAAGGTGAAGGAAACAAGTTGAAAATGTAGAAATCAGTTCTATTTCTACATACTAGTGATGAACAATCCAAAAATGAAATTAAAAAATAATGTCACTCAGGGTGCCTGGGTGGCTCAGTCAGTCAAGCATCCGACTCTTGGTTTTGGCTCAGGTCATAATCTCAGGGTCCTGAGATCCAGCACCCTCGCCTCCCTCCCCCCCCCACCACAGCGGGCTCCATGCTCAGCAGGGAGTCTGCTTCTCTCCCTCGCCCTCTGCCCCTCCCCCCTTCACGCTGGTGCCTGTGTGCCCACATGCGTGCACTTTCTCTCTCAAATAAATAAATAAATCTTTAAAAAAAATAATGTCACTCACAATAACATAAAAAAAGTAAAGAACAAAACCTGTACTCTGGAAACTACAGAACATTGCTAAGAGAAATGATAAAAGATTTAAACAGATTTTGTTGTTGTTGTTGTTTACAGATATAAGACTTAAAATTCTTCAAATGGCAATTCTCTTCAAACTGATCTATAGATTCAGTGCTAACCCTATCAAAATCCCACCAGGCTTTCTGAGAAATTAACAAGCTGGTCCTAAAATTTATATGGAAATATAGAGGACCCAGAAGAGAAAACAATTTCGGAAAACATATACTAGCTGATTTCAAATTTCAAAGTTACAGGACAGTGAGATGTTGATGCAAAGATAATCAAATAGATCGATAGAACATAATTGAAAGTCCCAAAATAAATCCTCCCCTTTCTGGTCAACTGATTTTCAATAAAAGTGCGACAGCAATTCAATAAAGAAAAGACAGTGTTTTCAACAAATGGTGCCAGAAAAATTGACTATCCATATGCAAAAAGTTAATATAGACCCTTATGTCAAACAAAATTGAGTTACAAAAATTAATTCAACCCAAAGGTAAGAACTGAAACTGCGGAGTAATTTGATGTCTGTGTGGGGCTAGCGCAAGCAAGAGATGTGGAGTGGAAACGTAGTTTGGGTGTTCTCAGCTTGCGGTTGAAGCCACGTGACGGATGGGAACTACTGAGGAAAGACCATGGAATCCAACCTCTGGCACGGGGAGTGGAGTCCAGGAGAGGGATCTGGGACTGAGGTCTCTGGAATCCTGGTCAAGGAACCAAGAGTGCTTAGAGCCATTGTCTAGAGTTCTTTCACTTAGAGTTTGAATTTGCTTGGAGTGATGGCGCCTTGAAATAGAAGACCCAAAGCTAAGTGCTAAGACCACCAATGGCTGGGACGGAATAACCAGAGAGATGACTTGGGTGAGAAGAAAGGGAAGATAGCGGCCAAGAGTTTTTCTGCACCAGAAGATCTAGAAGTGTCACTCTTCAACCATTGTAGTACACCTGACTGGGTGATATTACCCTCCTGAGAATTTTCTGATTATCGTAATTACCATCCCATCCTTTGCATCTTCTTAATTGTCCGTTTACTAACCACTTTTAGGGGTACATGATCACATAATCAAATCTAACAAATGTTGACGAATAAATGTCTCGTCTATATCTAATAATACGTGATCCTATCCTAGAAGTATAAGCCTCTTTTGAATTGACTGAATTTTAAAACCCATTATTTCTGGATAGCAAAAAAATGAGAATTTTGAGATATTCCCTAAAAGGGCAATTCGTTTCCAGACCTTCTAAAACATATTCCACACTCCCTTTTTCCTAGAGCTCCGCCTTCCTTCAAATCACCTTTTTTTTTTTCCGGCTGAAAATCTCGCGAGAGATCGAGTTCTCATGAATTCTCCCAGGAGTCTCTGCTCTTCCTCTTCCCCCTAAGCGGCCTGAGGTGAGTGTTTGCCGTGTCTTCCTGGCTGCTGAATCCTTGGGTCATCGCCGCCATCCTGGCTTCGGTGGCGTTGATGTCCATGTCCCCGGGAGGAAGGCTTCTGCGGCTACTGACTCTTCGCTGAAGGGGATGTCCCTCGGTGCAGGGGAACGTGTCGGAGCAGAAGGCCGCGATGGGCGGGAATGGGGGTGGCGAGGGGTACGGGCGGCCTGTCATCAGTGCCGTTTCCTACTCCCGAGGGCCATTGTCTTTCGGTGAGTGCTGGCTGAGTACGCGGCGCGTGTGTGGCTGCAAGGAGAGAGCGTTTTGGGGGAATAAAAGTCGGGCTGAGCCTTCATCCGTTTGAAAGAGTGTTTGAAGTTCGATGGCCCTTAACGTAATAGCCCAGAAGTACTGGGGAGACGGCAGCACCTTATCCAGAGAGAAGCGTCCTGCCGCGCCGAGGCGTCGAATCCTTTTACTCCTGAGGGATCCAAACTGTTTTCCTTCAGAGGGAGAGGGCTGCTGAGGTCCGTGTCACTAGTCTGTGTCAGCACTGCCGCAGGCCCTAGTAGATGGAGGGGGAGAAAGCACTGGAGAAAAGGATGGCCGCGATGATGGCACTTCTTAGGACACCTTTGGATTAACCATGAAAACAAGTACATTCTGAGCGGCTGTTGGTAGTAGTTCATACGTACTTAAACTGCGTCGGTGACCGTAAATTCCTGTTGACAGAATTCCTTCCCGCTCCCTTCCAGGTGACCTCTGAAAATGGTTCGCTATTCGCTTGACCCAGAAAACCCTACGAAATGTAAGTGAACAATATATTCCTTATTTTGGGGGGTAAAAGGAACAATGAGATACCCAAAATTAACCAAAACTTCTTGTTTCTTAGCATGTAAATCAAGAGGTTCAAATCTTCGTGTTCACTTTAAGGTATGGGAACCAACTTTTACGTTCTAAGAGTTGTGTCACGTGTTCCAGTGAATTCCCCCCCCCCTTCTGAAGAGATGACTGCAGTGATGCATTTCTTAGAACACCTTTGGATTTACCATGAAAATTAATCAGTTCTGAGCGGTCACCTTCAAGATACTGATTCTGTAATCATCAGTCATATAATGAGCACTTGAAGATTCAAGGGATTGGGTAAAACTAAGAACTACTTAAACCAGTGTAGAGAAGAGAATGGGACATAATACAGTTACAGGGTGATGGGATTAAAACGTACTACAGTTAATAGGGGTTTGGGATTTGTTTTCCCTAACTTTAAGCCAATTCTCCCTGGCTTTAAAGCACAGATTTTTTTTTCTCTCCACATTACCTCACCTCAAGAATGGGAAGTCTTTAATTCAGTGTTGACATTTTGAAAAAAAAAGTTTACTTGAAGAATTATTATCCTTTAACAAGGTTAACTCAGTTTTTACTGTCTATACTTAGAACACACGTGAAACTGCCCAGGCCATCAAGGGTATGCATATCCGAAAAGCCACCAAGTATCTGAAGGACGTCACTTTACAGAAGCAGTGTGTGCCATTCCGTCGCTACAATGGTGGCGTTGGTAGGTGTGCCCAGGTGAGAGCTCTTAGTTGCTATCTGAAATGACATTGTAACAGAAAGTGGTAGGGTGGGGTAAGAATGGTTAGGATCTGCCTTCAATCGGGTTCTTTCTGGTTGCTGTGATGACCAACTTAGGACACCTTTGGATTAACCGTGAAAAAAAACTGTGTTCTGAGCAACCTTAATGAAATAAATTCATCTTGATTGTAACACTGATTTAAATCACGGGAAATGACTAATCACCTCTCTTGGATTTCTTTCAGGCCAAACAGTGGGGCTGGACACAGGGTCGGTGGCCCAAGAAGAGTGCTGAATTTTTACTGCACATGCTTAAAAATGCAGAGAGTAATGCTGAACTTAAGGTACCCAAACCATTAACATCTTTATATGTATACGACTTGGATGGTTGTTCAATTACTGTTGCTGTTGTCCAGATTTGTTTCTTTGTCTTGGCTTCTCAGTAACTAAATTTCCCTTTTTTTAATCTCCACCTCCAATTTCAAGAAGACCAAAATTTTGTCTGTGAAGATCTTCAAAAGCATGGTCTTAAGTCTGTTTTCCCCTAGTGCAAGCAAAAAAACACCATTTTCTCTCATGTATTTTACTCAAGGGTTTATAACCTTTCTGGTATCATAGACGTTTTTGGTAGTATGACTTGTGAACCTCAAAAAAAAACTTGTAAATGCAAGCAGTAGAAATCTTGGTATTAACAAAGGAACAAAAAGAGGTTCCCAAAATGATTGCCTTAGTAATGGTTAATGTGGTTTGTTGCCTATGTTATAATGGAGAGCAGGTTAAATGTGAGATTTTAAAACAATGAATATAGTCAACAAAGCAGGGTCTGTTTTGCTCATTATCCATTACCCTTTGTATTTGGAAATCTAGGCCAGAACTGGAGCTAATGTAGGTCTGGCTGTAACCCTTCTAGCTGCCAAACTGCACTGCTAAAATCTTGTTTTTCATCAATGCTTAGAAATTGACACTACCAGATCCACTCTCCGCAATGACTTGTAGGGAGGCCACTTAACAAACTGCATATAGCATTGAGTTTTCATAGTTATTTAGATTTAAGGAAAGATGCTTAGAATAAAGGTAAAAGCAAACAACTGTTTGAACAGATATGCTGTGTAGAGTCAGAATTGCCTTGTAAAGGTGGGGACTTGATACAATGATGGGGTTTGGGGTGTTGAGATAAAGATGTTGATTTGATTTTGTTCTCCCTCTTGCCAGGGTTTAGATGTTGATTCTCTGGTCATTGAGCACATCCAGGTGAACAAAGCCCCCAAGATGCGGCGTAGAACGTACAGGGCTCATGGTCGGATTAACCCATACATGAGCTCTCCCTGCCACATTGAGATGATCCTTACTGAAAAAGAGCAGATTGTTCCTAAACCAGAAGAGGAGGTTGCACAGAAGAAAAAGGTAAACTACTTTCATTGATCAGTTCTATTTGTATTTTTTTTATATATTTTGTTATATCAGAACTATAATTATCTGGCTTTTCTATATTTCATTATATGAGAACTATAATTATATGCTGATGGCCCCACCTATATGTCTATAGCCACTTTAAATGCAACATGTGCAAAAAAAATGGGCCCTTCCCCTCTCCCCACCTCTCCAAATAAGCTTGTTTTCAGTAACTCTGATCCCATTCAGTTCTTTAAGCTGGGAACCTGGGAGTGATTCTGGACTCCTTCCCTTTGTGCCTGATGAATTTATCTATTGATTTTTGTTGCTTAAATGCATTGTCTTCCTTTTTTTTTTTAAGATTTTATTTTAGAAAGAGAGCGAGCTGGGCGGGAGAGGGGCAGAAGGAGAGAATCTCAAGCACAGAGCCCCACTCCAGGCTCGATCTCATGATCCTGAGATCATGAGCCAAAACTAAGAGTGGGACGCTTCAACACTTAACCAACATAGCCACCCAGATGCCCCTATTGTCTTCTTGTTGCCACTTACACATGGTCTCCCTGCCCTCAGTCTTCACAAACTCCCTGCTTACTCTATAATTTCCTTACATCTGTTCCTCCCTCTATGCCAAAGGACTCCCTTTTACATTGATGTTTCCTATTTTTCCTGAGCTACAACCTATTCAAGATGTAGTGCGAGTTTCTCCAGGAAACTTGTAACAGACCTTTTATTTTTGTTTCTTTCCCAGATATCCCAGAAGAAACTGAAGAAACAAAAACTTATGGCCCGGGAGTAAATTCTGCAGAATAAATGCAAATAAAAATAAAAAGAGAATGTTGGTGGCCTTTTATTATCAAACATATTTCAAGTACCTTCGCAAAATGGATCAAATGAGTTTTCTGATTAGAACTAGAAAGATTATTGTTTGTCCTGTGCCATTAATTTTGGTTCATTAAATATGCTGTTTTGAATTTCTTGGTGCTTTGCATTATGGAATTTGAGCATGGGCATATTTCTGAATTTTTTTCCAACCACTTTGAGATTGAGCACTGAGCACATTGTACAATTAACCCAATTACAGTTCAATAGGTTTTATTATATTCAATTATGCATCCATCACCAGGCAAATTTTTGGACATTTTCATTATCCTAAAGAGGAACCTTGGCAGTAGTTTGCGGTCACTCCTTTAACAGACCCTATCGTTCTGAGCAACCATTATGTAGATGTCTATGTAGATTGGCCTTTTCTGGACATTTCATGCAAATGGCCCTTTGTCCCTGGCTTTAACTTTGCATAACATTTTCATTTCTCTTGGGTCTAACCAAGAGGCAAAGCTGTCATACCAACTGTGAGGGTTCCAATTTCTCCAGTTGGCTTACCGCTGTCCTAGTTGGTGTAAAGGGGTATAGCCATTTATTTAAAACGCTTAAAACAACTGAATTTCCGGCCCTTGTCGACAGGCAGAGTGAGGGGTCGAGCCACAGCTGTGCTGGCTAACAGCCTCGCCTTCACATGTAAGTGGAGTAACTTTCCCAAAGGTGGTAAACCACTGGCACTGGCGTTAACGTAACCTTTCCTCAATGCCTTGGATCTTGCAGCAGCGTCCGGGACAGGAAAGCCCTGCCCTTCCCCGCCATCTGCCGGGTTTTGAGCTCTTGGTGGCTGCGCCGGAAGCCGGGCCGCGCCTCCGCTTGGGCGTCACCGTTACGTCCTGTGCGTCCCTCGGCTGACGCAGGCACGCCTTTGTCGGCCCCTTTTGCGGTGCCCATTGGCTCTGCGGCAGCACGTCCCTCCCTCTGGAAGTGCGGACATTTACGTTCGGACCCGTTGTCGCGGGTGAGTGAGGCCGGGTGGGCTCGGACTGGCGGCTGGGGGGTCGGGCGGAGGTGGGCGGTGGCCCTGGGGCTGTGGAGCCGCTTTGCAGGCTCCAGCCCGGGCGGCGCTGAAGGAGCCGCACCCGCTCTGGTTCCCCCACGGCCCGCCGGCGCTCTCCCGGTGCATCCTGCTTCGCCCTCCAGACTCGCGCCCCTGCCTCGGTCTACGGCCACCCACCTGCTGCCCTGCGTCCCACGTCTCCCTGTCTTCTGTGCGTTTATTCTCTTCCTTGGCCTGTATTGTCGGCCTCATTTCGCTCTCCTATCATCTTCACCACCGTTCGCTCTTACTCTCCTGTCTTTTCAGTCGTCTTGGACTCAACCTGCCCCGTAAAATGATGTGCTAAACTGGGTTACTTGAAGGGAGGTGGCGTTCCCCCACGGTACCTGCCCGATTTCAAATAGAGCCTCAGCCATTTCCTCTGTATTCCATTGTTACCTTGTGCGAACCCGAATGAAAGAAAATCCCTCTCCTCCGACAGTTTAAGTCCATTTTGCTCGCTATGTTGTACTATCTGAGAATTGGTTTGATGAGAACAAATAAAATATTTTATCAGTTTATCATAGCACCTTCTAGACCCTTATAAGCCATATTTTCCACATGTCTGAAGTAAAATCTTACCCCAAAGAGTCATGTAAGGATTAAGAAAGAGATAAAGTACAGTTAGTTTCATTATGAAGAGAGCTAACAATTTTTATACAGGCCATGATTATGACATAAGTGATTGGTAGCCCTTGTTCTTGAGAAATTATTTAAAACACAGTAATTAGAAGTAGGTGAAAATGAATCTGTGATGGACTACCGGTCATTAACTTAACCTAGTCCTGGGAACACTCAGTTGTGAAGGGTTTAAGTTGGGTTTTGAAAGCTTGTTAAGAGGGGAATAACTTAATCATATTTTTGTTAGGGAAAAAGGCAAGAGCGTTGAGCTAGGAAACCAGAATTGGGAATTCTGGTCTTAGCCAACTGTAGTTACTATTTAGCTCTGTGTGAACTTTGGACAGGTCGCAACTTTTGGATCTGTTTGTGTGTTGGGGGCGGGGGTAACAGCAGTTACATAGTACTTAATATGTGCACACACTCTTCTGAGCTTTATATTCGTTATTGACATATCTGATCCATATTTACATCCGTAGGAGATAGGCTATTGTCTTCATTTTCCACAGGAGGGCATCAAGGCACAGACTCCTTAAATAATTTGCCCCAGAACACCATCTCGAAAGTGGTGAAAGCAGGTCTCAAATCTGGGCAGCTCCCAGCCAGTCTGCTCGGATTATTAGGCTGTGGTGCCTGTAAGAGTGCCAGACCTAAACCAGATCACCTCTTAAGGCTCTCCAGATCAAGTTCTAAATGTCTGTGGCCAAAAAGAATGATTCCTTGAAAAATGCTGAAAAAGACTCACTGCTCATTTTGACTTACTTTAATCAGAAAATATGCTCTTTAAAATTCTAAAACAATATTTTGGTAAATTCTTAAATTGTTGCTTTAGTTTGACCAGGAGACTCTTTTAAAGAATCCAACTATGGGGCGTCTGGGTGCCCGCATGGGGCTCCGGGCTCCGCGGGAAGCCTGCTTCTCCCTCTCCCACTCCCCCTGCCTGTGTTCCCTCTCGCTGTCTCTCTGTCAAATAAATAAAATCTTTACAAAAATAAAGAATCCAGCTATGAATCCTTTATAAAATAGCTGATCGTTCCTTCATATACATTTATATGTTTGCTTGTTTATATCTTATAATTCATTTCAAAGCGACATTTAGATTGGGTTATCTATACCACTGCTCGTTTGTATTGTGAATAATTTTAAATGGCCTTAGTGTAGTCATGGTGCTGACTCCTTTGAAAGCAAATGCTACTAAACTTATAATATTTTGGAAAATAAATTTTAACATCCTGAATTATTAGCTTTATGCACTGTTCTGAAGCTTCTTAGTTTTTCAGGCCTACTCTAAGAGATTAAAAATTTCAGTAAATTTAAGAGGTCTTTGGTTCAATAGTATATTATGGAAGTAGTATTGGTTCTTTTTCAAGAAATTGCTGATTTGGAGAAATTCCAAGATAATTTCTAATCATCGAGGAAATTAGCAGTGTTAACTTTTTTAAAAAAGATTTATTTGTGAGAGAGCACCCACATGTGCGTGGGGGGAGGGGCAAAGGGAGAGAATCTCAACTCCCTAATGAGCGCTGATTCCCAACTCAGGAGCTTGATCTCACCACCTGAGCTGAAACCAAGAGTCGGACCCTTAACTGACTGAGCCCCCCAGTCTCCCCTAGAGGGAGAATTTTTTGAAATGGACAGTGTACTTAAAACAATAATAGGGGCGCCTGGGTGGCTCAGTCATTAAGCGTCTGCCTTCGGCTCAGGTCATGATCCCAGGGTCCTGGGATCGAGCCCCGCATCGGGCTCCCTGCTCCGCGGGAGGCCTGCTTCTCCCTCTCCCACTCCCCCTGCCTGTGTTCCCTCTCTCGCTGTGTCCCTCTCTCTGTCAAATAAATAAAATCTTTAAATAAAAAAAAACTAATACCAAATAAAATATTTTTATTAGTTTACCTAAATTGCTATTAAGAAAAAAAGCAAATATATCAAAGAAGATTTGTTGCCTGGGAAAGTCCAGCTGGTTTGCAGCCTATAGGTCTTCCAAAGTGATACCTTAGTGAATTCCTTATTACAGGATTTGCCTTAGCCTTGGAGGTTTTAGCCAATCAATACTGTCAGTCTCCGAAGATGATGAGGCTGGAGTTTTTGAGAATTACATGAGTTGATAAAGGCAAAGGGCCTAACTGCCTAGTACCCAGCAAAAGTTAGTGTCTTTCCTTTATCCTTACAATTTATGGTTGGGAAGCAGTGACTGGAGAGGTTTGGAGGCAGCCACCTCACTGTTATTTTCACGTCTACCACCTCTTGTTCTTTACGGAGAGCAGCACTTTTATTTAATAGATTTGTGCTTTTAGCTAATAAATGATTTAGGTTTTTCCTTTAATGTAGAAATAGTCCTTTCAAATATCTTCATCTAGGTAAATTCCTTCAGTCATTAATCTGTGATGAACTGATTTGTTTTTTCATTCATGTCAGCCGTTCAGGAACTCCAGCCTGGGAGGATGGTGTGCATTCCTTGCATCGTCATTCCGATTCTGCTCTGGATCTACAAAAAATTCCTGGAGCCATACATATATCCTCTGATTTCCCCCTTTGTTAGTCGTATGTGGCCTAGAAAAGCTCTTCGAGAATCCCATGATAAAAACAAAGGCAAGGTAGACTGTAAGGTAAGAACATTAAAATACCTTGAACAAGGGCAGGTGATGAGGGTGGTACAGTCAGGGGGAAATACTTGCCTTTGAAAAGGCAAGTTTTTAAAAAGGAAAAGAAGAAGATAACAGGAGAGGAAGAAAAGGGGAGTATGTCAGAGGGGGAGACGAACCATGAGAGATGATGGACTCTGAAAAACAAACTGAGGGTTCTAGAGGGTAGGGGGGTGGGGGGATGGGTTAGCCTGGTGATGGGTATTGAGGAGGGCACGTTCTGCATGGAGCACTGGGTGTTATGAACAAACAATGAATCATGGAACACTGCATCAAAAACTAATGATGTAATATATGGTGATTAACATAACAATAAAAAATTTAAAAAAAAAAGAAAAGGCAAGTTTTTGGTACCGGAAGCTTCGTTAATGTGTCTTAATTTTTTTTTAAAGATTTTTATTTATTTATTTATTTATTTATTTATTTATTTATTTATTTAGAGAGTATGAGCTGGGGGGTGGGGTCGGGGCAGAGAGAGAGAGAATCCTAAGCAGGCTCCGTGCTCAGCATCAAGCCCTTTGTGGGGCTCTCTCCCACCACCCTGAGACCATGACCCGAGCCTAAACCAAGAGTTAGACATTCAACCAACTGAGCTGCCCACGTGCTTAGGCTTAATTTTTTTTTTTTTTTTTTGTAAGATTTTATTTATTTGACCAAGAGAGCACAAGCAGGGGGAGCTACAGGTAGAGGGAGGGAGAGAAGCAGGCTTCCCGCTGAGCAGGGAGCCCGATGCGGGACCCAATCCCAGGACCCTGGGATCATGACCTGAGCTGAAGGCAGACACTCAACCAACCGAGCCAACCAGGCGCCCCAATTTCTTTTTTTAAAATAAGGGGTTTGGTGTGTTTTTTAAGTAATTAACATGTGGTTTAAACTAAGGTTTTAAACTGGACTTCTGATTAGTGTGTTTGTTCCTTGTCTTAATGCCAAGATAACAACCAATATTTCTTGGCTGGTAAGAATAATAGTAAATAACTAATGGACGAGAAGAGATGATAGTAAAATATGCCAGTTTCACTGATTGATAACTTTGGTCAGAAATTTAGTTGGGAGGATCATAGAGATTTCTAAAAAAACAAAATGAAGTTATTTTTTAAAGTGAATATTTGGACAACCCTTTTTAGCATTGGTTCTTGTTAAGTTTGACTTCACTTGTGTTCTCTCCTAATTTAGCCACCCTGCACATTTTTAGAAGCAGAGTTTTTTCATTCTGAAATTTGTTGTCAGTTTTTAAAGAGAAGATTTCTTATAACGAGTTGTAATATCTAAAATGTTTTTCTTTTTAAATTTAGGACGCAGACATAAATGGATTACCAACAAAAGGACCAACAGAAGTCTCTGATAAAAAGAAAGACTAAAGTGATTGTTCCAAAGGATCTCATTGTTTTAAAAATGGACATGCTAATATGAAGCACCTTGCTTGTAATTGTCTCTGACCTTTTTCTCTGAGACCAGAATTTGGGATAGATAGCTTACTTATCTGATACTAATCAGGAAATACATGGTATTTATATTTAAAATGTGTTTAGTTATATTTAATGATCTCATTCCTGAGTTCCTGTTTCACTGAAGTAGCTTCCATTTCTATTATCGTAGTTATGAGTAAATAGAAGGTTTGTGCCAGTAGAGACTGCTACTAAACGAGTACTCAAAAATCCTTGGGCCTCTAACTTTCATTCAGGCTCTTTGAATTTGAGCAGAGTACAATGTTACCGTGCAACAGTGCAGTGAGACTGTACAGTGAAAGGAATAGGGGTTTGGGGAGATGATGAGATTTAATTACTGTCCAATACAACGGAGCAGCCTACTTCTGAGAGTAGTAATTCCTGCTTATTGCTCTGAGGAAAACAGAAAAGACAGGGAAATCGGGGAAACGCCTTTGAAAAATGGAATACCTTTTACAGAAATATCTAATGTATATTATAAAATTCTAATCCTTGTTGCATTTCTTATGTTCTTACAAAGTATATTAAATATTCAGTTTAGTCTGTGGTTCTTTTTTTCCTTTACAGGTTAAATATTTAAAACGGATATTTTTTGCCATATCAGAAAGCAGAATTATAGTGTGATAGCATCTGGATAGTGGTGAAACAATAATCATTTTTTTTTTAAAGAGGAGATTGTATCCATTCTTGTTGCATAACAAGACACTCCAGAATTTAGTGGTTTTTAACATGGGACTGGGTAGTTCTTTGCTGCTCTGGGTCTCCATTTGGTCTTTCATCCCTGGGCTGCTTCACATTAGTGTAGGGATGTATACATATTCAAAGATGATGAGCCTTATCTTAATATTGTATGTTTATTCCCTATGGGGTTAGAAGGAAAGGTTAAAAGGAACTCCTGCTCTTGAAGTCCTCGGTCCTAACTGAGGCTCTATTAAGCTGCATGTATGGTCAAGCCGTTGATTCATCCTGCATTTCATTTGATACAGATCAGTAGTTTTCAGTTTTTCTGCTCCAACCCACCTGAAGGATAAAATCAATCCCCTTTAGCAACCATATTCAGTTGATTAGGTTGTGGTGGGGTTTTTTTGCACAGGATAGCCGCTTTTTTTTTTTAAGGTAGAAAAACTATATTATAAAAATAGGAGATGTTGGGACACTTGGCTGGCTCAGTCAGTGGAGCTTGCAACTCTTGATCTCGGGGTTGTGGGTTCAAGCCCCACGTTGGGTGTAGAGATTACTTAAATTCTCTAAAAAAAAAAAAAAGGTTCATAGTAAAAGAATGCAAGAGCAAGTTAAAGGAACAGTTAATGTTCTTTCTTTACCCTTATTCTAGCTCCACAGATGTAACCACTGTTAGTTTTCTGTGTACCTTCTACCAACTTTTTATTTTTTTATTTTTTTATTTTATTTTATTTATTTCTTTGAGAGAGAAAGAGAGAGCACGAGAGGAGGGAGGGTCAGAGGGAGAAGCAGACTCCCCGCCGAGCAGGGAGCCCGATGCGGGACTCGATCCCAGGACTCCAGGATCACAACCCGAGCTGAAGGCGGTCGCCCAACCAACTGAGCCACCCAGGCGCCTTTCTACCAACTTTTCAAAATTTTTTTTTAAGTAGGCTCCACACTGGGTGTGGTGTCCAGTGCGGGGGCTTGAACTCATGATCCTGAGATCAAGCAAGACCTAAACTGAAATCACGAGTCAGACATTTGACTGACTGAGCCACCCAGGTGTCCCTCTAACAACTTTCTTGGTTTGTTTTTATTAAATATATCATTTTTAAAAAATAACATTGTAAGGCTTATAATGTCTGTACTCCCTTAGTCCCCAAAGGCATTACTCATTTAGCTGTTGCTGTGTCTTCTCTTTTATCTCCATATTTCTAAATAATACATACATATATGCTGCTAGTTTTGGAGTTGTCAGCTCTTAACTGACTTTCTGCCATGGTTCAGACACCGCTCTCACACTGTAAGTGCCTCTACTTCTCCCACACCTCCTCCTAATATGTTTCTGTAATTTTTTTTTTAAAGATTTTATTTATTTGACAGAGAGAGACACAGCGAGAGAGGGAACACAAGCAGAGGGAGTGGGGGAGGGAGAAGCAGGCTTCCCGCGGAGCAGGGAGCCCGAAGCGGGGCTCGATCCCAGGACCCTGGGATCATGACCTGAGCCGAAGGCAGACGCTTAACGGCTGAGCCACCCAGGCGCCCACCAAGGTGACAGCTGCTTAAGAAGCAAAGACTATGGGAAAACTTAAGTGAAGCAAGAGGTTAAAATTAAGAAGGTAAGAAACTAGGGAAATGGAAGGGTCAGTGTATGGTAGAGTAGTCACAAAATATACTAACGACTCCAAATGTTGAACTGGTAGGGACTTTTGAGTACATCTAGGCCAATGCTCTCATTTCTACTATGGTTAAGGGAGGTAGCCAAGATGCTGGAACAGGGCAAGAGTGGGGTCTCCTGTAGGACTGCTATGTACAGTTGTGCTGAACGTGCACTGCTCAACTTCAGAGGGCACCATTCACATGGACAACAATGTAAATGATGCCCTTAGACCTATGCATTGCACACACAGAGCTATAGACAGAAGTCCTGCTCCGGACTCGTAATTTAGCAGGTGAAGTTTCATTTGGTGTTTCCTTTGGCATGTTTCCTTGGTGTGTTCCTTTTCTATCGCTGCATAACAAATTATCACAAATTTAGTGGCTTAAAACGGCACAAATTCATCACCTCACAGTTTTTGTAGGTCAGAAATTGATGTGGTGTGGCTGGGTTCTCTGCTCAGGGTTTCACCAGGCTAAAAACATGATGGCCAGGTCCACAGTTCTCATCTGGGCTCCCAGGCCTGCTGGTTGTCAGCAGAATCCATCTTCTTGCTGTTGTAGGACAGGTCCTGGTTTTTCTTCTGGTCGGCTAGGGCCCACTCTTGAGCTCCTAGAGGCTGCTTGTAGTCCTTGGCACATGACTCCTAATCCACTATGACTGGTATTCTTACAAAAAGGAAATTTGGACACAGAGACACATGCACGCAGAGAGACTACCACAAGAAGACAAAGGCAGAGATTGGGGTGACGCTTCTACAAGCCACGGGACTCCAAAGATTGCCAGGAAGCCGCCAGCTGCAGGGCACGGAACAGATTCCCCTTCATGGCCTCTGAAAGAACCAACCTTGCCAACACCTTGATTTCGAACTTCTGGCCTCCAGAACTACAAGACAATAAATATCTATTGTTGAAATCACTCAGTTTGTGGTACTTTGTCAGAGCAACCCTAACTAACACACCCAGGTTTTGCTACCCACTTTGGTTGGAAAAACGAAGTAGCTCTGAGGACGTCAGCGTGGATCTCCACATACTGCTGGTGTTGGCCAATTGAGCTCTGAGGGGGCCTTTTCCGGGGAGTAAGCGTGGGCTCTGCAGCCAGACTGCCTGGGTTCGGGTTCGAATCGTCACTTGCCAATTTTGTGATGTCGGGAATTCTATTTAACTTTGGACTGTAAAATGGGGATCATAATGTACCTATTCCAGAGGGCCATAATGACCAGTGAGTTAATACACCTGCAGCTTCAGAACCGTGCCTGGCCCAGGTAGCTGTTTTCCAGTTGTGACTCACCCTGATGTGTCCCCAGCGGGAGGGAGACTGTGACAACTGCCTGGTGTGCTGCCTCCTCCCCTAGCTTTGTTTCTGCGACAGCTCCTCTCGGAGGATGGCCGTGGGGAACTGTGGTGGTCTGGCGGGCCCAAGCCCTTCTCCCCAGGCTCAGCCTCAGAGCTCCGGGAAAGGGCAGATGAACAGGGACCCTAAGGCACAGGTGTGTCGCTGAGCTAGGGGAGGGGTTGGAGGGACTGGAGAGGTAATTGTGTAGCCTCTCACTCAGCCAAGCGACAGCCTGGAGCTGAGGAGTCACTGTCCGTGGAGCCGTCAGGCCCTCCGCGGCGGTGTCTGAGCGCGAACAGCCGGCGTTACTGGGGCTTCGGTAAGGCCTTAGAGGATGCTCCGTTCGGTCCTCAGCTTACTGCCTCTGTGTCCTCGGCCGAATCCTCGCACGTCCCTGGCGCTCAGTTCCTCATCTCTCCGGTGAAGGGACTTGGTTAATTGCCAATGTTCCTTCCCAGTTGTAATTTCTTTCTTTTTTTTTAATTTTATTTATTTATTTGAGAGCGAGAGAGCGAGAGCCCAAGCAGGTGGGGGGAGGGGCAGAGAGCGGGAGAAGCAAGGCTCTCCGCTGAGCAGGGAGCCCGAGACTCGATCTCATGACCCTGGGGTCATGATTTGAGCCAAAGGCAGATGCTTAACCAACTGAGCCCCCCAGGCACCCCCAGTTGTAATTCTGACTACCTGTTCAACCAGACTCAGCTTGAACACACATGTAGGGATTACAATCTCATGTTTCTCCCAGGCGGGCCATTTCACTATCAATAAGCTAACTTCCACTTAAACTATTGTGAAGTGCTTTCCAAGTCAGTAAGTACCCTTTTCTCGCAGGGTTGTTTGGAGATTCAAATAACAGTGCACAGCTCAGAACAAACAGCCCATAAGGTGAATTGCTACTTGTTAGTACCGATATCCTTGTCAGTAAGTTCTTATATGGAGCTGAAACCTGTATCCCATCACTTCAAACCTTTGGTCCCAGTTTGGCTCTCGGGGGCGACACAAAATCAGTCTGGTCATGCCTCCTGAGAGCAGTTACTTATATCAAGTCTTAGTCTAGTTGTTCATACTCAGTTCCTCCAGCCATTCTATATCTGACATGACTTCCAGATGTCTCACCAATCTGACTGCCCTGCCCAGATAATCTAGTTCTGGTTAATCTGTATCCCTCTTCAGAGGAATGCCCAGGGACTGGCAATGACAGCATGTGAGTTGATTACCATCTGGACTATGCAGGTGAAATAACATTTATTTTAAAAAGGCATGTAGAGCACCTGGGGGGCTCAGTCGGTTAAGTGTCCAGCTCGATTTCAGCTCCGAGTCCTGAGATCGAGCCCCCTGTCGGCCTCTGTGCTCAGCGCAAATTCGACTTAGGATTCTCTCTCTCCTTCTCCTTCTACTCCTCCCCCTGCTCGCTCGCTCACTCTCTCTCAAATAAATAAATAAATGAATAAAATCTTTAAAGAAAAAGTCATGCTACATGCATTACTTAACTCTCATAGCAACTGTGAGATGTGAGTGGGGTATTACTGTCTTCTCTTTTACAGAGAAGAAAACTAGGCTCAGAGAAGTCAAGTAGTTGTTATGGACTGCATGTTTGTGTTCCCCTAGAAGACATAGATTTTATTTTTTTTTAAGATTTTATTTATTTATTTGACAGAGAGAGAGACAGTGAGAGAGGGAACACAAGCAGGGGGAGTGAGAGAGGGAGAAGCAGGCTTCCCGCAGAGCAGGGAGTCCGATGTGGGGCTCGATCCCAGGACCCTGGGACCATGACCTGAGCCGAAGGCAGCCGCTTAATGACTGAGCCACCCAGGCGCCCAAGACATAGATTTTAAAAACTAAACCCACATGGGGTGACATTAGGAGGTGGGGTCTTTTGGAGGTAATTAGGTTTAGATCACGTCATAAGGGTGGAGCCTCTATAATGAGGCAAGTATTTTTGTTTTTTATTTTTTTTAAGACTTTTTTTTTTTGAGATAAGTGTTCCTATTAGAAGAAAGGGGAGCTCTCTTTCTCCACCATGTGAGGATACAATAAAAAGATGCTATCTGCAAACCAGGAAAATGCTGTCACCAGACGCTGGATCTGCCAGCGTTTTGAGCTTGGACTTCCCACCTCCAGAACTGTGAGAAATATGTATCTGTTGTTTAAGCTACCCACTCTACCCTGCTCTGTTGGAGCAGCCTGAACTGGCCAAGATGGTAGCTTTCCAAAATCATTCAGCTCATAAGTTATGGAACCCGGGCTTAAATACGGATCTGACTCCAAAGTCTGCTCTTCTTTCTCAGGGCATTGAAAATCTGAGCACTGTTCTTGGAACAGGTTTGAAAATATAATCTCTAGGTAGTCTTGATCCTGCTTGTGGAGTGGTCTTCTGTTAGGCACTGGTCCTCTTTGGTTCTTTAGGTTCTAAAAAGAGAGTCAGCCCCTAGTAAAAGGTTTGCTCAGTGTCCATAACCAAGACCATTTGATGGTTTGGAGAGCCGTTATATTCCTAAAAGGCTGTGGTGGCATTTAGCACTTCTGGAGTAACGTCTTGTTGATTTATTTTTTAAAAATTTATTTATTTGAGAGAGAGAGGGAGAATGAGCGCAAGAGAGAGAGTACCAGCGGGAGGAAAGGCAGAGGGAAAGGGAGAAGCAGACTGCCTGCTGAGCAGGGAACCCAAAGCAATATGGGGCTTGATCCCAGGACCCTGAGATCACAACCCGAGCTGAAGGCGGACACCTACCCAACTGAGCCACCCAATCTTCTTGTTGATTTAGATCCGTTCTGTGTTTGGTTTTTGTTTGTTTTATTACCAAAGGAAATTTCAGTTTTGCAGATGTAAATCTTGTTATTAAGATGATGATGAAAATTCTGGTCCTGGTAGTCCTGGGTGATTTATTTTCACATTTATTTCTCAAAGAGCTGTTCCTTTGGGGGCTAGATACCAGCTGTGCTGGCTAATCTTGTCCTTCATGGCAATTTAACCCAATTTTTAATTGTATAATGCTCGTCTCCTCCACTGGACCTTAAACTTCTTGAGGTCAGGCTCAGGTCTGAAGCACAGTGCACACAGAATTGCTAAGTAAATATGTGTTGGACGATGGAGCCAAATGGGCGTCCTCAATCAGGAACACCAGTCTTCGTCTCAAGTAGCTCTCTGAAAAGTCTCTGAGTAACGAGGGGCATAAAGAGGTTATGCAGGACTGCAACTTAAGACACCATAATCTTTCCAATGCCTCACTTGATATTTCACTGCCTGACTGGCTTTCCTGGGTAACTCAACATATTTCTGGATATAGTTGATTTTCAAAATAGCCTAACCAAAATGTGCTGGGAAGGTGTAAGTCTGCTGCTGCAAAATATAAAAACGGCATGCCTTCTAAAGCGAAGTATCATTTTCTTTGTACGTTTTCTGTTTTACAGTTACTTTCTAAGTAGGATGAATATTGGTACAGTCTCAGATTGAAAATGTGTTGGGAAGACAGGCAGCCATTTGGAAGTTTTCTTTCTTAATTAAACTTTTTATTTTTGAATGTATTCATTTTGTACTGCTGCTATAATAAGTTACCACAGATTTAGTGGCTTAAAACAACACACATTTATTATCTCATATTTCTGTAAGTCAGAAGTCTGACACGATTCTCACTGAGCTAAAATCAAGGTATTGGCAAGATTGGGTTCCCTTCTGGAGGCTCCAGGGGATAATGTTTCCTTGTCTTTTTCAGCTTCTAGAGGCCATTGCACACATTCTCGGTCTTTTGCCATCTTCAAATGTCTGGTCCTCACATTGCATCACTTGATCTTCTTACAGAGCCATATTTATTTATTTTTAAGATGTATTTATTTATTTTAGAGAGAGTGAGAGAGAGTGCATGAGCAGGAGTGGGAGAGGGACAGGGGAGAGGGAGAGAGCGAATCTCAAGCGGACTCCCTGCTGAGGGCAGACTCCCTGCTGAGGGCAGACTCCCTGTTGAGGGCAGACTCCCTGCTGAGGGCAGACTCAGACTCCCTGCTGAGGGCAGACTCCCTGCTGAGGGCGGACTCCCTGCTGAGGGCAGACTCAGACTCCCTGCTGAGGGCAGACTCCCTGTTGAGGGCGGACTCCCTGTTGAGGGCAGACTCCCTGCTGAGGGCAGACTCCCTGTTGAGGGCAGACTCCCTGCTGAGGGCGGACTCCCTGCTGAGGGCAGAGGCTGAGCCAGTTGCAGAGCCATAGTTATGACTCTGTTGCCTTCCTTTCACTTGTCACTTTTGTGATTACATTAGGCCCACCCTGATAATCCTGGGTAACCTCTCTATTTGAAAGTCATCTGATTAGCAACCTAATGCTATCTGCAACCCTTTGCCATGTAACCCAACATAGTCATAGGTTTAGGGGACTGAGATGTGGATGTCTTCAGGGGGACCATTATTCTGCCTACCACACGGAATAATTTTAGATTTACAGAAGAGTTGCAAAGTACAGAGAGTTCCTGTATATCCTTCACCCAATTTCTCTTAATATTGGTATGTTCTATAACTGTAACACATTTGGCAAAACTAGGAAATTAACATTGGTACAATACCCTTTTTTTTTTAAAGATTTATTTATTTATTTATTTGAGAGAGAGAATGAGATAGAGAGAGAGCACATGAGATGGGGGAGGGTCAGAGGGAGAAGCAGACTCCCTGCTGAGCAGGAAGCCCGATGTGGGACTTGATCCCGGGACTCCAGGATCATGACCTGAGCCGAAGGCAGTCACTTAATCAACTGAGCCACTCAGGCGCCCCAATACCCTTTTTTTTGAAAAAAAAATTTTTTTAAAGATTTTATTTATTTGACAGAGAGAGACACAGCAAGAGAGGGAACACAAGGGGAGTGGGAGAGGGAGAAGCAGGCTTCCCGCTGAGCAGGGAGGCCGATGCGGGGCTTGATCCCAGGACCCTGGGATCATGACCTGAGCCGAAGGCAGATGCTTAACAACTGAGCCACCCAGGCACCCCAGTACAATACTCTTAACTAAACTCCAGACTTCATTTGGATTTCATAAGTTTTTCCACTATTGCCTTTTTTTGGTTCTAGGATCCAACTAGGACACCCAGTTGCATTTAGTGGGTTTTCATGACTTTCCTGCTAGTGTTTCTGCACCAACTACACACTGATGTAATCAGGTCAAAGTTATCACGATAGTGGTTCTGGCAGTGTTGAGAGATGGTGACCAAGACAATACTTAGCACCTTGCACGTATAATAAAAAGTTTGTGAAGGATTGCTACTCCAACTCATGCTTCATATACTGGGAAAACCATTCCTAATCTAACACTCTGATTTATGATGATTGCCTAGCAGTATTATGACATTTACTGAGGAATACTGGTAAGACCCTTTTTATTTCAAGCTATCCAAAACATATTAAAAACAGGGGGGACATTAAATTTTAATAACAGGTTTGCCTCAGGTAGAATGAATAGTTTCTTGGTCTGTAAAGCTAGTTCTGAAGAGAGGCTCACATTTATTTCTAGATCATTTTGGGGTAGGGAGAAGGTATAATTTTTGGTTCCGGCAAAAATACTAAGCACTTTGAGTTTGATTTGGGGGCCTCTCTTTTCGCTAAGATTTAAAAACAAAAATTATAAAACTGTACACGTAACTCATATTCATCGCAGGAAAAATAGGAAACAGGGAAAAACAGAATTTTTTTTTAAAAGATTTTATTTATTTATTCATGAGAGACAGAGGAGGAGAGAGAGAGAGAGAGAGAGAAGCAGGCTCCCAAGGAGCAGGGAGCCCGATGTGGGACTCGATCCCAGAACCCTGGGATCATGACCTGAGCCGAAGGCAGACGCTTAACCATCTGAGCCACCCAGGCGCCCGAAAAACGGAATTTAATCACATAGGATCTCATTCCCCAAAGTTTGTAATTAATATTCTGATAGCTTTTTCCCCCCTTTGTATATGTGTGTACACATATATAATAAACATAAACATAATTCATTTATGAAAATTGGGTATTATACATACTGTTTCCGCTGGATATATCATGAGTGTGTATCCCTAGTATTCTTTAGAATGGCTACATAGTAGTGCCCACCTCTTTTCAGCTAGGCTCCCAGGTACCTTGTGTTTTAGTACGTTTTCCTGAAATAATCCTGCAAGCTCAGGGAATTTATTGGCAACAGATGCTAGAAAAGTATATGGAAGATCTGTATGGTACGTCTCAGAGTACAGTTGACACACTGTAAAATGGAAGTAATAGTGATATCGGTCCCAGTGTTACTAGAGAAATAATACTGCATAGCACATAGAAAACAACCCATAATGTGACTTGTTTATTATTGTTACTGATTCGGCAATAGTCCTGTATGAGAAGAATTATCACCATCATCTTGTATGTATTTAAGACGAGGAAACTGATGAGAAAAACTCAAGGACATATGTCAGTCTGGTAACTTCAGCTCATTTGACTTCAAATTCCATTCTTTGGGCTTTGCACTGAATCGAAACTCTTTCCTATGGGACCTACCCTTTCTGTAAATAGTGCAGTTAGTTATAGAACTGCTACCTGACTCCATTAAGAATTACTTTCTGAATGTCAGCTCTCGACAAAAGGGTTTGAAAAGAATAAAGATAGAGATAAAGAATAACACACCCAAAGATACATTATTTTCCTGTTTCCAATTTCTCAGAGCCCTACAAGGAACTGCTTGACTTTGGGATGGTTACCCAAGTTGGAATAAACAGAGGCCTTAACAAAGCTAAGCCACCAGAACTACTGGTGTGGGGTGAGCTTAACCATCTGAGCCCGCCAGGCGCCCCGCGATGGGTAAAAGGGATTAGCCGCTTCTCGAATTTGCCACGTGGCTTTTCAGTGGCCCTGGACGCGCTGGGGGAGGGGGGCGGGGGTGGAGAAACGCCTAATGTCTGAAGGACCACATTTCCCAGAAGTCTGCGCGCCGCGCGCCACGTGACCGTCGGCCGAAGCGCGCCCGGCCGTTCGGTCCCCAGCCGCGTTCTCGGCCGCTTCCCCCTTCTCTCCCCGCCTCCCGGCCTCCGCACGGACGCGGCCGGGGCGGGAGCCGAGCCCGAGTCGAGCCGGAGCTGGAGCCGGAGCCGGAGCCGCAGCCGCAGCCGCAGAGACGTGGAAACATGGAGGCCTGAGCCGGCGTGCGCCACTCTGGCTGCGGCGGCGACGGCGACTTCTTCCGATCCCCCTCTGCCACCCGCTCCTGTGTCGGTGGAGCTGGAAGCGGATCTGCCCTCCGGCTGAGACAGGTGGGCTGTGGCGCCGCCCCCAGCGGAACGGCCCTGGAAGCCCGGCGGGGCCCCCAGCCCCTTGTCGGAGCGGGTTTGCGGACACCCTCACCTCCCGTCGGCGGGACAGCTCCGCCGGGGCGGAAGAGAAGGTGCTTTCCTGCCAGTGGGGGACTGGGCCACCCTGGAGGGGCAGTGCCTGGGCCGCGAGAGCCGCCCGCATCTTCCCCCGCCCCCTTCCAGGGCACAGTGGCACTGGAGGGTGAGGGAGTGTGTTAGTCAAGAGTGAGAGGGACCTCTGTCCGCGTCTAGTGTTAAGAGTTGGGATACCAAAAAGCAGGTAGATAGAGGCATCGGGAGATGGGGCGATGTTTGGTCTGACAAATGGGCGTGTAATGGGCAGGGTGAGCAATAGTGTTGTTTTTTTTTTTCTTTTTTTTTTTTGACGTACACATTGTTACGGAGAAGTAGTTCACATACCATAAAATTCATCCTTTAAAATTACAATTAAAGTATAACTCAGTGGTTTTTTAGCATATTCACAGGGTTGTGCAACTATCTAATTCCAGAACATTTCTGTCGCCCAAAAAAACTCGTACCCAATAACAGTCACTCTTTATTTCCCCCTTGCCCCACTTCCTGGCTACTAGCAATTGCGTTTTAACCGAAAGGGTGGGAAGTTAGCCCAGGTGTTTGAGAGCTGGTGGCAGTAGTGGGTGATAAAGCTGATAGCAGAAAGTACTGAACTGGGGTAGATGAGTGATGGGGTGATTGTGATAGGGCCGGCAACGGGGTACACAGAATGGACGGACTAGGGGTTTAGATGGAGTGGGACCCCTGAAAGGGGAGAGGGGAGGTTGGAGGGAGAGGTATGTAGAGAGAAAGTTCTGTGTAGACCGGGGGGTTGGAGGCCGTGGAGGGGAATGTGATCTTACAGAGGAACCTAGGCCTTTGGTCTGATGGGTGGAGGGCGCAAGAAGGGAACCGGAGGTGGAAGGGAAGAGATCTATAGGAATAGGGGAATGGTTGCTGCCGAGCGTGAAATTTGTGAATATATAGATTTCTAGAATGATTATTCTTGCTTTGTAATTTTTGTCTTAGATAATTCTCTTGGCAACTCAGAGTGGCCAAGTGTAAATATTTCCATTCTGCAGATGAAGAACCAGGCTCTTAGAGGTTAAGTGACTTGCTGAAACTTTTAAGGTTAATAGGGTAAAATGAGTTGGGGATTAAAGAATAATTGATTAAACTATAAGTTGCAGGTGGCTTGAGTGGCAGATACTTGAGAGAGGCAATGTCACAGGAAGGAGATTAAACTGTTAAATATATTGAGTCTGTATTATTATGATAGAATCCAAGGACTTTGTTTTTGTAACTTTTAAATACAGAACAGTTTAAATATTGAAATAATTTTAATATCCCCCATGTACCCATTACGCAGCTTCAACAATTAGTAACTCAGGCTAATTTACTTTCATCTATTCCCTTACCCATTCCTATCCCTTCTCTCAACTATTTTAAAGCAGATCATAGGCATACCATTTCATTTGTAAATATTTGAGTGTATATCTGTAGAAGGTTGAGTCACTCTTTTTAATATGCCCACATTACTATTATCACATCTAAAAAAATTAATAGTAAGCTCTTAATATCAATATTTAGAAGGACTTATTTTTAAAAATGTAGCATCCATTTGATACAAGGGAATTACACAGTGCAAACACTTTGATGTTTGACTCTCTAAAAAACATGGTATAATTGTTTCCTGGTTTTTTTCCAGTTGCTCCTGTAACCCTGTTTCATTTTCTTGGTGGATAGGGTTCATCCTTCTACAAAAAGTTCAAAGAATTGTCACTTATTGTCACTTTGGTTGGCATTTTATTTTTTATTTATTTTTTAAAAGATTTTATTTATTTACTTGACAGAGACACAGCGAGAGAGGGAACATAAGCAGGGGGAGCGGGAGAGGGAGAGGCTTCCCGCCGAGCAGGGGGCCCGATGCGGGGCTCGGTCCCAGGACCCCGGGATCATGACCCGAGCCGAAGGCAGACGCCCAACGACTGAGCCACCCAGGGGCCCCTTGGCTGGCATTTTAATTAATGGAGTTTTCATGAGAGCAGGAGAAAAATAGAAGTGAAATACCACATGTGCAAATTTAAAAAAAAATGAGATATACGTGCACAAATAACTTATGTCTCATTGCTCTAAATATTTGGGCAGTTTGATTATACTTTTGTAGATACTTTCACATGTTGTTAGAAGTTGTTTACTATGTATTAATTTTTTTTTTTTAGGATTTGTTTTAGAGAGTACAAGGTGAGGGAAGGAGGGACAAGGGGGAGGAAGAGGGACAAGCAGATGTGGCACTGAGCGCAGAGCCCCAAGCGGGGCTCGATACCAGGACCTTGAAATCATGATCTGAGCCGCCACCCAGACACCCTGTGTGTGTTAGTTTTCTATGCCTACTGTAACAAGTTACCACAAATTTAGTGTCTTAAAACAATACAAATTATTTTAAAGTTCTGTATTTTGAAGTCCAAAATGGGCCTTACTGGGCTAAAACCAGTGTGTCAGCAAGGCTGTGCTCTTTTCTGGAGGTTTCTAGGGGGAGAATCTGTTTCCTTGTCTCTTCCAGCTTCTAGAGGCCACCCCTTTTCCTTGGTTTGCAGCCCTTGTGCTCCATCTTCAAAGCCAGCATCTCTTCATGCATTCTGTAGTAGGTCTCTGATCACGGCTGGGAAAGGTTAAGGACCTGTGTGATAAGATCAGGCCCACCTGGATAAGTCAGGAGACTTTCCCCCATCTCAAGGTCCTTAACTTAATTATAGCTGCAAAGTCCCCTCTGCCAGGTAAGATAACAATCACAGGTTCCATAGATGAGGATATAGACATCTTCGGGGGCTATTATTCTGTCTACCATGTTTTGGAACATTTTGCTGAGACTTCCTAGGTGAGGTGACTTCCTTTGCTGCTACAAATTCAATGTGTCATCTTTCACTTTAGGTAATGGGTATGTTTAGCGATGGAGAGGACCACTCCATTTTCCTTTTTAGTGACTATGACAAACATGGGAAGTACCTCTGCGCTTGTAGTGTAGGTTTTGGTAAAATGAGACCTTTAAAAGTAATTAAGCATAAACGCAATGTGACAACATGTAAAGTCTTTATTTCGTTTTGGTCTTATATTTATATTTTTTAAGTATTGTATACTTGTAATCAGAGTGTGTGTAATAATGCTCAGCGTCTACTGGGGCAGTGATGGTTCCTCCCGTTGAGAGGTCCCTCTGTCCCAGTGGGTGATCGAGGCACCCCCAATTCAACAGGAAGACTCTTTTTTTTTTTTTTATTTTGGAGAGAGGGAGTTGCGGGGAGGGGCAGTGGGACAGGGAGGGAGAGAGAACCTCAAGCGGACTCCACGCCCACCATGGAGCCGGACACAGGGCTCAATCTCACGACCCTGAGATCACGACCTGAGCTGAAATCAAAGTCGGATGCTGAACTGAGTGAGCCACCAAGGCGCCCCCAGAAAGACTCTTAAAGTGAGAAAATGTGCAGGAAGAATGAGCTCCCGACAGACTGGGGCTTGAGGCCCCTTCTCAACTTTTTTTCTGTGACCTGGTTTGTTGAAAAGGGCTGTGAGCCTGAATAGGTGAGGGGCCAGATGTCTGTTGCTGCTCATCCTTTCCCAGGACGGAGAGGAGACTGAGTCTTGGAGGTAGAGAGGACTTTAGGAAATCCTCTAGTCTGGTATCCTGCTTCCCGAGGGGGTTCCGCATTCCACCTTAGCTTTCAAGGCCTCGACTATGACGGGGTGTGAAGGCCCTGGCTCTGATGGTGGTGTGTTTCAGCGTACCACTTCTCAGTTAAGTGTAAGGGGAATTGTTCACTATCTGCTCCCGCCTTTCAGCTTGTTTCCCCTTGGCAGGTTCTTCGTGGAGGTAATGCTCTGAACTTCTACTTAAAAACTGCATGTAAACAGTGTGTAAGTTATCGACCGGTTACTTATTTCTAGTCAAAATAAGCTAGTAGGGTTGAGAACAACTTTACAAATAGGTCTTATTTACTATTTTGTTCTTTTTTCATTTCTTTAAGGAAGTTTGGTTGGTACTTTTTGATCTTCTCTAGTTTTTCTCATTCTCTAAATATGCAGACACCACGCTGGGGTTGCAGGTTTGGGGTGGGGCCGGGTGTGTGGACAGAATGGGTTAAGGTGGTCAAAAGGTATAAACTTCTAATTACAAGTCATGGGGGTGTAATGTGCAACATGGCGACTATAGTTAATAATTATTGTATATTCGAAATTTGCTAACAGTAGATCCTTTACGTTTTCATCATAAGAAAAAATTGTAATTATGTATGGTGATGGATGTTAACTAGACTTAATTGTGATCATTTTGCAATATACGCATATGGAACATTATGTTGTATGCCAGAAACTAACATAATGCTACATGTCAGGTTTTTTTTTAAAGATATTTATTTATTTATTTATTTGACAGATACACAGCGAGAGAGGGAACACAAGCAGGGGGAGTGAGAGAGAGAGAAACAGGCTTCCCGCTGAGCAGGGAGCCCGATGCGGGGCTCGATCCCAGGACCCTGGGATCGTGACCTGAGCCGAAGGCAGACGCTTAACTCACTGAGCCACCCAGGTGCCCCATGTCAGTTATATCTCAACTTACAAACAAAGCAGGGGTGCTGTGTGGCTCAGTTGGTTAAGCATCCGGCTCTTGGTTTCGGCTCAGGTCATGATCTCAGGGTCGTGAGATCAAGCCCCCCGCTGGGCTCCAGGCTCAGTGTGGAGTCTGCTTGGGTTTCTTTCCCTCTTCCTCCCCCCCTGCCCCTCTCCCAGCTGGCACACACTGCACTCTCTCTAAAATAAATAAATGAAAAAATGCAGACACTAAAAGTGGCTGTTAATTCTCCAATAAGGACACTGGAAGAACGAAACAGTACACATTTTGTGTGTCATATGACTCCTAATTTCTTTTTTAGATTGATTCAGTCACTGAATCTTAACAATTCTTTCAGAATATCTCTTGCAACCCTTCACCTTAGAATACCTTTTTTTTTTTTAAGATTTATTCATTTATTTTAGAGAGAGCGTGCACGCGCGGGAACAGAGGGAGGGGCGTGGGGGGGAGAGAATCTTAAGCAGACTCCCTGCTGAGTGCGGAGCCCAACTGGGGCTCGATCTCATGACTCCTTGTTATGGTAGATGAGGTGCTCTTCCTCTTCCTCCTCTCTCTTCCAGCCCTTCCAGTAGAGATACGTGAGAATTCTTGGCTAATTTAGTGCTCAGTGTTTACATTGCTTTGAGTACATAAGTAGTGCTCACTGCTGAGCTGAGTAATTTACCTGGTTTCCCTGCTCCCCAACCCCATTTGCTTATGTTTTCATGAACATTTTACTAATTTTTACGAAATACTTTGAAAGGCCTGTGGGGATTGGGGCCCAGGAAACTGATGCAAGATGTTGCTATAGCCACTGCTGTTGCTGTGAGCACGGAATTGTTTGGTCGCTATTCCAGAGGCTTCGTGGCTTTGTTAGTGTGCGCGTGAGATAAAATCTCAGATGCTTCACACCCAACTCGACAGTGTCTTGACTTAACACCCCTCTGTTTTGTTCGTGCTTGCTTTTTGGAGCTCCTGTTACTAATATATTAAGACCTTCTATCTAAGTGGGTCTTCTAAGCTTACATTTCCTGTTTTCCATCTGTTTGTCTCTTGTTCTTTATTATGGGAGTTTCTTTGACCTTATCTTCTTTCTGTCCAGTTTTTAAAACAACTTTTCAAGTATCTTTTCTTGTCCTTTGACTGTTTCCTTTTTTGTGACATCTTGTTCTTGGTTCATGGAAGCAATGTGGTATAGTGGTTTCTGTACCCAGCCTGCCTAGGTCTGAAACCTGGTAATGCCACTTTCTAACTCTTTAGTCTGGAGCAAGTCACTTAATCTTTCTTTGCCTCAGTTTATTTATCTAGGCCAAAAGTTGGCATATATTTGTGTAAAGGGCCAGACTGTAAAAATTTTAGGCTTTGTGGGCCAAGAGGTAAAACAAAGAATATTATACAGGTACTTATGTAACGGGAGAGAAAAAATTTCCATAAGTTTTTTACTGATGAAATGCAAAATACAATAGGATAATGGTTGAGAATAGGTTTTTTTATAATAAGGTTTGCTAATGAGAAGAATGAAATCTCTTTTTGGAGGAGGGGGATAACATTTTATCTAACAGGGTATCTAACTTTAAAACCTCAGTCAAAATTGATCACAAATGTTTGTAGTGAGATTTTTTTGTCTTTCATCTTTGACAGTATCTTTTTACATGGTACCTCCAAATACTGATGCCAATCCATGAACATACGGTTTTAGTGGAGCATATTTATTGCTTGGAGACGGTATCTGTAGAATTCTGCTAGGTTCTTTTTTTTTTTTAATTTTTTATTGTTATGTTAATCACCATACATTACATCATTAGTTTTGGATGTAGTGTTCCATGTTTCATTGTTTGGGCATAACAACCAGTGCTCCACGCAGAACATGCCTTCTTTAATACCCATCAACAGGCTAACCCATCCCCCCATCCCCTCCCCCAGAACCCTCAGTTTGTTTTTCAGAGTCCATCGTCTCTCATGGTTCGTCTCCCCCTCCGATTTCCCCCCCTTCATTCTTCCCTTCCTGCTATCTTCTTCTTCTTCTTTTTTTTCTTAACATATATTGCATTATTTGTTTCAGAGGTACAGATCTGTGATTCAACAGTCTTGCACAATTCACAGCACTCGCCATAGCACATACCCTCCCCAATGTCTATCACCCAGCCTCCCCATCCCTCCCAACCCCCCACCACTCCAGCAACCCTCAGTTTGTTTCCTGAGATTAAGAATTCCTCATATCAGTGAGGTCATAGGATACATGTCTTTCTCTGATTGACTTATTTCACTCAGCATGACACCCTCCAGTTCCATCCATGTTGTTGCAAATGGCAAGATCTCATTCCTTTTGTTGGCTGCATAATATTCCATTGTGTATATATACCACATCTTCTTTATCCATTTATCTGTTGATGGACATCTTGGCTCTTTCCACAGTTTGGCTATTGTGGAATTGCTGCTATAAACATTGGGGTGCATGTACCCCTTTGAATCCCTACATTTGTAATGCTAGATTCTTTTCTTGATAATTACCTTTTAGCAAATCATCACACTGCCCACCAATCACTTCCAATTGAGGGTCAGGTGGAAGCTTCTTGTTGCACAGTTAAATGGTTTTTGAAGTGTGGAACTTGTATTGCGGTCTGAAAAATGCTGGAACTGTAGTTTTATTTTGGAAAATATATCTATTGCACATTTGTGTGGCATTGGAGATCTCACATCTCATTTTAATTTTTTACAGCATGCAAAGTGTGTAAAGCAGCTTGACATCACTTGTGATTCGGTGCCGATTGTCCTCGAAATGACTAGCTCAGTGTACGTTTTGCATGGAAGCACTTTTGACCTTCTAATTTTAGATTGAACTCATTGAGAAATATTAGCAAATCAGCAAAAACAAATTTTCAAGCCATTCAGTGTTCAATAATAGTGGCTGAGGGAGGTTCTTCAGAAAAATTTTGTTCTCATCTCTGTGCTCGAAAAATTTCCATAAAACTATACCCTGGCTAAGCCATGGTATTGTGTGGTAGGACAGATCAGGATATGCAGCTTCTGTTTCTGACACAATTTTCATGGAACTGATGATGGGTTAAGTTCATGAAAGTAATGAAGTTAACTCTTGTAACTGGTTCAGTAACGTGATAGATTCTGGTATTTTATGCCGCCTACCTGCTCATTGATCATGCAATGAATAACGAGTAGGTTTTAAACACCTTGCGTTTTCACAAGGTTTGTAAATTTGTCCATCTAAGTTTCTTCTGCTTCACATGTATTTTTACCACCATCAGTTATCATGCATCTTAGCAGATTCCACTTCAGGCTGTACTGAATTAGTACTTTTCTCCACTTCTTTGGGAAGATATTCATAGCTGTAATTGTTCCATACAGACTGTTCTCTGTATTTTCATTGAAAGACAGGTCTGAAAGGTGTTTCTTTTTTTCTGGACGCATTTCTTTGGCTGCTGTAATCAAACACCATTCAGTTTAACTCATGATTGGTCCATGACTTTTCTTGTTTGGTTAACACATGAGCCATTTGGAACCTTACTTTGGTTGCAGCCTCATTTTTATTCTTTGTTGCTCGGAAGACACTCTGCTGTGACGAAATGTCGTGTTTTAGATTTGCTAGCCCTCCTGTTCATTGCTCTCATGAACTGGGAGTGCTCTATGGTAGGGCCCGTCAGTCTGCTGTGGTGAGTGCTCATTTGGTAATGTCTTCCTGTATGGTGCCTGGGGAATAGTATGTGCTAAATAAATGTTTGCATTTATTATTGTTACTGGTTTACCTCTCTGAGGCTGTCTTATTTTTAAATTTTTTCTGAGAATCCTCTTTGGAATGTCTGAGAATTCCTGAGAATTCCTTTCTTTCGTTTATTTTGGTTTCTATATTTTGTGTTGGAGGCTTTCCTCACAAGTCTAATGATTTTTGGTTGTTCACTTGTTCACTTGTACTTAAGATTGGAAGTGGTTTGTGTGAGTGGATTTTGTTGAGTGGTGGGCATTGCTGGGGGTGGCAGGCCAGCTTTTGAAATGAGGGGGATCCCAAATGTCTGTTAACTTTTCCCTGGGTGCCCCTTCGGCTTCTCTTGAGAAGACTCATCTAGTCCCCTGCCTTGGAGGAGGGGACACCCACCGTGTGCCTGCAGCAAGCACACTTGAACTTGATTCTCCTGTTTTCATCCTCCTTCTCATTACCCTCCCAACCTGGGCTTTGGAGTCCAGTGTCTCCAGTCATATTTCTCCAGAGAGCACACACACGGTCTCCCATGGGGTGCGGGGTTGGCGGGGGCCCACTTACTTTATTTAGCCCCCCACCTTGCTCCTGTCTTCATGGTGCTTTTCCCCAGCTCTTTGGCCTTCCTGGGGTTCCATGGGGGTGGATTGACTTGCTTCTTGTTCAGGTCCCCCTTAGCAGACACTTACACTGGGGCTCCCTCAGGTCTGCTGGGTCAGTTCCTACGCTCTGTCACCTTTCCATCTTCCATACCTTTTCTGATCTTTGAGAGCTTAATCTTTTTATTCTCATTACTTCCATTTCGCTGAAGTGGAATACCCCAGGGTACTCAATATAGCACTTGGAACATAGTAACCTTTTAGAGAATGTTCCATTACTTGCTGGACTAATGGCACCTGTGTGTTTAACATATCCTTTGGCCAGTGACCATTGCCCACTATTTCTCTAGTCTCCTGTTTCAACTGTGGGGTTTCGCCTTAAAGTATCGAGTACAAATGAGGGGCATGCGTATTTTTTTCCTTTCTCAGGAAGCCGGCGATTCTGGAATATAGGTTATGATTAATGGATTGTCAGCCTGAGTTGGAACAAAGTACACTAGTGTGTCATTTGCATAGTTTGAGGGTGTTAGGACAGAATTGGTTATGTATTTTTCAGATTCACTAATGTTTACTTTCTATTTAAGGCACATTGAATCAGGAGATAGCAAGTCAGCGCACATAAAAGAGGAGATTTAATTTTATGTATATATCAAATATTTCATCAATTAAATATAAAATATTGAGCATACCAGTTCCTATTCAGAGTACTGCTTTTGTTCATGACGGTAAAATTGACTTGGGGAAATAATTGACATGAAAAGTTAAATAGCAGTATGAGAATCAGACAACAAACCAGGTATTACCGGAAGGATCGCTCACGTCCAAATGAGTGGTGAGGATAGAATGCTTTAGGATTACAGAGGAAAGAGAGAGCTCCAGTGCTTAGTGAATAGGGTCAAAGGGGCTGTGGATCAGATGTGGTAGTGGGAGGCAGGCACGAATGGCGGAACAGAGGTGTGGATGCGCATGCTAGGTGTTAAGACTGCTTGCCTCTACTTTGTTATGACACTTACTTGCAAACTGAGGTTACAGACTACTTGTATCCAAATCAGTATGAATGCTTTTTAGAAAATGGAGATGCCTGGGCCCTAACCCAACATTCTGAATCTTTGGGGCCCAGGCATTTGCTTTTTTTTTTTTTAAGGTTTATTTATTTGAGAGAGAGCACGCATGCGAGAGTATGAGAGCTCGGGGTGGGGAGGGGCAGAGAGAGAGGGAGAGAGAGAATCTCAAGCTGACTCCCTGCTGAGCACAGAGCCTGACTCTGGGCTTGATCCCATGACCCTCAGATCATGACCTGAGTTGAAATCAAGAGTCAGAGGCTCAATTGACTCAGCCACCCAGGTGCCTCAGGCATTTGCCTTTTTAACCACGTACTCCTCAGGTGTTTTTGTGTATGTTTTAAGTTTGGGAACCACTGGTTTGGAGCATAGTTGGAAATAAAGTTGGAAAGTGAGCTTTCAGACTGGAACGCTTAAATGTCAATACTATACTCTTGTTTTTCAGGTGATGAGGAATCATTGAATGTTTTTGAGCTGGTGAGTGAAGTGATGGAAGTGATAATTTTACTAACATTAAAGATCTATTAGATTTGACCTTTTATTTGGCTAGGCATACTCTGCCAGGTCCCTTCCTGAGTGCTTTGCATGCTTCCTCATCCTGCTTCATCCTCAGAAAATCTTACGAGTTTTAAGTACTGTTTTTCCTACTATACAGTGGTGTTTTTAGGTCATGAAACAGAGATTCATTCTCACTCTACACAGACTTATTAGGGTCTGTTTCACCCTAGAACCTTTGATCTTAATCGCAGCATTGGACAGAAGTTCCTTTTAAGGATTAATGCAGTAGTGGAGTGTGTAGCGTGAATCCAGGCGAAGAGGTGGGAGGCAAAGACATCCGGATACTGTTGCACTAGGTCATACGGGCTTACAGGAACCTGGCCTCTCCTGGTGGCCCCGGGAATATAAAGGAAGAGGTGGATTTAAAAGCTGATACTGTGGATGCTGTCGAAGGACCCACAGGACTCTTTTTCATTTTAGTTTTTTATTGAAGTATAGTTAACATACAATACATGAGTTTCAGGTGTACAGCATAGTAATTTGATGGTTATATATGTTATGAAATGCTCACTGTAGTCATCATCTGTTCGCCATGCAAAGTTTTTAAAATGTTATTGATTGTATTGCTGTACTTTTCGTCCCCCCACAGGACTTAATGTCATTGGAGAGTCTCTCTAGTAAAGGGAAAGACCAGGAACTGGATTGGAATGAGTGAATGAGCTATATGGGCACGTTAGGGAATTAGATTGGCTGGGTACAAATCCTGGCTTTGTTGCTTGTTATCTCTGGGACGTCGGGCAAATTATTTAACCCGTCTGTGCCTTAGTTTCCTCATCTCTAAAATGAGAAAATTGTGTTCACCTCTAAGAGTTGTTAATGAGGACTAAATAAATCGACAGTTGTATAGAACTTAGACTAGTTCCCGGCATATAGAACGTAGAAGTAAGTTGGCTAAGAAGAAGCACCATTGCGCGGGCTGTTTCCTCTGCCTCAGATGTGCCTGTGTCTTTCCAGAGCTTCTTATATATGAAGAACTCTGTGGTAATACCCCACGTTATAATCATTTTTGGGCCTGTTTGGCTCTGAGTTCATTAATGGCAGGGACCTGGTTTTATTCATTTTTGCATTTTCAGTACCCATCATAACACCCAGCATTTATAGCAAATGTGTGACAGGTGTCTGAGGAACAAGTGTTAGCTTACGTGAGATCACTTGAGTCAAGACTGCTGATAACATTGATAGAAATTGTGACTTCTGAAGGGTTGCTCCTTTGGGGGGCAAATGTTAAATTCTATTTTTGAATTTATGATAACAGCAAGATATCAGATTAAAAAGTCTAGTTAGTAAACATTTATGCTTGGGTTTTGACTGAGAAGTCAGGATGAAGTGTTAGTCCCGGGATAGGTCTCACATTGGGGTGAAAGCACCAGCTAGAAGCATGTTCAGGTCCCTCCTGAAGGAAAGCAGGTCCAGAGAACAGTGCATTTATTTAGCTTTTTTTTTTTACTTTAAATTATAATGTGTTTATAGTTTAAAAAAAATCAGGCAGTACTAAAGGACTTAAAGTGAAAAGTCCCTTCCCTCCAGATTTCTAGTCCCATTCTTCAGAGGTAATCAGTCTTGGACCATTGTTTATGTCCCCTTTAAGAAATGACTTGGGCACATGTAGGAATGAACATGTTTATTTAAACGAGTGGGGTCTTACTGTATGAGCTCTTTTTTATTTGTTTTTACTTGGATATCTTTTCTTTACACACCAACACCTAAGGTCTGCCTCAGTTCTTTTCCACGGCTACGCAGTAGTCCTTTCTGTGCTCATCCCATGCTGTAGTCATGACTGTCATCTGGGTTATTGTATGTCTTTGCTGTTCCAAACAATGAGCTGATTGACATCTGTATGCATAGAACTTGTCAGCTGGTATGAGTTTACCTGTGAGATAAATTTCTAAAAATGAAATCCTGGCACAAAGAGTATACACAATTAAAATTTTGATAGATAACTGTCAAATATCTATACATTCATGGGGTGCCTGTTTCTTTATTGCCCTCACGCTATCACAGTTTTCTTTTAACCTTTGCTGATGGGTAAAAATGATACCTTATTGTTTTAATTAACATATTTTATTCCTAATTTATACTGAAGATGTTTTCATGTATTTATTAACTGTGGGACCTTGGCTGTTTCAACAAGTTGCTTTTTGTTTTTTGTTTTTGTTTTTTTAGCAGTGTGCTGGAAGTTAATTAGGGAGAGGGCAGGAACTTTAATAAAGCCTGATTTGTGTCTCACAGGAGTAATCTACCTCAGGAGGCAGGACATATATACTACAGAAAGTTTCAGGGTAGTTCTTACATAGTGGGAGCTTTAGGGGGATAGTGGGAAGTTGAGAGGGGAAAGTGGTTTTGGGAAGGAGGATGGTATCAAGATCAAGTTTTTTTTATGTGTCAAGATCGAGTTCTTGACTACACTGCATTAAAGATAGATCCTTTGAAAGGTTTATTACTGAAAGCATCAGCGATGGCACACTTCTTTCTAGTCTAGACTTATGTAAGGAGCATTGTTTATCCACAAAATTACTGATTTTATATATAATTATATATTTATATCTTTTCCTTGAGTTAAAAACAGTCTTAAGTATTTTAGGGATATAGACAGAACTGGCATTCTGGTGGAAGGTTGGAACTAGGAGAGATTTGAAAGTCCTATCATGGAAGCCACTAGTGAAACCAGGAGACGGGCTCAGTTACATATTGAGAGAAAGAAGAGCTGAAAGCCAAGGAAGTCTCATGCACAGCCAGAGGGAAAAGCAGCAGGGCTGTTAGGAGGTGAGGTGATTGGATGCTGGGTTTTTCAAGTTCCATTTTATTCTGGGTTTCATTGATAAGGGTCTTGGGAGTTCCAAGTAAATTGTGTTCAGGTGGAGTGTGTGTGTGTGCTAGTGTGTGTGTGTGTGTGTGTGTGTGTGTGTGTGTGTGTGTGTGTGTGGAATCCTTAGCATGAATCATTGCAGAGAAGATGCCATTGGGCCTCAGTTTTCTTCTTTACTTTCTCTGAGGGTAGGGAGCAGGTAGACCTTTCTGACAACAGTGCCTCAGTGGCTTAGTTGTCTTGCTTGGCTGAGCTTTTCCTTGCTGGCCGTTCCAGCTGCCTTAGGCACTGCCTTCACTGTTCTCAGTAGATAGTACTTGTTGCTCCCTAGGGGGGTGAGGGCTCAGCATGGTGATGGGGCAGGGTGTCCTGCTCATACCTGTCACTTGCCCCTGGGCTCTGGCTGTTTTTCTGGCCTTCTGCTTGTGGGCTGGAGTTGCTGTTTATACTCTTGCTGCCCTTGACTGACGGCTCTTGTGCCTGCCTTGGAATGCCATTTGCCTTCTCAGTCCATCTCCAGCTGTTTTCCAGTTTATGGGGATTCCTCACAACTTCTGGTCTCCTGTGAATTTCTGAGCATGGTTGTGGAATTACTGACAAACAGAATTTTTTTGCATTATTTCTAGGGTTTGGTGAGGAAAAGCAGCAGGGGAAACCTTGCACCTTGTGCTCAGTTGGCTTTCTTGGTTTTGCTTGTTAATATTCTGTTCGTTCTTTCCTGATAAGCTTCTAGGCTTTATTCATATTGTTGTTTTAGAAGTGTTTCATAGTGGTCCTGGATTGAACTTATTTTAAAACTTTGAGGTCTATCCTAGCAGCTTTGAAAATCAGATTTATTTTCTATAAATTAATAGAAAATAGGCAAAGGATAAGAACAGGTAATGACCTCTTTCATGGTGAAAGAAATGCAAACTAAAACTGTGCTGAAAAACTATTTTGTCTCATCAGCTGGCAGGGACCAGAAAGTTTGAGGGCTGGCAGCCTCTAAAGAGAGCAGCTAGGTGGTGTAGGGGAGGAAAAATAATCCCCCTCCACCTTTCTGAGTTCTTAGCTGAGACCCTTGTAATAGAAGACAGATTAATAGAAGAAAACAAGTTTATTAACGTGTACCTCATCTACACATAGGAGATACCCAGGGAGGTGGCATAGAATTCAGACTTAAACACCATCCTAATGGGGATAGGGGAGGGGAGATGTAGACCTCTTACTGGTGAGTAAATGGTTTTTAGGAAAGAGGAATGAACCCTTAGAAGAACAGATGGGAAGTGCGATAGTTTGTGTGTCTGGGTGTGGTGTCCACTTCTAGTCTTTCTTCCTGTGATGAGTCACCTAGTTGGTGAAACTCCCGGGGAGGGGATTTATGATAATGAAGTTCCTTTTGGAGGAGCTGTCTTTAGGCACTTAAAGGGAGTTCAGGGAAAGCCTCGCCCTGCATTTGGTGTTTTTCAAATGCCTATAGCTCAAAATCATCAAAACGCCAAAGTGGCATATTTTGAGGTGGCATATTCTGCTACTGTTCAGCGGTATCTACCAAAATTGGAAATGCACATAATCTTTGACCAGCAGTTCTCTTTCTCTGGATTTATCCTACCTGTAGTGTCATACACGTGTGAAATATCTCACATGCCAGATACCTATTGGAGAATGATTTATAATTGCAAAAGACCATAAACTACTTAAATGCACATCAGTATAGGATTTATTAAATTAAAAACTGGAATGTTACAGAGTTGTAAAAATGAGTGCTTTATATACAGTTATGTAGTGATTTCTAATATTTAGTAACTAGAAAAAGCAAAGAGGCATGAACAGTGCATTGTGGTCTGTGTAAAAAGGGGAAAATATGTGTTTGTATATACACAGAATGTTTGGAATGATACCCAAGAAACTGGTAATATTTTTTTTCTAAGTTGAGAAACTAGGGTGGTTAAGAGATGAGATGGGAAACTTTTTACTACATACCCTGTGAACTCTTTGTAGTTCGCACCATGTGCATTACTTATTCAAAAAATAAAGTACAAATAAAAAATAAAGTCTGACTTAAATTTTCATTGGTAGACCATGATAATAATGTTTCTCATTGTTGCCTTACTTATCTAGGAGAGGTGGGATGGAATTTTGTTCTTTTGAAAATTCAGCATTCATATACCTAATTAAACTCACAAAGTAAATTGTTTTTAATTGATTGCTTTTAAGGTACCACAAGTAAAATAAAATACTGGCCTATTGAATTGAGAACACAGATTGTTCCGATTCTTATTTTCTTTTTATCTGGTGCCATTTTTATCCTTTTAATTGTAATGAAGCCTAGAGAAGGGAAATTGAGCCCACAGCAGAGCCAGAGGAACTCATAAGTTGTACATGCCAGTAAACCAGTATTTTCTAAACTACCGCATTTTGATCCTGTGACACATTTGGGTGTTTATCCAGGAAACTACTGTTAGGCCCGCAATGCTAACTGGTAATTAGCAAGAGTTCCAAGATAAATAGAAGACTATAAACAAATTGTGGAGGTCTTTTTTGTAAAAAATATTTCATTGAGGCATTTTCAGGAGTGTCAGGGATTATTAGACAAAAGAATTGGAAAGTTTTGAGCAAAAGGAAACAGCGGTGCCTTTGCGTAGGTGGCTGAGGACAAAAATCTGTGTATTCCCGAGTTCTGAAGTTAATGGGGAATCCCTAAAAGACCCAAACAACATGATTTCTCTTGCTTTTATTGAAAAAATTTGGTTTTGAATAAGACTTGAATGATCTTATTTGGGGAAAGTAGTCTAAGTAAAAGAGCGTTCCAAGACACTGAGTAAACTAAATGTGAGATCCTAATATCTCATCATGTGATATTATAGGTGGTGAGGTAACTTAATATATAAAAATAAACTTAGTGGTCGTGACAGAAAGTACCTGTTAGTATGACTTGTTGGCACCTTTCTTGCACACGTAGATCAGACTTTGGGGTTGGACTTTTTTAAGCTGATTTTTAAAAACTTTTTATTTTGCAATGATTATAGACAGATAAGTTGCAGCAATAATACAGAGAGATCCCATGTACCTTTCACCTGTCTTGCCCCAGTGTTCATGTGATTGGACATTATCTACATCAGGAACATAACAGACTGCCGACCGTACTTGGATTTTTCCAGTTTTTACATGTATTCTTTTTCCCTTGTGTGTGTATAGCTCTGTGAAATTTTATCCTGTGTACAGATTCATGCAGCCACCACCACCACCATAGTCAAGACACCAAATTTTTCCATTCCCACAAATGAACTTCTTCAGGCTGCCCTTTTATGGTCACCTTTTGCCCCCCAGCCCTCCGTGCCCTGCCTGGCAGCCACCGATCTGTGCTTCACCGTGAGTTTTGTCATCTTGAGCGTTATATAAATGGAGTCATAGTGTGTAACCTTTCTGTTTGCCAAAACTCATTTTTTTTTGAAAGATTTTATTTATTTGAGAGAGAGAGAGAGAGCACGCACAAGTGGGGGAGTGGCAGAAGGAGAGGGAGAAACAGGGAGCCTGATGCGGGACTCGATCCCAGGACCCTGAGATCATGACCTGAGCTGAAGCCAGATGCTTTACCCACTGAGCCACCCAGGCACCCCTACCAAAACTCATTTTTAATAAGTTTCAAACATACAGAAAAGTTGAGCAGTATAATAAACACCTAATCCCTCCATCCATAAACTGTTAGCAATTGTTAATAGTTTGCCAGGTTTGCTTTGTCTCTATTTTGTTCTGAACCATTTGAAAGGAAGTTGCAGATATGATGACGCTTTACCCCTAAATATTTAAGCACACATCTCCCAAGAATTAGGTCATTTTCCTACTTAATTACGCTATCATTATCTCACTTATGTCCATTTAATATCTTCTATTCAGTCCGTATCAAGTTTGGTCGCAAGACTGTCTTTTTTTTTTTTAATTTAAAAAATTTTTTTATTTGAGAGAGAGAGAGCATGCAAGCAGGGGGAGTGGTCAGGCAGAGGGAGAAGCAGGCTCCCGCTGAGCAGGGAGCCTGATGCGGGGCTCGATCCTAGGACCCCTGGATCATGACCCCAGCTGAAGGCAAACACACTTAACCGACTGAGCCACCCAGGTTTGCCTCAAGATTGTCTTTTATAATTTTTTTTCCTTCTTCCAAACCTGGGTTCATTGAAGAGTCACATATACATTTGGTTGTTACAATATCCCTTTAGTCTCCTTCAGTTTAGAAAAGCTCCCCACCCCATGCACACACTTTTAGTTACTGTGGTATTGACTTCTTGGTGAACCCAGCTGGTTCTTTACAATTCTGCATTCCTCAGAATATTTCCTCATGCAATCATCTAAATTATTTCTTTATTCTCTAGCTTATTGGTTTGGAGCACTCAAAGCATTTTATGGTTTCTTTTAAATTAGTTAGGATGTGTTTTATGGCCCAGAATGTGGCCTGTTTTGGGAAATATTCAACGTGAGCTGTGTATTCCTCTGTTGTTGGACAGAATAGTCTATAGATGACAGATCCAGTTTTGGTTGATAATGGTGTTGAGATCAGCTAGGTCCTTACAGACCATTTCTGAGAGAGGAGTGCTCAGGTCTTCCGCTATAGTATAGTGCATTCATCTCTCCCTTCTTGCAGTTCATTAGTGTTTGCCTCACACATTTGACGCTGTTATGTTAGGTGGTGCACATTAAGGATAACGTCTTCTTGAAACAGTTGACTCCTTTATCAGTATGGAATGCCATTTTTTATCCCTGCTGAGTTTCCTTGCTCTGAAGTCGGCTGTGTCAAATATTAAAAGCTTCTCCTGCTTTCTTTTGATGAGTGTTAGATGGTATATCTTTCTCCATCTCTTTTAATCTGTATGTGTCTTTTATATTTAAAGTGGGTTTCTTGTAGACAGCATATAGTTGGGTCTTGTTTTTTGATCCACTTTGACAGTCTCTTTTAATTGGTGTATTTAGACTATGGATGTTCAAATGATACATGATAAAGTTGGATTAATGTCTACCAATATTTGTTATTGTTTTCTATTCATTGCCCTGATTTTTGTTCCTGTTTTTGTCTTCTCTTTCTGCCTTTTGTGGTTCTAATGGAGCACTTAAATAAATCCATTTTCTCTCCTTTCTTAGCATGTCACTTATACTTTTTAAAACTTTTTAGAGGTGTGTTTGCAATATATATTTACAGCTAATCCAAGTCCACTTTCAAATAACACTCTACCACTTCACAGGTAGTAGAAGTACCTTATAATTACAAAGTACATATTCCTGATTCCTCCCTTCTGTCCCTTTTATCATCCCTATTCATTCACTTACATATAAACTATAATAATCAAACACGGGGTTGCTGTTATTTTGATTATGTGACCTTTTGGGATGGGCTTTTCTCACTCACAGTGCCTTCGAGATCTATTCGAGTTATTGGGTGTATCAAATAGTTCCTTCTTTTATTCCATTGTATGGATGTACCTCTGTTTGTTTATTCATTCATGTGTTGAAAGAATATTTGAATATAGTTTTTTGTGTAAACCTAAGTTTTCATTTTTCTGGAATCAGTCCAGGAATACAGTTGGCTGGGTTGAATAGTATGTATATGTTTAATTTAAAAAAAGATTTTATTTATTAGAGATAGCGAGAGAGAGAGAGAGCACAAGCGGGGGGTGGGTGGGGAGGAGAGGGAGAAGCTCCCTCTGCAGGGAGCCCTACATGGGGCTGGATCCCAGGACCCCGGGATCATGACCTGAGCTGAAGGCAGACAACCAACTGAGCCACTCAGGCACCCCTTTGTTTAATTTTATAAGATACTGTTGAACCATTTTCCAGAGGGGGCTGTTACTAGCAATATGTGAGCTACTTTCAGTACATCCTTGGCAGCATTTGGTACTGTCATTTTTTTTTTTTTTATTTCAGCCATTCCAGCAGATGTGTAGCAGTACGTCATCATGGTCTTAATTTGTGGTTCCCTGAATGGCTAATAATGATGGAATGAGGTGTTTGTCATTTGCATGTTTTCTTTGGTGATGTGTTAAAATCTTTTGTGTAATTTCTAATTGGATTGTTTTCTTATTGTTGACTTTAGAGAGTTCCTTATATGTTCTGGATGCAAGTTCTTTGTTGGCTATGTGACTTACAAATATTTTCTCTAAGCATATGGCTTTTCTTTTCATCCTCTTAACAGGGTCTTTCACCGACCAAACGTTTTCAATTTTGGTAAAGTTTAACTTACCAACTTTTTTATGATCTGTGCTCTTGTGTAATGCCTAAGTACCTCCTAACCCCAGTCACAAAGATTTTCTCCTGTGTTGTCTTCTAAAAAGGGTTTTAGAGTTCTATGTTTTACACTTAGATCGATGATTATTTTGAGTTAACTTTTAAGATACAGGTTTTTGTTTTGTTTTGTTTTTTGGCCTATAGATGTCCAGTTGTTCCAGCACCATTTGTTGAAGGAACCGTCCTTCCTCCATTGAATTGCTTTTGCATTGTCGACAAAAATCAGCTGGTTGTACTCTACTGGATTTGTTTCTGGATTTTCTGTTTTGTTTTATTGATCTCTGTTTATCATTACAGTGGGTTTTAATTTAATTCCTCTTTTCTGGACAAGCTATGACTATTGCTTATCGGTAAACACATACATGGTGGAAATTTGAAGTTTTGATTTTGGGAGATAACTCTAATACTAACATTGCACTATATCAGATAAATAGATTTTTTAAAGTTTGCTAGTTATTTGCCTCTGTAAAGAATAATTTCCATTTTTGTCACTATGAATTTAGTTATGATGGTAACTTTGTGTTTTCCATATCTGTTAAACATTTAAATTTGAGTAGGTGAAGGAGCTTAAAAATATTTAATTTTTAAAATCAAAGTAATATATATAGTTAAAAAATTAGAAAATGTGACGGACATAAAATGAAAAGACTGCATGACCACCCTTCCCACTCCAGAATCCTTTTCCCCAGAATAGGCCACACTCAGATCTCTTAGCTGTTGTTTCTCATTATTTGCCTCCTTATTTATAACCAATATGCTTTTACTGTTATTTGCTGATTTAGTAATTTTTAGCTATTTCTGTTGACTTCCTGCCTGTTACGGAAGATGAGGATTTCACACTCTTAAATCTACTCCCACTTCTTTTTTTAGCATCTTCCCAATGTAGTTACCTCACAATTTTTGGTTAAATCTTTATTTACTGTTTCTATTCTGATGATTACATAAATATTAGTAACTGTTGAGTTGAGTCATATATTATGAATACATGACCTTTCTTGAACAATTTTTTTCCAAAGTACATAGTTACCAAAAAATTGTTTATTTTCTATGTAGCTATCATTCATTCCTGCCAGATTCTCTTACGATATTGTAACCCTCCACAGAATAAGGTCAGACACATCAGGTGACCTGTTGCTCTCTGGTTTGCTTCCCATGGAGGTCATGGGGCCGTCTAGACTCCTGTCCCAATCTAGAGCATGTGTCTTCCCTGTCTTGTGTTGCATCCTTTGCTTCTTGAATTCCTTGTCTTCATTTTTCTTGTTTTATTCCTTCATATTGAAAGGATACATCTTCCAGTAGCTTCCAGAGAATGGATCCATGGGAGGTTTTTTTAGCTGTGGCAAGTCTAAAATACTGCCTTTATTGTACCTTCATACTTAACTGGTAGCTTGGCTAGCTATAGAAATCTAGTTAAAATTATTTTTTATTAATATTTTAAAGGCATTGCCTCCCTGTTATCTAGCTTCCAGTATTGTTGCTGAGAGATTGAGAAACCATTCTTTAAAAAAAAAATAAAAAATTTATATATATGAATGTGTATATATATATATATATATATATATTTATATATGAATGGCAGGAATAGAGGGGTAATAGGCCAAAACCCATGTATATACTGTCCATTTTCGTTCATTTTTAAAAAATTTTTATTACTTTTTTTTTTTTTTTTTTTTAGTAATCTCTACACCCAACATGGGGCTCAAACTCACAACCCTGAGATCAGGAGTCACGTGCTCTTCCAACTGAGCCAGCCAGGTGTCAGTTTTCAGCAAATCTATATATTTTCCACATGTGCTTCATCCCTTCCTTCTATTTCTTTCCCCTTTCCTGTTTGAGAAAGTATTTATTGATACTGCTAAAGCTCCTCTGATCCTTTCCTGATAACACTATGTAAAATCATTCTTCTGAATTTGCTATGTATTTTTCCTATGTATATTTTAATACTTATAGTAGCTATGAATATATCCATAATATTGTTTACATGTTGTAAAAATCATATAAATGAAATCATACCATGTCTATTATTGTGTAGCACTTTTTTTAATATGTATTTTTGAGGTATGTCCATGTTGGTAATTGTAGCTCTTGTTAATTCACTTTTATTAGTGTAATGTACCCCATTATAAGATTATATTAAAAAACTTAATTCTAAATGGCTTAAAATGTATAAACTAGCTTTGAAATAAGTTATAATAAGTAAGGCATTTATGTATTGCAGAATATTTTTATAATATTTCCTAATTAGGCTTAATTCCTTATTTAAGAAATTAAACCAAAATCAAGACTTATGGCTTAATATGGAGGATTAGTTGGAACCAGCTGGTTTTGGGTCCCTGTCCCCTGAGTAGGGAAGAGGAAAGTAGTAGTGGTCTTGAGTTCAGGGGCAGGTGACAAGCCAGATCAGTATTTCACCCTCCTATTCAGAAGACCAGCTGTCCATGTGCATTGGGGGAGCCTCATGTCTTTAGATAATTTAGCCTAAGCCAGTCCCAAAGTTCCAAAGAGAACATGGAAGGCATGCTTCCATATTCTGATGTTGGCTTCAATGTCTCTGGACTAAGGAGGGACAGACATAAGAAAGTAAGTCACTACTAATATAAGTTCTCATTCAACCTGAGCTTCCTTTGGATACCGTTTGCTTTCATTGCAATGGTAATTTTTAACATAGTGTAATTTATTACTCATCTCACCACCATTTTTTTATTGTCAGTGAGAGATTTTTCTTGAACTAATTGAGATAGAACATGATCTGGAACTAGGTTAAGTGTGATTTGATGAAGATAGTGATTCATATTTTAACTAAACTATTAGTTTTCCCTTTAGTGGCCAACCACAACAAATATTGAAGATGCTAATCATTTATTCACCTACTCTTTCCTTCAACATATTATTTAGGGAATGCCTAAATATCTAGACATTGGGGATAGAAAGATGAATAAGAGGGGCCCAGGTGGCTGAGTTGGTTAAGCGTCTAGCTCTTGATTTTGTCTCGGGTCACGATCTCAGCGTCATTAGATTGATGCTGGGCTCCGTGCTGGGTGTGGAGCCTGCTTCCAATTCTTCCTCTCCCTCCGTCCGTCTCTCCCTCCCTCACCAAAAAAACCAAAAAACAAAACCCCCCAAAACCAAATGCCTCATGGTTTAGGAGAAGAGGCATGCCGATAAATGGTGGTGTGCATGACAGCAGAACAAGAAGGACACGAAGTGACTGCTTTGGAGCAGGGAGGCCGTTCTCATTCAGCATGTAACTCAGGTCAAGCCTCCTCCTCCCCTGAGCATAGGTAGCCTGTGGTCATGACTTCCACTGCTTGCTCTTCTTCTGAGCACATTCAAGACATCCAGTCTCTATTTATCACCATTGTTTGTTGTAAAGGAGCCTCATTTTCAGACAATTTGTAATTAGTTGTCATTGTTAGGAATTTGCTTTGAAATTTATTCTTAGGCAGAGGTATGCTCATTTGAAGATCTACAAGCATACACTTGGATTTTTGTGTGTGCTTTGGCTAAGACAGATTTTAGCCCCATTTCTCTCCTTTGTAACTCTGTATCTGGTGTCTAATATATTTAAGAATAAAGAGAAGTGTGATTTCCTTAAGTAAGTTTACAGTTTTTTTTTTTTACACATTTATGTCAAAGATAGGAAAAATATCATGACTAATTGTGAACAAGTTTGAAATTTCTTTTCATTCTTTATAGGTTGTCTTGTGGAAATGAAGGCTTAAGGGCAAGTTATCTACCAGATTAAAGATGGGATCGAACAGCAGCAGAATCGGTGATCTTCCTAAAAATGAGTACTTAAAAAAGTTATCGGGCACAGAATCTGTCTCTGAGAACGACCCGTTCTGGAATCAGCTTCTCTCGTTTTCTTTCCCTGCACCAACCAGCAGGTAAAAGGTTACTTGGAGATTGAAAATTCATGTAGAAGGTCACATGAACTTGAGTGGTATGCTGATTTAAAAAAAAAATGTTTTTAATATTCTGTCCATCAATCCATCCTCTGTCATACATGTGCCAGTAGGTATGTGAGTAGGAAATATAGTTTCCTCTTTCCTTTCTTCCAGCCGCCTCCCTTCCCCAGACATGACTCCTCATAGCAGTTTCTTTTGCATTTTCTAGAGTAGTACGAGGTTACATAAGCATGTATCCATGTAGTTTTAGAAAATTATTTGAACCTGGGTGGCTCAGATGGTTAAGCGTCTGCCTTCGGCTTGGGTCGTCATCCCAGGGTCCTGGGATCGAGTCCCGCATCAGGCTCCCTGCTCCTTGGGAGCCTGCTTCTCCCTCTGCTTCTCTCTCTCTCTCTCCCTCTGTCTCTAATGAATAAATAAATATTTAAAAAAAAATTATTTGAACACAAGTGCTAGCGTCCTACGCTTACTTTTTTCTTTTTCTGCTGCTGTCCTTGCTTTTTCCCCCCCACAGTTAAGTAAAATGTATCTTGTGTGTGTGTGTATGTATGTATGTGTGTATATATTTGCTTATATGCAACTGTCTTATTCTTTTAAATGCTTGCAGAGTATCTGCAGAATATACTTAATCAGTTTTCTGTTTGTGGATGTTGTTTTTAGGCTTTTGTTACAACAAATAATCTGTACACATCATTTCCCATGTGTGCAAATACATCTCTAGTATAAATTCCCCAAAGTAAAATTGCTGGGTTAGAGTGTTCTGTGTTTATTTTTTTTTATGTGTTTATAATTTTTGTAGATATTGCTAAACTGTTCCATGGAAGTCACACCAATTTATACTCCTATAGCAGAGTATGGGAAGGTCTGTTTCCCACATTTTTGTCAGTTTAATGCATTTTTAGACTCTTTGACCTATGCCAGTTTGATACATGAAAACCATTATCTCATTTTTAACTTTGTGTGTCTATCAGTTTTTATAATAATAATGTAGAGTGACTAGAATATTGAATTCCCATATATTCAGTATCTACAGTGTAAAATTTTTATTTTTTTAATTTTTAATTTATTATTTTTTAAAGATTTTATTTATTTACTTGTCAGAGAGAGAGAGAGCATACAAGCAGGGGGAGTGGCAAGCAGAGGGAGAAGCAGGCTCCCCACTGAGCAAGGAGCCCGATGCAGGACTCGATCCCAGGACCCTGGGATCATGACCTGAGCTGTAGGCAGATACTTAACCAAATGAGCCACCCAGGTGTCCCAAATTTTTTTTTTTTTTTTTTTTCTCTAACAGGTTTAGTGTGACAGGTGGAATAGTGGCCCCCTAAAGATGTTTTAGTCCCGAAATCTGTGAATATGTTATGTTGTGGCATGTATCAATGCTTCATTCCTTTTTATTTGAGTGGTAGCTCATTGTATGAATATACCATATATTGTTTATCCATTCATAATTAATACCATTTGGATTGTTTCCATATTTGCTTTATCTACTTTTGTTTCTTAAGTATTTTAAAGTAAAATAAGGATGTTTTCTTCTGTGACCATAATGCCCTTATCAGACCTAACAAAATTAACAATAATTCCTCCTACCCAGTCCATATTGACTTTCCCCCTGTTGTCTTACAAGGGTTGCTAACATTAGGAACTGAATAAGGTGGATACGTTGCATTTGGTAGTTATATTTCTTAAATGTCTTTAGAATAGAAGTATTCACTCTCCAGCCCCTGCCACATTTTTTTCCCCATGCTGTTAATTTTTTGAATAAATTGAGTCTGTTTTTCTGTAGAATGTTCTACCTTGTTGATTTACCTGATTGCTTCTCATATCTCATAATGTGTTTTCCTTTATTTTTTGTGTTTTCTGTAAACTAGAAGTCAGATTTAAAGCCTTGATAAAAGTTAAACAGTTTTGGTAAGGGTATTATGTAAGTGATTTTATATACTTCATACTGTATAACATCAGGATACAGAAAATGTGTGGTTTTAGTTATGCTAAATTTGCTCAGAGGTTTGAGTATGTTGATGATTTTGGTCTGAATCACCTGTTTCATAAGTAATTACAAAATGGTGGTATTTCTAATTTGGTCATTTCTTCTACATTTATTAACTGGAATTTTTCTGTAAAGCAGAGCTTTCCTTCATCATTTAGGTTATAGAAAATAACAGTTTTTACTATATTATTAAATAAGGGTAAACACTTAATTCTTTTCCTTTATCAATTTTCAGTAATGAAAATAGTATAATGGTGACAAGTATTTCCCCTCTCCCTCAATCCCAGGCTTGGAAGGACTGTCTCTTTGTCTTTTTATGGTGAATTAAAAAAAAAAAAAAAAATTACGTATGTGTGTTGTGGTCCTTATGGTTTCAGTTTGCCTTTGTTTAGTGATCAAGGTTATTTTTATGCGTTTGAGGGTTAAGGATTATTGGCATTTCCTTTTTGTGAACTATTTATATATTTTGGCAATAAAATTTAATTTCTAACTTCTGGATACAGTTGGATTGGGCCTCAGAATCTGTTTCACTTAGTTTGCAGTTCATGTGATAGCACGGATTAGTTGCAAATTATATGAAGCGCGGGTACTTATCACTGCTTCTGAGACCCTTGGAAATTTAAAGATGCTGTGGAGGGGCAGGAGAGGTCAAACTGGAGACAGCTGTAGCGTCAGCAGATTTTGAAACCACTTCCTTAATCCTTGAGGAGTTGTCACTGAGTACCATTGCGCCTGTTGAAATAATACTTAGAGAAAAAAGGGCATATGGAGACTTCATCATTTGTTGTCAAAACAAATCCTCTTTTCATTTACGTAAACTATAGTACAGTGTACTTCCGTGTCTTCTGAAAGACATTAAAGAAGACTTAACTAAATGGAGAAGATTTAGAAGACTATCATAAAAAAGTCAGTTCTTCCCCAATTGACCTATAGAGAGGGCAATTCCAGTTAAAATCCCAATAGCTTTTTTCGGGGGTGGGGAGGGGTGAGGTGGAGAGATTTTGATAAGTTGATTCTAAAAGTTAAATGGCAAAGAAAAGAACCTAAATAGCCAAGTACTTTTGGAGAAGAAGAAGGCTGTGTTGTGTGCCCATGGACTTGACTTCTGCCGAACTGGCACTTTGGAGTACTGGGGGCAGGATGGACTGCTTAAGAAACAGTGAATAAGGTGTTAGTCATTTCTGTCTATTTCTTAACCCTCTGGAGTTTACCTCTCTAGTTCACTTTGCTAATTATTGCTCTTTCTCGAAGATCCTTTGCTGCTCTCATGTGTTCTTTTGGATGTCATTCCTTTTTCTTAATCCACCCTAGTTTATACAGAAAAGTATACAGGAATCGCAGGAAGTGTGAAAAGCTGAAAGTTAATACACTGCACATCGTGGATGTGGGGGGAATAGCCCCAGGGGCTTCACTTGCGGTGGTGCACCTCTATCGCTTTGTTTGAGACACCCACCCCCTCAGTGCTGGTGTTTGACGTGTGACCTGTAGGACTTGACTCTGAGCTAGCAGGTACCACCTCATTGACAGAGGCAGGGACGGGATTACCTACTTTGTGAATTACTCAGGACTGAGATGAATCTCTGTAGGGAAGATTCTGAATCTGGACGTTTTTGAGATTGCTCACTCCTGGAATTCCTTGGACCCATATGTGCTGTTTTCAAGTACAGTCCATTTTTGCAGCCAAAAATTGGTGTCTGCCAATTTTTTAGAAACTGTAAGGCCTTTAGGACTAATCTAATCCTTCCTTACTATAACTTATTTTTGGCACTAGAGTAATCAGATTTTGTTAGAGTTTCCAGGCATGATTGCAAAATCCTATTTAGGTTCTTCAGTAGTTTTTAACTTATCACCTTATTCAAATTACTTGTGAAGCAAAAGTCTGAGATGAAATCAAGATTAAGAGTGAAGTTTAAGTAACATGCTGTTTATTTTTCTTGATAAAATATTTTTAAATTACTTGCATGGCTGATTTTATACATTTCTAAATTACTGAATAATAGCAAAAACAAGAAACAAAACTGCTTATTATTTTTTTGGTTCGTGGGCATCTGAGTATCCGCACATGAGTGTATGGTGTGTGTGAACACATTTATAATATGTGTCATGCCTGTCACTGAGAATGACTGGACCAGATGACCTTTCACTGTTTATAAGCTATTATTTACTCATTTGCTTCTCAGGATATAATGAGGAACTGGGTAATGTCCCTTGCCCTCAAAGGACTTATAGTCTATCTGTAAACCAATAGATGAGTGCAGTGGAGTATGATAAAGGCTGTTACAGAAGAAGTACTGGGAAGCATGAACACAGCAGCAGCTCAGTGTCTGAGTTAGAATGGGACAGGGCGAGTCACAGATTTCCAGAAGGAAGTGGCGTATGTTTATTTATTTCACTTCTGGTTTAAATCCCAGGAGGTACCAAAGGATATTTAATGAAAGCCTCTTCCCTACCCCTGTGTCCCTCGACCAGTACTCCTTTTGGAGGCATCCAAAGCAGGAGTGATGCTCAGAGCCCCGGGCCAGAGGGAAGGGGGCGGGAGCAGGAGGGGACTGGCCGCAGTCACGGGGCGGCCGAGGGAAGGCCCAGTGGTGAGGAAGGACGTGGCAGGTGTGCAAAACTGAAGAGGTGAGCAGCGGGGATTTGGCCAATTTGAGGGGCCTTGTAGAAAATATTAAGCAGTTTTGATTTTGTCCTGGTATCAGAGGGAACCACTGAAAGATTTTCAGTAGAAAGGCCAGGATCAGGCTTTCATTTTATTAGATATTCTAACTGCATCACCTGTGGTCATCACTCTGTCCTTCAGCAGAAATTAAAGTTGACCCTTGAACAACATAGATTGGAACTCTGCAGGTCCACTTAAACATGGATTTTTTTCACATTTTTCACAATACAGTACTATAAATGTATTTTCTTTATGATTTTCTTAATGGCATAGTCTTTTTCTCCAGCTAAACTTATTGTAAGAATACAGTATATAATACATATGTACAAAATATGTGTTAATATACTGAATGTTATCGGTAAGGCTTCTGGTCAACAGTAGGCTATTAGAGGTTAGGTTTTGGGTCCGAAGTTACACGTGGATTTTCTACTTTGTAAGGGTTGGTGCTCCTAGCCGCTGCATTGTTCAGGGTCCACTGTATTACTTCTTCAGTGTTTTTTTTTTTTTTTTTTTTTAATCAGTTATAGGATCAGTTGTCATTTTCTAAACAAACAGTGTCAGAAGGTACATGGATACCGTGTAGGATGGTCAGGATTACATAGTCGGTATTTTGGAGGTTTGGAATGTGAACAGAGCCCCAAAGGAGGTGAATGATTTAGAAAGGGAGAGAGCAGGAAAGAGAGAATTCAGATGCCTCTGAAAAGAGCATGGACAGAGGCATTGAGGCAGGACACAGTTCTGTGTGTGGGTGTGGACCAGTGGGACACTAGCTTGCCAGAGGGAAATGATGATCACAGGGGCCTGTCCTGTGGTTAGAGCCCTCTCTGGCATTGGCAGATGATGTGATGAAATGCAAGAGCCATGGTGTCTGTAGATGGAATTTTAAAAATTATAATTTATTTTTGTCTGGAAAGATAATACATTCTTTATTTTTTATTTTTTAAAGATTTTATGTATTTATTTGACAGAGAGAGAGTACAAGCAGGGGGCGCAGCAGGCAGAGGGAGAGGGAGAAATAGATGTGGGGCTCGATCCCAGGACCCTGGGATCATGACCTGATCCAAAGGCAGGCACTTAACCGACTAAGCCACCCAGGTGACCCCGTTCTTTATTTTTTAAAGATTTATTTGAGAGAGACAGAGAACAAGTGCATGTGAGGGAGAGAATCTCAAGCAAACTCCCCACTGAGCATGGAGCCCCGCATGGGGGTCGATCTCACGACCCAAGAGCACAACCTGAGCCGAAATCAAGAGTCAGATGCTTGACTGACTGAGCCACCCAGGCGCCCTGATAATACATTCTTGTGGTCCAAAATTCAAAAGACACAGAAGTTAAAAAGTGGGAAGTCTCTCTTCCTCTGTCCTCCCATATGTCTGGTTCTCTTCCCCAGAGGCAAACAATGTTACCAGTCTTCTTAAATGTACTTTCAAGGGACGTTTCATGTTGTCTTAGTCTGTTTAGGCAACTATAATAAAATACCACCAACCCGGTAACTTACAAACAAATGGAGTTTATTGTTTACAGTTCTGGAGACCAGAAGTCTGAGTTTGTGGTACCAACGTGATTGGGTGAGGGCCTTCCTCCTGTTGCACAGCGAAGTACCTTCTCTGTTCCTCATATGGTGGAAGGGGTGAGCAAGCTCTCTGGGGGCCTTTCTAATAATGGTACTAATCCTATGCATGAGGGTTTCATCCTTATGACTTAATCACCCCCAAAGGCCCACCTACTAATACTGTTACCTTTGAGGGTTAGGATTTCAACATATGCAGTATGGGGGGGACACAAACATTCAGTCCATAGCACATGCATTTACAAACACATGCACATACATCCCCTTGTTTTAGACAATAATATATATTATATATACTTTTGCACTTTGTGCTTTTTCCGTTGATTGTATTTTGAAGAGCCTTCTGTATATTAGCTTCCTCATTCTTTTTGATGGCATAGCATATCATCCCTGAATATACCAAAATTAATATAGCCATATAGTTTAACCATTTGGATTTCTTCCAGTGTTTTGTTATTACATTACAAATAAATGCCACAGTGCATAGCCATGTATACATGGTTAGAAGTGATTCTTGTGAGGTCACCTGGGTGGTTCAGTCAGTTAAGCATCTGACTCTTGACCTTGGCTCAGGTCTTGATCTCGGCTCAGGTCTTGATCTCAGGGTTGTGAGTTCAAGCCCTGAGTTGGGCTCCATGCTGGGTGTGGGGCCTACTCAAAAAAAAAAAAAAAAACAACAAAACTGATTCTTGTGCTGTGAGCAAAGTATGACCAAATGACTTCCATTAATTCTTCTAGTTTGTGTTGGCAGGGTATGAGAAACAAGTGTAATAGGTTGGGAATGGATTTTACGGATCACTGAAAACACTTCCCAACATGATTCATGGTGTTGCAGGGTAAAGTGATGGAGCTGTCCAGGTCTGGTGACCTGGAGAAGGGTGCTTATTTTTGGCCACACCTATTAGAAAGCTGAGAATTAGAATTGTAGGTTCTTGTTGCATGGATTTAGTGAAAGTATTATTTTAGGGAGATTTCTTTTTGGGTTGGCTGAATGATAGATTGGAAGGAGCAGGAAAGGAGAAAGTAGGGCAGGAGAACCAAATGTGAGACAGCTGTCCTCATGGAACTGACATGGCCAACAGAAGAGTAGACAGCACAATGTGTTTTAAACATTCTTTTGTTTTAATTTGATAATTGATTTGAACATAAGTGCTTAATGAGCTTACAGTTCTAGTTTTGAGAGCAATACTCAGCAATATAGTGACAGCTTGTATACTTAATTTTTATTGAAGTATAGTTGACATACAATGTTATATTAGTTTTAGTTGTATAACATAGTGATTCAATAATTCTATGCATTGCGCAGTGCTCTCCACAATGTATAGTCACCATCTGTCACCAAACGTCATTAACAGTATTCTCGATTATATTCTCTGCTGTACTTTTTATCCCAAGACTTACTTATTTTATAACTGGAAGTTTAAACCTCTTAATCCCCTTCACTTATTTCATCCATGCCTCCACCTCCCTCCCTTCTGGCAACCACCGGTTCTCTGTATTTATAATTCTGTTTTTGGCTTGTGTATTGGTTTTGTTTTTTAGAGGCCCACATGCTTGTATACTAATTGAGAATGAGAATCATTTTCCCAAGAGGTGCATTGATTTTTTTGGTGACCTGTGAAAAATGGAGACAGTGAAACATGGTAGGGGGAGCACAGATTTTGGAGCCAGACCAACTTTGTCTGGCACCTCAGCCCCACTACTTACCAGCTTTGTGAATCTAGGCAAGCTGCTTAATTCCACTGGGCCTGTTGATGCTTCTGTAAAATGGAAATAATACCTACCGTCTAGATTTTGGGGGAGGATAAAACACCATAATGCAGGTATAGTGGCTTGAGTTTCTGCTTCTTCAAGGAGTCTGTCTGTCTTGAGAGTTAGTCTAAAATATTTGAGGGATGAAGAAAAGAAATCTAACCGATTTTTCTGATAACTGCTTTATCCTAAAGATCGGAAATCCTATGACTCTTTTGAATCAGTTGTTCAGTTGTTTTAGAAATCAGGTCAGACACGGGGGATAGTGATATTTGTTTCTATGGTTACATAATGTTCAGTGTGTAAGAAACCTTGACTGCATTGCGAAAATGGTATCATGTGTACTGAGCACTAGATGGCGCTCAAACAAGGCAAGAAGGCGGCTTTTGGCACAGTCAACAGGGTTGCCTATGCTCATGTTTTTGAATGCTTAAGTAATGCGTGTTTGCTTTTGGTACCTTTGCAGCAAAGCACAAAGGAGGCAAAAAGGTAAAAATAATAGCAATCAGAAGTAACCGTTATTGGGGCGCCTGGGTGGTTCAGTCGGTTGAGCGTCCGACTCTTGATCCCAGCTCAGGTCTTGATCTCAGGGTCCTGAGTTCAAGCCTGAGTTGGGCTCTCCCTGAGCATGGAGCCTACTTAAGAAAAGAAAAGAAAAGAAAAAAGAAGTAACCATTATTAACATTTTGGTGTATATGCCATCAATTCTCTCCTTTAAAAATGTTTGCATCGTGGGCACCTGGGTGGCTCAGTTGGTTAAGTGTCTGCCTTCTGCTCTGGTGGTGATCCTGGGGTCCTGGGATTGAGCCCGCTTCGGGCTCCCTGCTCAGTGGGGGGTCTGCTTGCCCTCTCCTTCTGCCCCTCCCCCTGCTTGTGCTCTTGCTCTCTCTCAAATAAATAACATCTTAAAAAAAATGTATCATATTCTACATATTCTTTCTTTAACTTACATTTTCCTCATGTCTGTGTTTTCTTACAATATAGGTTTTAAACGGCTGTACAATATTCCATCTTACGGATCATGTCAGCGATTTATTTAACTAATGTTGGACATGTTGGTTGTTTATTTTTTTGTGATTATATGTAAATTTCTGATGAACTTCATTGTAGCCAAGTCTTTATGCATATTTCTAACTATGTAAGGGGAGTGAGTTTTTAGCAGTTGCTTGTCTGGTAAAATCATCTCTTTTTTTCTTTTTTCAAATCACACAAATCTTTCATTGTAGGGAGGTTAGAAAATAAGAAAACAAAAGGGAAAATAGTCATGTATTCTCATCACATAAAGAAAGTCACTGTTGATATTTAGTATATATTCTTCCATACTTTTTATAATGCACGTACCTACAGGTAGTTATGTGTATTTATATCTTTTTTTCCTCCTGAAAATATGGGATTATACTGTATTATTGTTATGCAACTTAAAAATTAGTGTATTCTGTATGACACATTTCCTTTCCAGTAAATGTGAATTTTAAAATTTTATTTACCAAAAAAGTAGTTATTGAATGCCCTCTATTTGTGCCAGGCAGTTTTTAAGAGCTGGAAATGTTTCAGTGAACTTGAGGAATGAAGTTCCTGCCCTCTTGCAGCTTGTATTTTAGTGGAGGAGATGGGCAATAAGTAAAGAAATAAATCTATAAAATCGTTTCTGAAAATACCAAGTACAGTGAAGAAAAATAAAGCAGAGCAAGGTCATGGAGAGTGACCAGAATGGGAGCAAATAGAAGCAGGAGATTTCTTTAGATTTCTTTAGATAGAGGGTCTGCAGGGAAGCAGTATTTAAGCAGAGACATGAGCAAAATCAGGGACTGAGCCATGCAAATTCTGGGGAAAGAGTATTGCATGTAGAGGGAACAGCAAGTATGAATATGGACCTGCAGCAGGAATAACTTCTGCTTGTTAGAGGAATGGCAAAAGGCAGAACAGTGAGCAAGGAAACAAATTATGTAGGCACTTTTGGCCATGTTAGAGATTTTTTATGTTGCATGATAGTCTGGAGATGAGCATGTTTTCATGCTGGTATTTGAGAATTGAGTCTGTTATAATTTACTAACTCTCCTATAATATGGAAAGATTTTACTCACATAGTTTGTTTTATTATGGGAAAATTTACATAACATGAAATTTACTGTGGTAGCCGTTTTTAAGTGTGTGATTCAGTGGTGTTAAGTATATTCCCAGTGTTGTATGGTCATCATCAGTGTCCATTTCCAGAAATTTTTCATCTTCTCAGACAGAAACTCTGTACCCATTAAATAATAACTCCCCCCTTCTCCTTTCACCAGCCCCTGGTAACCTCTGTTCTACTTTCTGTCTCAATGAATTTGTCTATTCTAGGTACCTCATATAAATGGAACCATATAATATTTGGCATGTTGTGTCTGGCTTCTTTCACTTAGCATAATTTCAAGGTTCATCCATGCAGTAGCATGTGTCATTTTCCTTTTTTTTTTTAAGATTTTATTTGAGAGAGAGTGAGCGAGAGAGAGCATAAGTGGGAGGAGGGGTGGGTTGGAGAGGCAGAGGGAAAAGCAGACTCCCCACTGAGCAGGGAGCCCGATGTGCGGCTCGATCTCAGGACCCCGGGATCATGACCTGAGCCAAAGGCAGATGCCCAACTGACTGAGCTACCCAGGTGCCCCTCAATTTCCTTTAAAGGCTGAATAATGTCCATAGTATGCACATACCACATCACATCATGTTTTTAAAATTTCAGTTTGTTGTACTTACACATTCCTTTAAACATTATTTCTTTTTTTTAATAAAATTTTTTTAAAGATTATTTGAGAGAGAGTACATGTTGGGGGGCAGAGGGAGAGGGAGAGAATGTCTCAAGCAGACTCCTCATTGAGTGCAGAGTCTGAGGTGGGGCCCAATCTCACGACCCTGAGATCACAACCTGAGCCAAAATCAAGAATCAGGCGCTTAACCGACTTTGCCACCCAGGCGCCCCCATTCTCCATCTCTGTGCAGCATTGTTAGGTTCCAGTTACCAATCTGATTTTTTTTTTCAGGGATCCCTCTTACATTATAAAAAATATCTATATTCAGCCAAGGGACTTGGCTAATGCAAACATGATTGTTAATGTAGCGGTTGTTAACTGAGCACTTACCGTGTGGCCTGATGCTGCGCTCATTGCCCTCTGTGCCTGTCCTTGTGTAGATCTCCTATCAGGTCTGTGACGTAGGGCCTGCAGGCGAGAAAACAGAGACCTGGGGGTTGTCCAAGATCACACAGCTCACAGCTGATGCTGACCAGATTTAAACCCAGTTTCTGTAGCTCCAGAGGTGGATTCTGTTGACCTTCTTGCTACACAGTCTCCATTTGGAAGCATAATCACAGACTGAGCTTCAAATAATGGTTAAAGAGCTGCCACATTAAGTTATATGACAGTCTTTGAGTAAAGAATCACCAGATTATCTGTTCACATTTCCAAGCACTTTCAAAGCCTAGTATGTCCTAATAACTGGTACTTTATGTTTGAGTGCCATTAATTACAATGTAAAGGTAATGATTACATTATTTACACTTAAGACACGCAAGTAGATGGATAATCCGTCCAGTATTTTAACCTTGCCTTGAGTGGAGTGTATCTTCTCTCTGTTTATAGAATGATCCTTTCTCAGAGGTTCTTCATCTGTTTCCTCAGCTGAGAAACAGGAAAAGAGACTTTTACTGAATTTGGTCACAAGTTAACTGACAGAAACAATTCAGTGATTGTAAAATTTTTTTTTTCTTTGAATTTTTGATGCCTGTCTCTGCTGCTGTGTTTTTATTCTCTTTGGCATCCTTGCTGTCAGTTTTATTAGTGCTTCTGAAATTGAAGGCGTCTGCTGTGCTGGTGAGGTGGGTCTCGGGGTACATACATAAATTATATGTATGATGGACTGTTTCTGCCATCAGACATTTGCACGTCCTCACCATTTGACTAAGGGAAGAAATAATTTGAGACCTTTTTTTTGCATCTTATTTTCTCCAGTGGAGGGCCCAAAAGAAGTTCAGTTTTTACATCTTGAGTCAAAAACCTTTATTTCCTGTTCTTTCATTTATACCTTTCTATGCAAGATCCCTTTAGGAGATGCTTTGAGTTTGGCCCGGGTTGATTGCTCCTTCAAACTAACAATTTAAATGGGGGCAATGTAACTAGCCTTGTTTAAAACATTAAAGTAAGGGGCAAGTACATTTTATTGCAGGTACTCCCTTCTTGCCTTTTTTCACTGTGTTGGTTGGAATCTGGGTTTTGAAGTCATTTTTTTCTGTTACTTTCTTGAGAAAATAAAGACAGTATTATGGTGCATGGTGGCTACTGAAACTGACATTTTAATAGTTATAGTTCCTTTCATCTTGGCAGTTGAATGACAGCATATAGGATTGTCCGTGAATCACATGAATATGAACACCTTTTTGGTTCTGCTTGGTGCATTAAAAATTGCTATAATAAATTTATATGCAGTTTTTATCCTTTGACTTTTTCCCATGAAGAGGCCCTTTTAAAACATTAACATTCCCACAGTTTAACCACTGAATGGGCTGATTCTAGTTAGTTTTGTGAATGATTTCTGTAATTTTCTCTTTGCTAAGGGGAAAAATAGGCTTCAGAAATGCTTCCATACTTTGCTGAATGGTTACTTGTTTATTTACTCAGGTTGTGTTTTAAATTGACAAAACATTATATCTTTGTCAGAGTATGTGTTGTGGGCTGAAAGTGACATTATTGTCGATTTTGAAATCATTTTATGGCAGAATTTTCAGTGTTTCTTTTTTAAACCTCATAACTGTAGTATGATCATTCAGCAAATCTGTGTTCAGAAATCTACATATAATTTACCCCCAACAGCTTTCTGTCCATCAGCTTTTCATTAAATAAGATTTGAACTGTGAGTTTATCATCTGTTGTTATTGGGATTCACGTAGAAGATGGGTGTGCTTGAAGTAAGTACAGTAAAACCAGTTTAAATTGCTGAAAGCTGTGAATTAGGGAGTATATAAATTTAAAAATTTAGCTTTCTGACCAAACCTATAGTTTATGATTCCATAACAGTCATAAAAAAGTCCATCTGTCATCCTGCCACTTTCCTCATTAGGCTTAAAATTTTCTGTTCCCTTTAGTTCTTTATCTTTCACATAGGCTTTACATGATTTTAATCATAACATAGATATAGTTTTTATAGTGGATAATGCATGTATGGCATAACTCCTTTTAGGTATGTATAGAAATTCCAAGTAGTTAGTGGTAGTGTTTTAGATTGATGTTATATGGGTTTGCTTTAATAAAAAAGGAGCTAAGGGGTGCCTGGGTGGCTCAGTTGGTTAAGCATTTGACTCTTGGTCTTGGCTCAGGTCATGATCTCATGGTTGTGAGCCCCAAGTCGAGCTCATCTGGGAGTCTTCTGCTCTCCTTCCTCTCCCTGTGCCCCTCCCCCCTGCTTGCACTCCCTCCCTCCCTCTCTCTCTCTCAAATAAATAAATCTTAAAAAAAATTTAAAGACAGAAGCTAAATAGTATTCATATGGGAAGAGCATTAGACATTAGATGTGTTTATTCCTACATTGTGACCTTGGGCAAGTTGCTTGGCTTCTCTGTTCCTGTCACCTGTAAAATGAGAATGCTATTTCCTCAGTCAGCTTCTCAGGTTTTTGGAAAGCAGTCAAGTGAAATAACCATGGTGAGAGCACTTTGAAAAGTTTATAGGTCTGTACAAATTGCAAATTATATCTAATCAGCAAATTTATTTCCACATCAACAATTAATATGCCAGAGTCCTTAAACACATTTCTTTTTCTTCTTTTTTTTTTTTTTTTTTCCTTAAGTAGACTCCACGCCCAGTGTGGAGCCCAACATGGGGCTTGAACTCAAGATTCTGAGATCAAGACCAGGACTGAAATCAAGAGTTGGACACTCATCCGACTGAGCCACCCAGGCACCCCCTTTTTCACTTAAAAAAAATTATAGAAAGTTTTTTTTTTTTCCCCAAAGTAAGCTATATGCCCAACGTGGGGCTTAAACTCACAACCCCCTGAGATAGAGTAGCTTGCTCTGATGACTGAGCCAGCCAGGCGGCCCTTTAAACACATTTCTTTTGTTAGATGTTAAACACTTTTTCTAAACCTTCTCCTCCCTTGTTGAAATACTTTCTTTAAAATATAATGTGAAAGTCCGTTTAAACTCCATTTTAGACAAACAGCTGAAATTCTCAATTAGTGGAGTTCAAATTAATGAAGTCCTGCTAAGTGTATACTTAGTCACATCTTTAGTTTTTAAAAATATTTTTCTCTGTAGTGTAAAAACTTAAAAAAAAATCTACTTTTGGGGCACCTGGGTGGCTCAGTTGGTTAGGCATCTGCCTTTGGCTCCGGTCATGATCCCAGGGTCCTGGGATTGAGCCCCGAGTCAGGCTCTCTGCTCAGCGGGGAGCCTATTTCTCCCTCTCCCGCTCCCCCCTGCTTGTGTGCACTCTCTCTCTCTCTCTCTCTCTCAAATAAATAAATAAAATCTTTAAACAAATAAAAAATCTGCTTTTATGCAGAAACCCAGTATTTGAGAGTATGGTAAGACTGTTATTTAGGTTGCAGTGTTGTTTTACAACCAGTTGGTAAGCCTCTTTTCTAAGATTATGTGTTATTCAACCTCTTTCTTTCTTTAATCCCCGAGGGCCAGCACCCTGGCCTGGCATTATCCCTTGGTACCTCTGTGTTACTCAGAAATCCAAAGTGTGGACAGATGAAGAATGAGACAGATGGGTTGGTAGAAAAGAAATGGAAGAGTCCAGAGGTGGGTGGGGAACCAGTGTTGGATTGTGGAGACTGCTAAAGGGCCACAAACAATTCCTTCTGGTTGGTACTACTGGCTCCATGATACGGGTCACAGGTCAGTTCAGTTATCAGCCTAACTGTGCTACTCCCGCTCACAGCAGTGGTGAGTGTTTGGCTTGGCAGCCATAGCCTGGCTGACCTCTTACACCAGCTGACTAAAATATTGTAAATAACTCCTCCATATTTTCGTGGGTGACAATTAACAGGAATAGGTATTTAGTTTATTAGATGACCCTTTTTATATATTTATTTTGGTTGCAGAAACTTGAATTCTTGAACTACAGGCTGCGTATGAAATTAGCTTTTTTTTCCCCTACCAACAAATGTTCTTTCTTGTTTATTGGTTAGTTTTGGAAACTGCTCACCATCTCACAGTGGTACCGTGTTGGTGAATGAAGGAGTGTGTGCTCTAACACCGAGCCCTGGCCTTTCTGTTCTTCCATATACGAAGGGATGTCAGGGTCTCGGCGAGGTAGTGGTGGAGAGCAGATCTAACCAGCTGGGATAAGGTGGTTTCTATTCTTTCTTGTCACCTCGTGAATTGTGGCTGAAGACATTTGGAGACATTTTCTGCATAAGTGGCTGATATAGTCGATCATCTATTTCTGTAATGAAAAAATAGCCACAATTTTTTACTTAATATTTGCTAATTTTTTTTCTTTTTCTGTCAAAACTGAACATTTCTTTATCCCCTTCACTGTACCATTTTTGAAGTTAAGGCCAGAATTCTTTGTCAGAGGACCGTGACATGGAGTTTAAGTCCAAAGCAGTTGTAAACTCTCTGTACAGTAGTTCTTGATGGGCCCCCATGTTGTTTAATACAAAAATGGACGTACCAGGCAGTCCATTTTTGTATTAAAGAGTTTTGGTGGTGTTGAATAGAATTTGCTCAGAATTTACAGTGGCGTGATAATAATTTGCCAGTTAGACATAACATTCTTTATGAATTCCTTTGAATACGCCATTTTAGAGGTAAAAGAAATTCTGTGTTTGTCATATAGATGCTTATGCTTGCTTTCTGTCAGTATATGCTTATCTGAGTATTAAGATCACAGGATTTGGTGTCAAAAGATCTGGGCTTGTAATTTTGCAAAATCAGGAATATGTGTGGGCTTATAAGCCACACTTACGCACTTTTGGCGGAAATGGTAATTGTTTTAATCTTTCTGCAATGTAATTTGCAATATTCATTAGAACAGAAGTGTTCATTGACCTAGCAATTGCATTTCCTGGAGTTTATGTTGAGATAATTGGACAGGTTCAGAAGTATATGTAGAAAGATACATGTGTAAAGGCATTCATAGCAAAGTTTATGAAAGAAAATTGCTAACAACCTAAATGTTCATGAGTAAGGAGATTGATAAAAAAAATTAAAATGATGCATCTGCACACTATAACATTACAGTCATTACAAATGATCATGTTTATAGAAAGGGGAAAAGATCCACAGCATTTTAAGTGGTTAAAGCCAGTTAAAAAACCATTCATATAGTATAATTTATTCAACCCAAATTGTGTATAAGTCTGTATTTTAAAAATGTGTTTATTCATATAACTCTTGTATAGGTGTGTGCAGCTTAGTTTTATGATTTACTTTTTAAAAATTTGTTATTTTAGTATAATTACAGATTCACAGGAGGTTGCCAGAAATGTACAGGGAGGTCCCTTATGTCCTTCACTCATCTCCCCCAGTGCTAACAACTCCCATAACTATAGTTCAGTATCAAAGCGAGGAAACTGACATTGGTACACTCCACAAAAGGTGGGATTTCAGTAGTTAGTTGTATATGCACACATTTGTGTGTGTAGCGCTCTACAGTTTTATCACATGTGTAGACTCGTGTAATCACTACCACGATCAAGATGCTTACCTCTTTCATCCCAACAAGGCTCCCTTGTCTCATGTGCCCCCCACCCCCTCATCTCTAACTCCTGGCAGCCACTGATCAGTTTTCAGTCTCTGTCATTTTGTTATTTCAGGAAAGTTATATAAATGGAATAATACAATATGTGAACGTTTCAAGATTGGCTCTTTTCACTCAGCATACTGTCCTTGATGTCCCTTCAGGTTGGCGTGTATATCGGTGGTTCATTCCTTTTTGTTGCTGAGTAGTAGTCTGTGTTGTGTATAGTTTGTTGAAACGGTGACCCACTGAAGGACGTTTGGATTGTTTCCAGTTTTTGGCTCTTAGGAGTAAAGCTGCTGTGAACAGTTGTGTACAGGTTTTCAGGTGAATATGAGTTTTTATTTCTTTGAGATAAATGGTCAACAGTGCAGTCCCTGGATTGTATGGTAAGTGCAGGTTGAAGTTTTTTTATTTTTTATTTTTTTTTAATTTATTTTTAGTTGAAGCATAGTTGACATGTTAGTTTCAGGTATACAGCCTAGTGAGATGATAATTGTATACATAACAAAATTCTCACCATGATAAGCGTAGTTACTAAGTGCATGTTTGGTTTTATACAAAACTGCCAAACTGTTTTCTGGTGGCTATATCATTTTACATTCTCACCAGTAATGTGTGTGAGATCCGGTTTCTCTGTGTCCTTGCCAGCATTTAATGTTGTCACTCTTTTTTTTTTTTTTTTTTAATTTTGTAGTTTTCATAGCTGTATGGTGTTACCTTGTGTCTTTAGTATGGCTCATTTTTACAATAATAAAACTTTTTTTTAAGAAGATTTTTTAGGGTCGCCTGGGTGGCTCAGTCGGTTAAGCGTCTGTCTTCAGCTCAGGTCATGATCCCAGGGTCCTGGGATCGAGTCCCATATCGGCTCCCTGCTCAGCGGGGAGTCTGCTTCTCCCTCTCCCTTTGCTGCTCCCCCTGCTTGTGTGCGCTCTCTCTCTCTGACAAATATATAAATAAATAAATCTTAAAAAAAATTTTTATTTGAGACGCTTAACCCACTGAGCCACCCAGGTGTCCCTAAAAACCATTTTCTTCTAAAAAAGAAAAATTACCTAGATGTAAGTCTCTGTTCTGCCATTTACTAAAAGTTACTTAAAATTGGTAAGTTTTGTTAGGTGAATAAGGACTTTTGATTTCCTTGGTAATGCACTAGGGTTGTTCTTCTATAGTAAAACCTTAATATAAATAAAATCAAACCAGATCACCTACAGTTGTTTGACACAAAAAGTGTAAAACTACCTCAAAAGTTACTGAATTTTGTTTTATCCTTCCCTCTGTGTTTTGGGGGGGAAGACAGGGGAAGACTGGTAAATTACTTGTAAGGTGTGTTAAAGAATAAATATATGCAGATTTGATAGTTTACTACATATGGTTTTGTTTTATTTTTGTGGTGGGTTAGGAACTTGCGTTTATTGAGCCATGTGCTGAGCATTTTCCATACCTTGCCATATACTCCTTACACCTATCCTATGAGATGGTGGTATCCTTACCTCCATTTCACAGATGAGAAACTGAGACTCTCAAATTAAGTAACTTGGCTAGGTTATACCAATAGGAAATGAGGAAGCTGGGACTTAAACACATGGCTTCAAAATATGTACTCTTTCCATTATGTCAAGGGTGTACATCATTTTCATTAACAGGCCACATGATTGGAAATTCATGTGCCAGTGTGCAAGAGTCTGTTAATTGATGGGAACAGTTAAGTGGAGAGGTTGTATACTGGGTATAGAAGTATTGAAAATGGCCTGTGAATCCAGTGGATGTGGAGACATTCTTTTTTTTTTTTTTTAAAGATTTTCATTTATTTATTTGACAGAGAGAGACACAGCAAGAGAGGGAACACAAGCAGGGGGAGTGGGAGAGGGAGAAGCGGGCTCCCCCGCGGAGCAGGGAGCCCGATGCGGGGCTCGATCCCAGGACCCTGGGATCATGACCTGAGCCGAAGGCAGACGCTTAACGACTGAGCCACCCAGGTGCTCCGGATGCAGAGACATTCTGTATTCTTCCTGTTGGTATTCCTTCCCAGTATTCCAATTTTAGTGGAATTCAACTAGACATTTAAAATGTTAAACATTTAAATTTGACTGTGTTCTGCTTTAATAACAGTTAAGTTAGTGGTTTATCTAGGTTTGCTGGCCCAAGACTTGGCCTCAGTGGTTAATTATAGCATTGTGAGTATATATGTTTAGGCTTTATCATATGCGTCACTAGAAACATTAGTTTTACTCATTTTTTTGTTGTTGTTGTAAAAATTTCAGGATGGTTGTAGTCAGGGTCAGACATTTAACTGTTGTATACCTGGGCCACCTTGCTGCTGCTCTAAGAGTTGTGTTCTGTATGTTCCTGATTCTGGGCCCAGTGGCTTCCCATTTAATGCAGGGTGAAATTCAGGTGACGTTGAGGGTCTCCACCCATCTGCTGTGCTTTATCCTACCACTCTTCTCTGCTGTGCCCCCTGGTTATTTAACTTGGTTGTGCTGTATGTTAGCACGTTCAGCAGAGGTGGCATCGATTGTACTGCTTATTTGAGACATAACTCAGAAATCGTTGAGCCGTATTATTGGTATTCATTGGGGAATTTTGTATTGGAAGCTCTCATAGAAGCATGTGGACAGTGTGAGGTTGAGGTTGATAGAGTTCTCCCCAGGGAGATTCTCTTTTTGAAATCAAAGGAAGGAAGGGAATAGAAACGGCAGTGGTAATGTTTAAGAACTTGCCTGTAGTTGTGAAAATTTTAATAACCACTTCATTGCTGAATTATCTTTAGGTAAGTCCAGTGAAGGTTCTTAAAACTGGAAAAGTTGCTAGACCAGTGTCACATTTTCTTGAGGTATGTGCGTGTGATTCTTGGGAAATTCTCTCCAGCCCCATGGGTCTCACTGTTCGTCGGGGTGTCACCAGGCAAAACTGAGACTCCTGTGACTCCATTTGTTTGTGTTGCTGCCGGAATAGTGGCCAAACCCTGAGGAGGAGGAGCCTGATACCTTTATCACATAGAAGGATTCCTTCAGACTGTGCCACACCTGATCATTGGATCAATATGGTGGTTTATCTAGAGTTTAGTTCATTTAGCAAAAGTTTGATTAAGAGGTGACTAGTTTTGACTATTTATCCCTGACCTCCCTTATCGACATTTAAAAAATTGACCCTGAGTTGTGGAGTTATGTGTACAATGAGTTTGAATTTCTCTGTGTCATACTCATTTATTGAGTCTATATTGGTCTAAATATTTGCTGCCCTTTTGCCCCCTTTTTCCATGCTCCCAGTGCCCCAAATCTGCCTTCAGAAACAACATTCGGTTTCTAATTGTAATTGTCTTGGAAACATTGGCCGATTTTTGTGGCACCATTTTACTTTTATTTACAGCAAATGATGATTTGTTAGTTGCTTGCTGCCAGAACATCTGAGCTCATTTGTTTAACTAAAACAGCACTGCACATAGATGCCTATAATACACAGCAACAGTTACCGACCACCCCAGTTGCTTCCCACCTCATTTTAGCGCTAAATCAAGCAAATGAGAACGAAGATTATTCTTGAAATGTTCCAAGAAGTTTAGAACATTGGAGGATGGAGGGATGAGAGGAAGGGAAATTCTATTGTAACAGTCAGCGTGTTGCTTTTGGCAGGGGCTGTGTGCCTGGCTGATTTCCTTTGTAGAAATAAGTGACATTTCAGGGTGCGGGAGCTGCACTCGTCCTGCTACAAACACAGCTCTGTGATCCTTTGATTTACTGGGTCACGACCAAGTGTTTTTCTTCTGGGATGCATGGGTGAATGAGACATTTTCCCTGGTCTGCTGTTGCTTATAATCTGGGCCCTGGAGATGCTTGTGACCTGAAGTGGTGATTGTGAGGAGGCCGTGGCAGTGGTGCTCTTTGAGATCGGGCCCGCGGGGCCTGATCGCAGACAGGCACGTGCTGGCTGGCTTACTGCAAGAGGGAGCTTTCCAAGAGAGGTGGGCTAATTCCCCGCCTTTCCCCGTCTCTTCATCCTTGAGTGACAAAGAAATCAGACTGCTTCAGAAAGAGATTTTATTTCACACTTGGAATTAAATAAGCATATTTAAAAAATATTTTAATGAAAATTTAAGCTTTGGGGCAGACTTGCCTCGAGGGCTGGAGAATATGAAGTGTTTCTGGAGGAACAGGGGGAAATAATTAGTTTTGTCCTCTGACAATGGCATTCACTCAGTCAGGACATTTTTATTATGTGCCTGCTTCTTACCAGGCTGGGAATGCCGTGATGAACGAGGAGCCCACAATTGTGGAGCGGAGGGAGGCACAGACAAGGAATTGGGCAGTGTTGCTACCAATGACTCAGTTTTATAATTGGGTGTTTTTGGGGCAGAGACCAGAGACCTGGTCTTACGTGATCAAAGATTTCTTGGCGAAAGTGATGTCCAAACCAGCCTCACTAATAGATGTTGGAATTAATCATTTTTTCAGGCTAATATTGTATGAAAAATAAATCAGAACCCTGTTTTGGGACCATTCAATGCCTTTCTGTTGAGAACAAGCTGAGAAACTGAACTCCAGACTTAAGCCATTTAGTATACTTTTCTAGTATTCTGGTTTGCCATTCTCCAGTGTAGATTAACCTCTGCTTCCCAGAATGTGCCTGGCTCTCTGTGATGGCCATGCTTTTTGCAGCGTTGTTAGTCATGTCTGGAAAGCCCTCCCCCTTTGTCTGCCAGACTGACTTCTTTTGCAGTTGCTTCCTTGGCGATGCCTTCCTTGACTGCTCCTTAGGGTAGGTTGGATGCACCACCCATGAGCTTACACAAGGGCTGGCCTTGATCTTGGTGTTTCCCCTCCACCAAATAGTCTGTCTACTTTTTTATTTCTACATGTAACCTGAAGGCAGAGGCAGCATCTTTCAGGGAACCTGGCATGTCCTGAGCATCCAGGCAGTGTTTGCTGAATGAACAGACTTAGAAGCTTTCGAAGGTTGTAGCCACGTGTATATAATTGAAGGTGTTGGTTCCAGCCAGTTTTAAGAAAGTGTTATTGACTGAAGAAAGTAGAAGCACCACTGGAACAGGTTTTATGCATGTGGTTTAGTTATTAACCTCATAAAGCTATTTACAGTCTTTTGTATTTATACCTCTTTTATTTTTTGCCTGAGTAACCAATAAATTGAGTAATTCATAGTTTCTACTTCTTGCCAATTACTAATGTATATTATTAAATCTGACCACAGTGATTTATTAATTAGAAGTCTTTTGGTTCTTAACAAAAATCAATTTGACTTAGCATATGCCAGAGAGAGGGGCGTATGTGATGAAGAGACAGGGATGTCTCATTGAATCCAAGATCGAGAACATAGCTAGGCTTTAGGAAGAACGAACTCCAGGAATTGGAAGGCCAGCAGGAATCCTGAGAGTACTTTCTGTTAGTCTCTGCTTTTCTCCTCAAAGCTTTTATTCATTTTTCTTACTAACTGGCTTTTTCTGCTTCTCAGTGGGTAGAAGATGTTTTCCCATAACCCTCAGCTTTGCAGCCAAGTTCCAGGTGTATGGAAAACCTGTCTTTCCATCTCGGATCCGGATTGCCCAGCACCAGAGTGGCTTACATTAGATTTCTGTCCCTGATGAAGTCAGCAGTGGCCAGGGAGTGGGGTCATGCTGAACAACCCTGTTAGGTGCGAAGGTGGGAGAAAGGATGGGGAGCTCAGCAGACTGACAGATGTCATGAGGCGGGCAGACACTAAAAATATTTTTGTAAATAAAAATACAGTGACAAAGACTAGAGACCCATACACGCTTTATTGTAGGATCATTTCTGGGTTATTTTGCCTTAAAAAATCTTCCATCTTGGGAGAAACTTACAGATTTAACTTTGAAAAGACATTTATCTTTTTTGAATGTGAATATAATTTGAGATTCCTAAGGTAATGGCATGTTCACTGAAGTAATGAGTAGGTTTTAGTTTTGTGTGTGTGTATGATACTTAGACATGATACTGTCTTCATTTGTCAGGAGACAGGTTCTAGAGCGGCTCTCACGCAAATACAAGAGGAGACTCATGTAATTTAAAGTTTTCCAACAACCACATTAGAAGAGTGAAGCAGGTGAAATCAATTTTAACAATACATTCCATATGTATTTACGTATACATAAAAAGAGGGTTTATGACTGTTCTGCTTATTAGAAGAGGTCATCATGGGATTTAAATGTGCTAATAAATTTGAAAGTGCTGTGAAAAACCTTTAAAAGGTTGTACAAGCATAAAGCATTATTTTAATTAACTGGGGGGAAAACCCACTACATTTTGGAATCAATACTAGCTATCATTTCCTGAGGCTTTATTTTGTGCTGGACACTGTTGTAAGCACTTCGTATGCGTTAGGTAATTTAATGATGACGATGCTTGTGGAGCAGGCTCATTATCATCTCTGTCACGTAGATGAGGACATGAAGACGTCGAGACTTAAGAAACTAGCCCAAGCGCCTGCGTGGCTCAGTCGGTTAAGCGGCTGCCTTCGGCTCAGGTCATGATCCCAGGGTCCTGGGATGGAGCCCCGCATTGAGTCCTGCTTCTCCCTCTGCCTGCCTCTCTGCCTACTTGTGCTCTCTCTAGCTCTGTCAAATAAATAAATAAAATCTTAAAAAAAAAAAAAAAAGAAACTAGCCCAAGGTCACGTAGCTCGTAACTAGTTGAGCTGGAATTGGAATGTGCCTTTTTTTTTTAAATTGTGGCAAAATACATGCAACATAAAATTGATCATTTTAACCTTTTTTTTTTTTAAGATTTTATTTATTTATTTGAGAGAAAGAATGAGAGAGAGAGAGCACGAGAGGGAAGAGGGTCAGAGGGAGAAGCAGACTCCCCGCTCAGCAGGGAGCCCGATGCGGGACTCGATCCCGGGACTCCAGGATCATGACCTGAGCCGAAGGCAGTTGCTTAACCAACTGAGCCACCCAGGTGACCTTAACCATTTTTTTAAAAGAAAGATTTATTTATTTATTTTAGAGAGGGGAGAGAGCGCGCAGGGTGGGGAGGGACAGAGGGAGAGAGAGAGAGAATCTCAAGCAGAGTCCACGCTGAGTGCAGAGCCCAACACGGGTCTCGATCTCACGCCCCTGAGATCATGACCTGAGCCAAAACCAAGAGTTGGACACTTAGCTGACTGAACCACCCAGGTACCCCTCATTTTAACCATTTTTAAGTGGACACTTCTGTGGCATTAAATCTGTTCACATCTCCAGAACTTTTTCATCTTCCCAAGCTGAAACTCTACCCACTAAACACTAACTTCCCATCTCCCTTGCCTCCACCTCCACGATTGGCAACCACCATTCTACTTTCTTCTCTGTGAATTTGACTACTCTACTAGGAGCCTTCTATAAGTGGAATCATGCAGTATTTGTCTTTTTGTGGCTGGTTTGTTTTACTTAGCATAATGTCTTCAAGGTTCATCTGTGTTGTAACGTGTCAGAATTTCTCTCCTTTTTAAGGTTGAATAATATGTCATTGTATGGATGTACCACATTTTGTACCATGATTCATCCATTGATGGACACTTTGGTTGCTTCTACTTTTGGCTATTGTGAATGATGGTGAACATGTTATACAGATACCGGTTTGAATCCCTGTTTTCAATCCTTTGTGGGTATATGTATATCCAGAAATGGAATTGCTTGAACACATAGTAATTTTATATTCAATTTTTTGAGAAATTGCCATACTGTTTTTCATAGCGCCTGCACCATTTTACACGCTCACCAGCAATGCACAAAGGTCCCCATTTCTCTACATCCCCTTCAACATTTACTTTCTCTTTCTTTCCTTTTTTTTTAATAGCCATTTTAATAGGAGTGAAAGTGGTATCTCGTTGTGGTTTTGATTTACATTTCCCTAATAACTAGTTTTGTTGCACATCTTTTCATACATACCTGTTAGCCTTTTGTATGTATTCTTTGGAGAAATGTCTGTTTAAATCCTATGCCCATTTTTAAGTTGGATTGTTTTTGTGGGGTTTTTTTGTTGTTGTTGTTGAGTCAGATTTTTTGTGTTTTTGTTTTTGTATATTCCGGGTATCAGTCTCTTATTAAATACATGATTTGCAAATATTTTCTCTCATTCTGTTGGGTTGACTTTTCACTCTGTGATAGTATCCTTTGATGTGCAGAAGCTTTTAATTTTGGGAAAGCCCAACTTACAGATTTTTTCTTTTAATGTCTTTGTTTTTGGTGTCATATCCAAGAACTCATTGCCGAATCCAATGTCATAAAGCCTTCCCCTATGTTTTTTTTCTGAGTTTTATGTCTGTCTGTGTCTGTACCTCCTCTTTGTCACTTTGCATCTGTTTCCATTTTTCTATATGTTTATAAATTGTTGAAGCTTATGTATATGTTCTCTCTTCTTGCCTTGTTCCTTTCTTTGTTGTTGATCTCTTTGAAGGTATTGCAGATATCATGAGATTCCATGTATCTCCTAAAAATAATGGCATTTTCCCCAAATAACTATAACCCCATGATTGGCACTGCCCTTAGAACTGGGCAGCTGGGGCCCCTGCTCTGTGCTTGGTACTTTGGAGTGACTTTCTTGCATTTTTCTAAGTCTCTCCACTCCTCCCTTCCCCCTACCCCAGTGCCTGAAAGGCAGGGCTCCTCGAGTGCTTCTGTTTCAGGAATCTCATATTGAGAATTATAGTACATTTTCTAGTTATATTGAAAATAGAAGCTTAACTTTATTTTGTTGATTTTATTGTTTACTGCTATATACCATATTTTCCTCCTAAATTGTTTTTCTCTTTATTTTTATATATTCCTTTAACTGGTTAGCATGTACATATTTAGTGTTGTAGTTATTAATTACTTTTCTTCTGTCTCTCCAGCACCGAGCTGAAGCTTTTGGAAGAAGCAACCATTTCAGTCTGCAGGTCTTTAGGTAAGAGGCAAAATGAGCATGTGTGTAGATGTATGTGTGTGGCATTTATTTCAGAATTTGTTACAAATTTTGGTAGTGTAATATGAATTGAATTAATGAAGTGACATATTCTTGATGATAATATTTAATAATAATTCTATTCATGGTGCTCAATGATGCCACTAGAAGGGAACATTTAGTCAATAGGAATAAGACACATGCTTATTACCTTACTTGCAGGAGTGGTAATGGACTCTGCTAAGCCATACTTTTTCAGCTTGTTCTTTTTTTTTTTAATTGAGGAATAGTTGACATACAATGTTACATTAGCTTCAGGTGTGCAACATAGTGATTTGATTTTGATTTGACATTTATATACATTATGAAATGCTCACCATGATAAGTTTGTCCTCATACACAGACATTACAATATTATTGACTCTGTTTCCTATGCTTTCCTTTACAATCCCTGTGACTTCCTTATTTTATAACTGGAAGTTTGTACCTCTTAATCCCCTTCCCCTATTCCCCCCCCCCCCCCCCCCCTGCCCCCAGCAACTACCACTGTGTTCTTTACAAGTCTGTTTTGTTTGATTTTTTTTTTCTTTTTCTTTGATTTCACATATAAGTGAAATCATACAGTATTGGTCTTGCTCAGACTTCTTTCACTTAGCACAGTACCCTCCGGGTCCATCCATGTTATTACAGATGGCAAGATTTCATTCTTGTTTATGGCAGAGTACTATTCCATTGTGTATATATATATATATATATATACCACATCCTCTTCATCCATCAGTGGACACCTGGGCTGCTTCCATATCTTGGCTATTGTAGATGCTGCAGTGAACCTGGGGGTGCAGATATCTTTGAGAAGTTAGTGTTTTCGTTTTCTTCAGATAAATACCTAGAAATGGAATTGCTGGGTCATATGGTAGTTCTGTTTTTAATTTTTTTGAGGAACCTTCATACTGTTTTCCACAATAGCTACACCAGTTTACATTTCCTACCAATAGGGCACGAGGGTTCTCTTTTCTCCACATCCTGGCCGACACTTGCTAGTTCTTGTCGTTTTTATTTTAGCCATGCTGACAGAGGTGAGGTGAAATCTCATTGTGATTTGGACTTACATTTCCCTGATGACTAGTGATGTTGAGCATCTTTTCTTGTCTGTTTGCCATGTGTGTGTCCTCTTTGGAAAAATGTCTGTTTGGGTCTTCAGCCTCTTTTTTATTTTTTTGAAAGATTTTATTTATTTATTTGAGAGAGAGAGAATGAGAGACAGAGAGCATGAGAGGGAGGAGGGTCAGAGGGAGAAGCAGACTCCCCGCCGAGCAGGGAGCCCGATGTGGGACTCGATCCCGGGACTCCAGGATCATGACCTGAGCCGAAGGCAGTCGCTTAACCAACTGAGCCACCCAGGCGCCCTTCAGCCTCTTTTTTAATCAGATGTGGTTTTTTTGGTGTTCTTTACATATTTCTTTATATATGAATTCTTTACATATTTTGAATATTAACTTTTTTTTTTAAATGATTTTATTTTTAAGTAATCTCTATACCCAGCGCGGGGCTTGAACTTACAACACTGAGATCAAGAGGCACATCCTCCACTGACCAAGCCACACCCAATAAGAATATTAACTTCTTAAAAAAAAAAAAAGAATATTAACTTCTTATTGGATATATCATTTGCAAATATCTTCTGCCTTTCACTAGGTTGCCTTTTCACTTTGTTCATGGTTTCCTTCACTGTGCAGAAGCTTTTTAGTTTTATATAGTCCCACTTGTTTATTTTTTGCTTTTGTTGCCCTCGCCTGAGGAGACAGATCCAAAAAAATATTGCTAAGACTGAACTCCAAATCTACTGCCTGTGTGTTCTTTTAGGAGTTTTATGGTTTCAGGTTGTACTTAGGTCTTTAATCCATTTCAAACTTATTTTTGTATATGGTTACCTGAGAGGACCCTTATTTTTTTTTCTTCTTCGTTCATTAGACTTTTTCCTTTAACCATTATGAGTAAGTGTTCCTTGTTATACTTTTTTCTTTATGATTTTGCCTGTGATTTGATGAGATTTTTTTTTTTTTATTGGTTTATTAAGGTCTTTTTCAGTTCTGAAGTTTTCTATAGTAATGGCTTTGATTTTACTTGTGTTTGAGTTTCTTCTCCCCCAACTTAGGAGCACCTGTTAACATTCAGGTTGGATCTCTGTCCTTTGCTTTCTGTATCTTCTTTTTCTTTGTTGTCTTTCATTTCTTAAATTTACTCCTTTATGTCTTTGATTCAGGATTTTATACATATCAGTTCTGTCAAGATTCTAGTGCATCTTTTAGTTATTTCATTTTTTGGTTTGTTTTTAATCATTCTTTGTTTTTCCTGGATGTCAAACTGCTCTCTTTTCATTATACTCATTTTTCCCAGTGGCTTTCTGGGTTTTTTCTTTTTTAAATAGATGATTTTCTCATTTTCCACTGATGATGCTTGTTACTAAATTCATTTGACAGTTTTTTAAAAAAAACTTTATTTTTTTATTTTTTAAAGATTTTATTTATTTATTTGACAGAGAGAGATATAGCGAGAGAGGGAACACAAGAAGGGGTAATGGGAGAGGGAGAAGCAGGCTTCCTGCAGAGCAGGGAGCCCCATGTGATGCGGACCCCAGGAACCCAGGATCATGACCTGAGCCGAAGGCAGACGCTTTACAACTGAGCCACCCAGGCGCCCCCAAAAATACTTTATTTTTTAATTATTTGTTTATTTGAGATAGTGCGAGAGAGCATGCAAGAAATGAATGGGGTGAGGGGCAGAGGGAGAAGCAGGCTCTCCGCTGAGCAGGGAGCCTGATGTGGGGCTTGATCTAGGACTCTGGGATCATGGCCTGAGTCGAAGGCAGACACTTAACCAACTGAGCCACTCAGACACCCCAATACTTTATTTTTTTAAAGTAGGCTCCACACCCAATGTGGGGCTCAAACTCACAGCCCCGAGATCAGGAGCACATGCTCTACTGACTGAGCCAGCCAGGCTCCGCCCCCGTTTGATAGTTTTGATTCAGCTCTTTGGCTGAAATTTTAGCATAACCTATTCCTTACCCCAGTGTTACTGTTTTTTCTTATTCATTAAACCAGCAAATATTTATTGAGAACCTGCTTTATTATAGGCTCTTTCCTATACCCTGTGCTATATATTCCATAATGTAGTCTATATTCTGGCAAACAGGACGGACTTGGATTCCTAACCTCATGGATCTGAGTAGAGGAGTCAGATCATAACTGTACCTCTTTCATGTAACATGTCTCTTCAGAAAAATAAAGCAGAGTAAAGGTACAGGGAGTACCCATGTAGGCACAGTGTTTGCTGTCTGAGAGGGTGCGCTTCTTAACCTTGCCCCTCATGTGGATCCTGTAGATGCTTTTTGAATCTGCTGTTAATTTTAGCCTGAAGGCAGGATGATACTATTTTCCACCCTAATTTCTAGAACCCAAGAAGATTTTGTTTTGTATAGGTTTTGCTTGGTTTAAGGTGGGACCTTCCTTTACGCTTACTCCTTGGCTTTGGAGTGTGAGGGAATTATAAAATTCCTGGATTGAACATCTGGATCAACATTTTTGTTCCTGAACAACATGTTGCTGAACAACAGCACATGTTGTTCTGTGTCTGGTGTGTTTATTTCTTCCCACTTGTTTTCTGGGGGTTGTAGCCTCAGAGTTGGTGTAGAAAGTGACTTGGTAGGAGATAAGTTTTCTGGTTGGAGTAGACAGTGAGTAGGGGGAGATTTTGTCCTCAGAGGTACTTTCAAGCAGTTACCCTTGTTAACCGTCCATTGATTACCAAATAAATACTTATATCAGTTCTGTAAACTCCGTAGTTAGTGAAAGTGTTCTCTGTTTTTAGGGGGAGAAGGACTATCTGGAATTAGCATTTCTGTGAACTTGTATCTGTTTGTATGTTTTCATGGGTGTTTGATTTTTAAAAGGTTCATACTTCTAGAAATGAGGGCCAAATAACGTAGTAAAGGGCTGTAAGCTCATCTTCCAGTTTCACTCATTTTCACCTCATGGGCAGTCCTCATCTATATCTCTCACCATTACGTTCCACCGATAATACATGCAAGTATGAAATATGTACAGGAAAGCTGACAACTGAAAAGGATATACAAAACAAACAGCAGAAAGCAGAGTGTTCTCACATATTGGATACAGACCTTAGGAGTCGTATCATTTCACCCATAAATAGTATATATCTCATAAGAATTTTTTTAAAGGAGAGCAATACCGTTATCTCAATAGAAGACAATTTTTAGCATAGTAAAATAGCCACCGAGTGTTCAAATTTCTAATTGTTTTAGTTTTTGTGAATCAGGAACCATATAAAGTCTATATGTTATTATTGGTTATTATTGGTATGTCCTTATGATTCTTTTCATAACTAATTTCCTCCTGCAATTGTCTCTCTCTTCCTTTTCGCCTCTCTATTTATGGAAGAAAGTGGGTAGTAGAGTTTGCCACAATGTAAATTTTGTTGATTGCATCCCCATGGATTGTTAACCTGTCTCTGTCCTCTGTATTTTCTGTATATTTGGTATTGGATTTGGGGACACAGGGGTATTTTAGTGAAATATTGGGGAAGGTTGTTTCAGGGGCTGGAAGCAAGTCCAATCTCTCACCCAGATGGAAATTCTCTTTATAATACCCTTATCTGAGTGTTATTCAGACCTTGCTTGAACTCCTGTAGAGATAGGGAAATCCCTTCTTTACCCAAAAGCTGCTTAAGTTAACAGTTTGCTACAAGTTCAAGTTCTAGTGTCAAATGAGTTAGTTTTTAATTTCAGTACCATTGTTATCTTAATTTAACAGTTGAGGACACTGAGGCGTGGGGAGGTGAAGTAAGTTGCTAGGTGTCACAGCTAGTCGGTGGAGCTGGGATTCGAATGTAGTCAGACTCTGTAGTCTAGTTCCATTATGCTTTTCTGCCTTCCTGTCAGCTATCCCATTCCTGCTCTGGCTTCTGAAGCTTATTCAACCTCAACATAACATTTGATTTTTTTTTTTTAAGATTTATTTGTTTATTTGAGAGAGAGAGAGAAAGAAAGTGCGTGCCAGGGGTAGGAGGGACAGAGGGTGAGGGAGAGAATCCCAAGCAGACTCCCTGCTGAGGCCAGAGCCTGACGTGGGTTTCAGACTCATGACCCCAAGATCATGACCTGAGCCGAAATCAAGACTTGGGTGCTCAACCGACTGAGCCACTGAGGTGCCCCATAACATTTGATTTTTACCAATTAACTTTGATCCTGTTAAATTCCATCAAGGTATTTTAGAATATCGAGTCTACCATTGGGTGGTGGTGTTTAAACATCAGGGAGCATACTTTATCTTATTAGTTTACTTTCCCCTCTACATCTTGTCTAAGAGTACTGTGAAAATTTAATTGTGTTAGAATGTCAGCTCCATTAAGACCTGGTGTTCTAAGTATCTTCTTAGTACCTGAAACAGTGCTGGGTACATATAAGTAGCTCAACAAATACATGCTGAATGAACGCATGAAAAAGGTGTATGAAGCTTTAATTACATCAATCCAGTAGCTGGTTACTGTTTCCAACAACATGGGGTTGTTTTGTTTTGGTTTTGGTTTTGTTTTTAAATAGCTAACCATTTATAAATTCAAACAATTACTTATAAAGTCATTCAGTAATAAAGGAGCTGTTGAGTGAACACAAGGTTGTGAAGTTGGGATTCTGAATTAATGTTTGTAGTCATATCATCCTCAATTCTTTGTTTCAGTATTTTGTTTTGATTTACAATAGCTCAGTAATATTAATTCACACAGAGATGCACTGGCAAACAGTAATGTTTTTTATTAAACAGTTTATCCTGAAATCTCAGGATATTCTCTCATTAAACTCCAAAGCTTGAAAGAGAAGTAGGAAATTTTTGTTTCAAGATTTAATATGTAATTAGATATCTATTCTTGAGGATAAAAGCTGGACACAATCTGCCCTAACTTCCAGCACACGCTGCACCTTCCTGCTCACAGTGGGGTTCTTCTCCATCCAGCAGTAAGGGGCATCGCCTGGGAGAGACTGTTGCAGAACCTCAGTTTCCACTTGACACACGCAAGATCAGAACTTAAACTTTAATAAGACTGTCTTGTGATTTAAAGGCGCATTAGACTCTGGGAAGCACTATTAACTTCAGTAGGCGCAGGGTAGCGGACCTGGTATTCTGCACGTCCAGCGGGATCCCAGATAATGCTCTTGCCACTGCTCTGTGAACCACAGTCGAATAGCAAGGTGCTGGTGTTTCATCACAATCAGAGAGTTACACAGTAACTTGCATTGACTCAAGCTGTGACAAGAACACCAACCCAGCAGGTAGATCTGAGTTAACTTGACAGTTATTGAGCACAAAGCAGGTATGTTGTAATGGTGTACTTATTCCCATGCATGATTTTTTAAAGTATGTATGTACGTACCAGGATTTTAAAATATTTAAAATGTAACTGAAGCTTGGTACATCTTTCCAAATCTTTGACACATTTTCAAGAAGTTCAAATACATGCATAGAGATGGCAGCAAAAGCATAAACCTCAGGTCTGCATAAACATGAATTTTTCTGGCAGCATAGGCCAGTGTGTTTGCGTGTTTGCATTTCCATTTTTCAAAACAGTTAAAAATATATTTCAAAAGAGAAAAGTATTCAGAACTCTGGAATCTCACAGTTTGAAAACCATTCGTTAAGCAAAAAGACTGGGCATTTGTCACTGACACTGTTGACTTTGGGGTCAACACTTAACCTTTCTGGGTCTCTTTTTCTTTTTTTTCTTTTTAAAGATTTTATTTATTTATTAGAGAGAGTGTGTGTGCACGCGCACACAAGAGCACGCATGGGGGGAGGGGCAGAGGCAGAGGGAGAGGTAGGCTCCCCGCTAAGCAGGGAGCGCAATGCAAGGCCCAATCCCAGGACCATGACCTGAGCCGAAGGCAGATGTTTAACTGACTGAGCCACCCAGGTGCCCTCTTTTTCTTCATTAGTAAAATTAAACATTCTGACTAAAGAGTCTCTCTCTTCTGATGAGTTTTTTAAGTTTTTATTTAAATTCCAGTTAGTTAACATGCAGTGTAATATTAGTTTCACACGTACAATACAGGGATCCAGCACTTCCATACAACCCCTGGTGCTCATCAAAACAAGTGCACTCCTTAATATCCCATCACCTATTTCACCCATCAACCCCCCCCACCCCCCACCGCAACCATCAGTTTGTTCTCCGTAGTTAAGAGTCTGTTTCTTGGTTTGCCTCTCTTTCTCTCTCTCTTTTTTTTCCTTTCCTTGTTTGTTTTGTTTCTTAAATTCCACATATGAGTGAAATCATATGGTACTTGTCTTTCTCTGACTTACTCCACTTAGCATAATACTCTAACTCTAATGGGTTCTTTTGTCCTTGTATGATGTATTAGGGTTATCCAGAGACCCAGTAAAGCTAATGGTGTAAATTCCAGTTCAAGTGCAAAGACCTGAGAACCATAAGAGCCAGTGTTGTAAGTCCCTGTCCAAGGGTAGAAGACCAATGTATTAGCTCAACAGTTAGGCAGAGAGAGAGGATTCAGACTTCCTCTGACTTTTGTTCTGTTAGGCCTTTAATGTGTTGGATGATGCCCACCCACTTTGGAGAGGCCAGTCTGCTTTACTCACTTGAAAATTAAAGTGCAGGAACACCTTCACACAACATCCAGAAATAATGTTTAACCAGGTATCTTGGCATCCTGTGGTCCAGTCAAGTTGATACATAAAATTAACCATCACATATGTCTTACTGTACAGACTGATAGAACTTTATATTTTCATTAAGCCTAATTTCTTGATTATAAGAGTTGGTATAGCTCAGCATTTTAGAGGCAAGAATTGGAACCACTAGATAAGGATGTGTTCTTGAGCAGTAGCAACGTAGACCCGAGGATCTGTTCAATGGAGGTGATATTGGTGTTTATCTCCCATAGTTGGTTTTAAGGATTAAATGTGATTAAAGCCCTTGGTGGATATTAGTCAGTGTCTGTTTCTTTTGTTGAGAAAAGTGAGGTTGGAGAAGAAAAGTAACTTGAGTTTTAATATTCTGTTAATTATAGACTTGATCTAGAAATCAGATCTTCTGATTCTCATGACAGTATCTGCTCAATTCTTTGGCTGGATTTGCTGAAATGCCCACCTTTCAACTTAAAATTTTTTTAAACAAATTCTTTAAAATTTTTTCTGATCAAATAGCTTCTCCCTGGCCATATTGCTTTATGTTTCTGTTTATTTTTCGTTAGAATGACTTATGATTATCTGAGCAGAGTTTTACCATTATAGTTTATTGTATTCTATATACTGGGGATCTTTTTTTTTTTTTTTTTTTACTTTTTTTATTAACATATAATGTATTATTTGTTTCAGGGGTACAAGTCTGTGATTCATCAGTCTTACACTGTTTTTTGTTTTTTTTTTTAACATTTGCTTTTCTTTCTTTTTCTTTTTCTTTTTCTTTTCGTCTCCCACATTCTTGGAGCCCAACATGGGGCTTGAACTCACGACCCTGAGATCAAGACCAGAGTTAAGATCAAGAGTCAAACGCTTAACTGACTGAGCCACCCAGGCATCCCTAACATTTGCTTTTCTAAAGAGAAATATATGTGTGTATAAATTGAGTATATATCATCTCATCTCTTTTCTTAATAATTCTGAATTCTGAGATGAATTGGCTCCTTTCTTCTACTGTGTCTATCGTTTTCAGTTTGCGAATCATTTTTTGTTCAGCATTAAGACCAAGCAGCAATTTCTCTCATTATTTATTTTCCTAATTAGATGTGAAAGTACCGTAAGGTTTGTCTGTGGAGCAACTTCAATTTGACAACTTGGTTTTACAGATGCTATAATATGTTCACTTTGATTTCAGTTTTTAATTTTAACTTTTTAAAACCTTATCTTCTCTTGCAGTTGTAAACAACCCTCGAACAGGAAACCTTGGGGCGCTAATTAAGGTCTTCCTTTCTAGAACCAAAGAACTAAAACTTTCAGCAGAATGTCAAAAGTAAGCTGGCTGAGTAAATCTTGTTCTCTTTATATTTAGAAATACGAATATTTTTCATTTTTTGGTAGAAATGGATTATGGTCTTTTGAAAGCTATAAAGGAATTCTCATTATTAAAAAGTAAAAGAGAGGTTATAATTTACTGTTGCAAGTCATCGTGGTGAGATTATGAATTCTGGAATCTGTTTGATTTCAGCATTTTAGACAATTTTCAGAAATATATTTCTTAAGGTTAATGGTGATGTAATTATTATTAAAAAAGGTAGTTCCCCCTCCATTATCACTGCTGCTCGTATCTAGTCTATTAAATAATGACTAAGTTTGAGGATTACTTCATTCCACGTCTGTTTCCTTTCTAACCTTTCCTAGTCGATGAAAGAAGGTTCAGATTAGATATTATAATTTTATTTTATTTTTATTTTAATTCCACTATAGCTAACATAGGTATTATAATTTTATATTTGATACATTGGTAGGTTAATCTTTTATGCACTCAGGCATTTTAAAATCACTTTTGGATGGCATTGTTCATTGTTCTGCTTCCAAACAAATTATATTGAATCCAGTTAAAATTTTTCTTGAGTTCATGGTTACTAATACAAATAGCAAGTATTGTACTGGGCTGCTGACAGTGCCCTACTTAAAATTTTGGTTGTGTGCTTGCATATATTCTCTTTATGTTGGTATACTTTAAAAAAATTTTTTTTCACTTTTCTTTGAACTGCCTGTGTGTGGGACAAGTATGAAGTTAAGAACAAAGAGCAGTCATGCCTAAGGAAAACATTTTTATTAGGCTGACTCACTAAGTAAAATACAGAGAATGAAACATGAAGTAGACTGGAATAGTGTAATAAATCACGAGCCATGAAAAGATATAGCTATTGTCTTTATAGTATAAGCAGAATGGGCAAAATGCTTGAGAAATCATGAACTAGATAGTGCTCATGCTCTCGATTAAATATGGATTCTTGTGTGAGTTTGGTTTTTCCCTTGCAGCCACATCTTCATTTGGCAGACACACAATGCTTTGTTCATTATTTGCTGCTTGCTGAAAGCGTTCATCTGTGAGATGTCAGAAGAGGAACTGCAGCTTCATTTTACTTATGAAGAAAAGGCTCCTGGCAGTTACAGTAAGTATTGCCTTTGAAGATGTCCTAGGGATAGCATGTATGGCATAGAAGGATAAATTTGAGGAATAAAAGTAGAATTTTGAAAATTCTATTTTTCTTTTTATAATTTTCATTTCTAAATGACTGGCCCTGTCACTCTTTTTTCTCCTATATTAATCTCAGTGAGCCAAGACTCTCAATTTCTTTTTTTTTTTCTTTTTATATAAGAAAGCAAGGAGGATTGAAACTTTTATTTACTTTTGACTTCCATGCATATGGAAGATAAAGTTAAAAACCAAAGTATACCTTTCAGAAAACAGAGATGTCAACTTCAGTATTATTACCAGGGTGATACATTAAGGGAGACAACCAATCAGAATTACAGATTTCATAAATGTTAAAGATTACTTTCATAGGACAGAACAGTCTCTGGGTCTTTGGGACTACTTGATCAGAAATAACATTTAAGGACAGTTTTACAATGCTGAAATGTGTGGTCTTTTCCTGAAGACACAGGGAAAGGTTAGCATTCTCTCATGATATTGCTGGAGTTTTGTGTTGTTTTTTTGCCAGTAGTTAGGAGGGTCTGTAGTTTTCAAGATGGTGTTTAGTTTTCTTAGCATTAGAACTTACAACTGAGAGAGTAGAAGGGCAGATTGGGATTCTTAAATGAAATATGGGGAATATAGTATTTTTCATCTACCCTTCACGCTAACTTCTCTTTGAGGGCAAAGGCACTGTTGCTCGTAAGATTCCTGGGTTCATTTTTCAAAACACATCTCTGTCCTCTTTAGGCTTTTTGCCTACCTAGAGCTTTATATGTTGATTTTTGAGTTTTAAAAAAAAGTTCAGTTTGCCATTGTGATAATCTACATTTGTTAAACATATACTGATGTTTAAACAGAGCTTTTTTTTTTTTTTTAAAGATTTTATTTATTTATTCATGAGAGACAGAGAGAGAGAGAGAGAAGCAGAGGGAGAAGCAGGCTCCCAGGGAGCAGGGAGCCCGATGCGGGACTCAATCCCAGGACCCTGGGATCATGACCTGAGCCGAAGGCAGACGCTTAACCATCTGAGCCACCCAGGCGCCCTAAACAGAGCTTTTAATCAGAATTGTGTCTTGCAAGTGTTAATTTTGTAAGGCTAGGACTTTCTTTTTGTGGGGCTGAAACTGCCAAAACCAGCCCTACTTGGGGAGTATCAGACCTTTCCACAGAAGGTCTAGCAGCAAGAATGGAGTGTATGTTTACCCCATGGCACCTGAGAGCTGAGCCAGCCAAGAACCTGCAAACCCAACACTTTGTTTTGCTTTATGTCAAAACAATTATGCATGCACTGTACTTTAAAATAAATACAATAATATTGTGTTAATGTAAAATTATTTGTCATGCATACCATTGAGTAAGTTGATGCACTTCAGAGATACACTGAATTTATTTTGAGGCCCAGAAGGACCCTCTTTGTACCTACTCTCTCCACTTATTTTTTTTTTAAAGATTTTATTTATTTATATGACAGAGAGACACAGCGAGAGAGGGAACATAAGCAGGGGGAGTGGGAGAGGGAGAAGCTGGCTTCCCGCTGAGCAGGAAGCCAGATGTGGGGCTTGATCCCGGGACTCCAGGATCATGACCTGAGCTGAAGGCTGATGCTTAACCTACTCAGCCACCCAGGCGCCCCTAGAAGCACGGTTTTGTTGTGCATCCTACATAACCTAAAGTGAGAGCAGCATAAAAATAACACTTTTTCAGCCGTGGGCCACGTTATCAAGATGCTTGTCTCACCAAAAGAGCCATCTGTGAAGTCTGATATTGGTAATTCTGTCTGTGCACTGACAGATTGTCCTCTTTTTTTTTTATATGGAGTTAGCAGTTCAGGATTACACATTCTTTCGTTTTATCTTTTCCTTTACAGTTGAGTCTACTGTTGATCCACCAGTTTTAAGTCCAGTAAATATCTTTTTAAGGTTAAACACTTCCCGTTTTTGGCATATGTAATTACTTTCATTTTAGTCATACATGTTGTTAGTTTGAGATTTCTACTTATCACTGGTGTAAGTCCTTTTACATTTTCTTTTAATATCTTTTTACAATTTATAGAGTAATGAAAATAAATGATTGCATAGATTCTGTTAAATGGTAAAAAAAAAAAAAAAAAAGAGATCACTATACAGTACCTAAAAACATCTGTTTCTCAGCTAGTACGTGAATCTCGGAATCAGGCGCACAGGAGACCACGGGGGAGACTGCTCAGGGGTTGAGAGAGTAGACAGTAGTAGGGCTTGTTCGAATGTTGAATTGACAGAAGCAGAGCACCATCTACAAACAGCTGAGCAAAGTCAGCTGAGGAATTTGAGGACTTTTTTGGTTCCAATTCACTGTAATTCTGCTGTGATGAGATGGATGTTGCCAGCACATTCGGTGAAGCCTTCCTTATGAGGGTCATGTAACTCTGCGTAAGTGCCCCATTTGTAATAGAAATTTGTGAGGATGTCCTACATGAACATTTCCCCACAGGCTATGTATGGCATGGTAGTAGATTGTTTGCTAGAGGGAATTTGTATCATTTTGTAAATATAACTCTTTCCACTATTGCATGTCCTCTTTGAGAGTAGTCAAAGGGGACAAAGCTAGCCCTAGGCAAAACTGTGAAGGACTATAAAATTGTGACTGTTTTCCCTTTGCCTTCAATGTGAGTACTGTCTTCTGTCTTGGTATCATCCCCCATTACCCCAAGGTAATAACTAATATTTATTTTACATTTTGTATCTCACAAATCCAATATTTTAAGTCCTTAGGGGTATGAATTTGGAATTTGTTTCCGCAAACACTTATGGTGGTTTGTTTCTTTATGTATTTGATGATGTTGATTGTGAGCTTTTGTTTATTCATCTTAATCTGAGGCCCCAAATACAGGAAGTATTTGCATTTGTTTCTAGAGGGATCTAGACTGCATCACCTGAGGCCATTTAACCTCCTTTAGAGGTTCTTGGTTTAATGTGACAGCTCAGGTTCAGCTTCCCAGTGGCAAGCCGGTGGCACGGCTTTGTATTGGCAGCTTTGTATTGGCATTCATCGTCAGGGTCACCCTACCCTTCAAGTTTGTTTAGTGCTCAGTATTTTACTCTGGATTCAAGCCACAGTTTGTTCACCTGTGGTTGTTCTTTTTGGTTATGGTGCAAGGGTCCCTGGAGATTTCCTCTACTTTCTGGAAGTCCATCAATGCACTAAAAAGTGTATTTTAGCCAAGAACTAGTTGTTTTGTACAAGAGGCCTCTTTGGAGTAACGACTCTACTAATATTGTCGCCAGTGGAAGGCAATTATAGTTTCTTTACAAATATTTTTACAATTTTTTAAATGAGGAAAGAAGCCTTTGGAGATTGAGACTGAAGGCAGAGGCGCACGCACGCACACACACACACACACACACACACACACGGAAAGAGTTGACCGGAAAGCCCAGGGAAGTGGGGGGGCTCTAGGATCAAGAGCATAGAGCGGGAGTGTGGGTTTGCATTGCAGGGGCACACCACCTGTGCCCCGCAGCGCTGTGGGTGGGCACACATGGCAGCCGGTTAGCGCGGCTCTGGGGAGAGTAGAAAAGAGACTGGAGACTTGTCGAGTTCAGGTGAAATGCTTGCTTAACCACATTTCCTCAGCATAAAATGGTTTAATAGAAATTATTTTAAAAAATTTTATTTTGTAGGAATTGCTCTCAAGCATAATGGATTGAACCCACGTGCTTATCTTTGCTTTCTTCTGAAACTCCAATAAAATATCAGTAAAGGGACTTTTAAAAAGTCATGAATTTATTATTAGTTTAAAGAGGAGGAAAGGGGAACACAATGTTCATAACATTTTTCAAGTTGGAAAGTTGAGTAATGATGAACTCAACTGATCAGTGAAAGCTGAAGGCTGAATGCTGAATGCCGAATGCCTTCAGGGTCAGACAACTCCAGGAAACAGCCAGTTCTTGCCGTAGAACCCTGGAAAGGCTTAAGAATTGGAAATACCAGGTGTCTCTGAAGGCAGACACCTGGGAGGAGTGATTGAAGGAGCAGTTGGACACTCAGCTCTTCTCCACCACCATGTGCAGTCAGGAGACCACCCCTTCTCTGGTTAATACTAGACTGTCTTCTCTGAGAGGCTGAACCAAGAGGGCCTTCCTGCGGGAGCTCTGGGGCACAGTGGAGGGGTGGTGTACTGAGAACAGGGCTAAGAGCAAAGGGTACAAATGGAGGAGTGAGGCATCTTGACATGGCTTCTAAGTGCTGGCACTGTGGTTGTACCCACTACCTCCCCTTCCCTCCAGAAGGTTAATGCATACTCTTCTGGAGAAAATGAACTGAAAACAGGAAAAAGATGTAGAGATACTGATGTTTGGGTGTCCCTCAATGATACAGCTCCGAACCTTCTGGTGGGAGCCACCACTTCCGTCAGCATTGGCCTCCTTCTGGCAAGTAAATGGAGAACCAGGGATCCTGACAGCTGGAAAAAACTTCCAACTTCTGAGAGATCAAAATGAGAAAAAAGTGGTAGAAGATAGAATATTTATGGAAATCAAAAAAATAATCCATAATCATACCTCTCTAATATAACTCCTTTCCTTTTCCTTTTTTTTTTTTCGTTTTTAATATTTTATTTATTTGCCAGACAGAGCAAGCACAAGCCAGGGAGCAGCAGGCAGAGGGAGCCCGATGTGGGACTCGATCCCAGGACTCTGGGATCATGACCTGAGCCAAAGGCAGATGCTTAACAACTGAGCCACCCAGGCACCCCATCTACTTTCCTTTTCATTCTCCTCTGGCTGAACACCTTTTTACATTTTTATTTTATTAATTTTTTAAAAAGATTTTTATTTATTTATTGAGAGAGAGAGAGAGCATGAGAGGGAGAAGGGTCAGGTCAGGAGAAGCAGACTGCCTGCTCTGCAGGGAGCCCGATGTGGGACTCAATCCCAGGACCCCGAGATCATGACCTGAGCTGAAGGCAGACACTTAACCGACTGAGCCACCCAGGTGCCCCTTTATTAATTTTTTAAAAAGATTTTTATTTATTTGTCAGAGAGAGAGAGAGAGCGCACAAGCAGGGGGAGTGGCAGGCAGAGGGAGAAGCAGGCTCCCCACTGAGCAAGGAGCTTGATGTGGGACTCAATCCCAGGACCCTGGGATCATGACCTGAGCTGAAGGCAGACACTCAGCCGACTGAGCCACCCAGATGTCCCTGGCTTAAAACCATTTTGAGACTCTCTGGAAGTACCTTCAAAATCCATGATGTATTCATGTAACTAAATGCGTACAACAACTAAGTGGTAAAACTCCCTCTTTTGAAACTAATATTGAATTTTTTCAGATGGCCAAAGTGCTTTGGCTCTCAAGGCAGCATGGTTTCACTGTTCTCTTATTTTTGCTTGAGCTAATCTTTAGGGCCTGGGGCAGGCTCTATGTAACTCAAGAGGTAAACCTGAAGTTGGTAGATGAGTTGTTTCTGTTTTGTTTATTTTTGTCTTAGTATAAAATTTAACAGTTTAGTTTCGTTAGTTCAGTAAAGCAAAAAAAAAAAAAACCAATTGCTAGAAAGGACTCAAGAAAGCATGGATTTATAATTTTGAAATATTTTGCATATAAGATTTGTGATCTGTCTTTGCAGAAAAATTAAAGTGCTTCTAGGACCTCCTGAATTGTTCTTGGCCTTACAATAGGTGATACTGTTTTTTAATATTTCTCTCTTTTCTTTTCCTTTCTTGTCTGTTATCAGTGGACCAAAATCGTTAAACTTTATTGACAGGCTTGCTTTCTGATTTCAAACTATATCACAAAGCTATAGTAATTGAAACAGTATGGTATTGACATTAAAGCAGATATAGATCAATGGAACAGAACAAAGAACCCAAAAATAAACCCATGCATATGTGGCCAGTTAGTTTATGATAAAGGTGCCAAGTATATACAATGGAGAAAAGACAGTCTCTTCAATAAATAGTGATGGGAAAATCGGACAGCTGCGTGCAAAAGAATGAAACTGGACCCCTATCTCACACTGTACACAAAAGTTAACTCCAAGTGGACTGACGACTTGAATGTAGGACCTGAAACCATAAAATTGCTAGAAGAGAACATAGGTGGTAAGCCCCCTGCTATAGGTCTTGGAGAAGATTTTTTGAATCTGACACCAAAAGCAAAAATAAATGAGTGGGACTACATCAAACTAAGAAGCTTCTGCACAGCAAAGGAAATCATCAAGAAAATGAAAGCAGCCTATTGAATGGGAGAAGTTACTTCCAAATCAGATATCTGATAAGTGGCTAATATCTAAAATAGGTAACTCAGCACCTGGCTGGCTCGGTCGATGGAGCATGCAACTCTTGATCTCAGGGTCATGAGTTCAAACCCCATGTTGGGCGTAAAGCTTACTTAACAACAACAACAAAAATCCTAAGGATTCAACAATTTAAACCTCTTTTCCGGTTATTGCAGTGCATGACACCGTGAGCAGCAAAGTTTCCCACAACCCCCTGTATGAGTTGGTGTGGGAAGTCCTGCATGGGAACCAGTGCAAGTGCCAGAAGTTTTGGGAGATGGTGGAGCTGCAGATCTGCTTGAACAATGACCCTCAGAAGGACAAATGCTTCTTGGCACTGTCGGGCTTAAGTCCACTCTCAGCCCCAAGTTCTCTGTATGTGTTTTGGGGGATTAGCAACACTTGATGAGGCCAGGGCTGTGGATATTCCCCACATGGACATTGGGGCACTGAAGAAACTCAACAAGAAGAAAACTAAGTCAAGAAGCTGGCCAGGAAGCAGATCCCTCGAATCCTGGGCCCAGGCCCGAGTAAGACTGGCAAGTTCCCTTCCTTGCTGACCCACAGTGAGAGCATGGTGGCCAGAGGGGATGAAGCGAAGTCCATGATCAGATTCCAGATGGATAAGGTGCTGTGTCTGGTGGTGACCATTGGCTGCATGAAGATTACAGTTGATGAGCTTACATATAACATCCATTCAGCTGTCAGTTTCCTGTTGTCATTGCTCAAGAAGAATTGGCAGAAAGTCCAGGCTTTAAACATCAGGAGCACCGTGGGCAAGCCCCAGTGCCTATACTAAAGCACAGCTTAATAAACCCTAGTGCTACCACAAATACATATACATATATAACTCCTACAACTCAATAGGGAAAAATAATCTGATTACAAATGGGCAGAAGATCTGAATAGGCATTTTTCTAAAGAAAACAGATAGCCAAGAGGTACATGAAAAGATGCTCAACATCACTAATTATTAGAGAAATGCAAATCAGAAACACAATGAGATATCACCTCACACCTGTTGGAATGCCTGTTATCAAAAAAGACTAGAAATAGCAAGTGTTGGCAGGGACGTGGAGGAAAGGGAACCCTTGTGCACTGTTGGTGGGAATGTAATGCACTGTTGGTGAGCTGCTATGGAAAACAGTATGGAGGTTCCTTAAAAAAATTAAAAGTAGAACTAACATATGATCCAGCAATTACATGTCTGGGTATTTGTCTGAAAAAAAAAAAAGGAAAACACTAATTTAAAAAAATGTATATAGAGCGCCTGGGTGGCTCAGTCGTTAAGCATCTGACTTTAGCTCAGATCATGATCCCAGGGTCCTGGGATCGAGCCCTGCATCGGGCTCCCTGCTCCGCGGGAGGCCTGCTTCTCCCTCTCCCACTCCCCCTGCTTGTGTTCTTGCTCTCACTGTCTCTCTCTCTGCCAAATAAATAAATAAAATCTTTAAAAAAATAAAAAAAATGTATATCACCCTCATGTTCATTTCAGCATTATTTATAATACCCAAGATATTGAAATAACCTATGTGTCCATTGATGGATGAGTGGATAAAGATGATGTGGTACACACCACACACATACACACACTTACACACACACACACAGGAATAATATTCTATAAAAAATGAAATCTTTCCGTTTGCAACAATGTCGATGAACCTCGAGGGCATAGGCTAAATGAAATAAGTCAGAGACAAATACCATATGATCTCTCTTATATGTGAAAGCTAAATCCATTATACATATATTAAACTCATAGATGCAGAGAACAGGTTGAGGGGGTGGGAGAAGTGGGTAAATGTATTTTTCTTTAGTTTAAATAAATTGAATACAAAAATAATAAAACTGGAATTTAAGAGGCTAATACTTTAAATTGGCCTAGAATCTAAGTATACATTATGCAGTACAATACCCTGTTGCATACATACTCTATGTAGTTAGTAGTTGCTTACTAAAATCTATTTCCATACTTTCTCCAACGTAAATGAAACTGTTTTCTACCCTCTTCTGTTATCAGCAGTTTTTATATTGTGCTCAAATTAGAAATAAAAAAGGCATATTCTATAAAAGAACCTGGAAGACTGTATTATCCTTGGGTATAATTAGAAACATTTCTATTTGACTACAATAATAGCAGACAGCCAGGATTATTGCAGATTTTATTGGAATATGTGGGACACAGTCTTATAAATATTGTAATGCATTACAATGTAGATCAGTTTTCATTTTAGAAAAGAGTGAGTCCATCTGCTTTTCCTTAGTTTGATTATTTTATAGACACATTCAGTTTTGCTCATTAGAAATTTAAATATGATTTTTAATACTTTAGAATAATTCCAGTATTAGTCTCACAATTAAAACTGCCTATTATGGATTCTACCATGGTTTTCTGAATATGTTTATAGTAAATACAATCTAGCTTATGTGCCTTCCATCTTAAGTCAGTTTTGCTCTGAACTTTTTAGGCACTCGGGGAACCTGTTTTTGGAATATAGCTCTGTTATTTCTTGATTGATTTTTTTTTTCCAAAGATTTTATTTATTTATTTGACAGAGACACAGTGAGAGAGGGAACACAAGCAGGGGAAGAGGGAGAGGGAGAAGCAGGCTTCCCACCGAGCAGGGAGCCCGATGCGGGGCTCGATCCCAGTACCCTGGGATCATGACCTGAGCTGAAAGCAGGCGCTTAACCACTTAGCCACCCAGGCATCCCTTGATTATGTTTTAATACTTGTATTTGGCACAGTTGAGCAGCATTTAGAAACCAACAGCTTGACTTTCTACATGCAAAGTAAACAACAATGAGCTCTCTGTGTTTTAATATGGCCGCTTCTTTGTTTTCCATCAGTGCTTTTTTCATTATTCTTTTCTCTCTCTTTTCCCTTCCCTTCCTACTCTGGTGGAAGGTATTTGATTACAACAGTATCTTGCTCTTCTCTGGTTCCCTCCCTAGGGAGAGTATGGTATGAATGGGTGCTGAACAGCTCAGTTTCACGTGTAGATGACTGGAGTTGTAAAGGACCGTGGATATCATCTGGTCTTTCATTTGTTCCTTCCCCTAGTGTCACTCACAGGGACCAGAGAAGCAGGGTCTAACAGGCTTTAAAGCGGGGGAACCCCAGATATAGGAGTGAGATTTCAGTGACCTTGTTCTGCATTAATACTCATAATAACAGTTTATATACATTCATTGTTAGAGGTTATTTCTAAATTGACAGTATGTGTTGAAGAATGTGTAACATATCACCTTGATTTGTAAACTAATACGGGGTGTTTTGTATCTCTCCCCACCGATGGCTCATAGTATTCATTTACCAGGGGTTTGTATTTAGGGTCTTAAGTGAAACATGGGTTGACTGGATTTTTTCCAACTTGGTATAGGAACAGGTTTTTTTTTTTTTTAAGATTTTATTTATTTATTTGACAGAGAGAGACATAGCAAGAGGGAACACAAGCAGGGGGAGTGGGAGAGGGAGAAGCAGGCTTCCCGCTGAGCAGGGAGCCCAATGCGGGGCTTGATCCCAGGACCCTGAGATCATGACCTGAGCTGAAGACAGCCGCTTAACCAACCATCCTGGAACAAGTCTTTAAAAATAGTTCGTAAGGGTTTTTGTTTTTTTCATTTTTTCTTTTAATGAGTCTGGATTTGGGTTCAAATCCAGTCTCTGCCGTTTATTGTGAGGAAACTCACTATTCTGAGCCTTGATTCTTTATCTGTAACATGATGGTGATGATCATACCTACTCCTTAAGAGTCGTTGTCAGGATTAATGTAACATAAAGAATGAAATGCTTGGCACAGTGCCTCTCAAAGGGTAGAGTACTCAGTAAATGTTAGCTATGAATATTATCTCAGAGACGCTAACATTGAAAATGTGAGCATATTTGACTGCAGCTTATAAGAGGCAATTTAAAACTCTTTAAGAGAGAAAAACTCTGGGTTTAAAACTTCACAATAAACATACTGAATCTCTTCAGAGTCCTTTGCTCAAAGATCTTCAGTTTGCTTTGTCACTGACCTGAAGATTTCAAGGACCTTTCAGATTCTCTTTCTTGTGATAAATGCATGAGTGTTACTCTCATTTTTGGCAGGTGAGTTTATATTTACTTGTTTTTATTGGCGCTAAGGAAGATATTTGGCTTCAAATGTAGTTGAGTAATACAAACATTGCTTGGTAAAGAATGCACTAGGAGTGACTTGCTTAATGTCAGACCTGGTAAGCAGTCAAATCTTGTCACTCTTCACTTGATACACAATTACTTACTTCTAGATTATTCCCAGAAATAAGAATATGGTATTCTGTAGGGATGTTTTTGTTTTAGTAAATAGAAGTTGTCTGAGATTTCAACTGGAAATTCCCTATTCTTGTCTTTTGTTGTTAGAGTTTCAGCCTTGAATTGGTACATTTCACTTGTATGAAATATATTTATCATTTTCATTATTAAGTTGATAACAAAGTTGTGAATATATTCCTTAATTGACCTAAGCTGTAATCTTGACAGAAGTCATGGTTTAGATAGCATATGGAATAGAATACAGAATCTTCTTCACTGTGTTAAGATTTCAGGGTGAGATGTGTTTATACCCCTGAGAGAAAAAAATCCAACCATCTGTGGGTCCTTAGCATTTGTTCCCTCACTTTCCGTAATTAAAAAAACTTCTGACTACATGGCTGAACAGGGGTATGGTGTTAAAGTGGCCTGCTGATTTGGTCTGGAATGTTCTTTAGGGAATCAGGGAATGATTTTAAACGTCCTTACTTGGGTCTGGGTCACTGCATTCTGTAGGATGAGCCAAGGAATGACATTTCAGCAAGCTTGTCTTAGGTATATATTATATGCCAGCAGATCAACTTGGAGTAGGTTCTTGACTCACTTGGGTTATGTTGGACCGCTTTGACAATGAGAAGGATTTTAGTTACATCTACTTTTTATTTCGTAGTCTCAGAGACCAATGTTACTTATTTCCAAATTTTATTTTCTTCACTGGTTGAGCTAAGCCAGGAACTTCTAGAGTGTGGTTTAATGTAGTTATTGAACTTGACTCTTGCCATGTTTTCTTTGTAGCATTGATTGGTGCTTTCAGTGTGGTTTAGTATTTTCTTCAAGCTCTGTACTCACCTCTTAGAGGGTTACTGTGCCAGTTGTATTTATGGCAAGGCAGGAAGGAATTTCTTCATAATTTCTGAATACCAGGTGATATTGTGGTCTAGAAAAAAGAATTGCTAAACTTCGAAATTCCAAGTGCTTTGATGCTTTGGAAATAACCACTAGGTTTGTAGTAGACCCTGGGTTTGGTTCGGCAAACATGTTTTGAGTATACGTTATATATTAAGCTCTTTGTCAGTCATCATCCTCAAGAAGTACAGAGTCCAGGGGTGCCTGGGTTAAGCATCCGACTCTTGATCTCAACTGAGGTCTTGATCTTAGGGTCACGCTGGGCATGGAGCCTACTTTTTTTTTTAATTTAATTTTATTATGTTATGTTAATCACCACACATTACATCATTAGTTTTTGAGCCTACCTTAAAAAAAAAAAGGATAGAGTCCAATAGGGGCCTGCCCACATATAGACAGAAATTATGGTATAATGTAACCTATGTATACAATGAAAGACATGTACAAGGCAAGATGCTTTGTAGATGATTATTTTTTTTTCAGAGTGAGGCAGGAGAGTTGGGTTTTATGGAGGAGAGGAAGACTGAGGATGATTCAGGTAAATAAAGATTGGCTTTTTAAAAAGTCAGGTTTTTATTGTTGGAGGGCGTTCTTGGCACAGGGAATGTTATTGAGGAGGCATGAAATGGCATGTAGCAGGCAGCTGGATATTGTTGGAATATAAATTGTGCGTAATGGAGGGGAGATCATGGTAGAATGGAGTACAGGGTCTGTGTCTTCAAGTGTCTGGCATGCTGTACTTTAGCACTTGAGTTTTTTCTGATGCCTAGTGTTCAGCTTAAAGTAGTTGAAAAGATGTAAGCCAGGGGAGGGAAGAAGGGAGTTTAGTTAGCTCCCTTAATTAGCAGTCTAGAGTTTGGGTTGGAGAGGAGTAAGATTGGATGTGGGAATACTAGTTAGGAAGGTTGAAAGAAGTTCAGGAGTGAGTTTTAATTTAGTAAGCTGGTTTAACTGAACTGAGATGATGAAATAATGAACAAAAGCATGATGAGGTATGCAGAAAAGAGGAAACATCAGAGAGGTAGTCTGTGCAATCGAGTGACCTAGAGATTGGTTAAAGAGGCATACGAGAGAGTAGTCTGGGCTTTGGCCCTGGGTTCTTGATGTGGTCACCAAAAGGAAGCAGAAAGGAGCAATGAGTGGATTTCAGGTATTGGGAAAGATGGGTTCAGTTTTGAACATTTGGAGTTTGAGATGCTAGTGATGCATCTAGGTGGAGATGGCCAGTAGGCAATTGGATATAAAGATAAGAAGGAGTCCATGGGAGAGGCCAAGAGGACAGCTGTCACTGTAGGAATCACCAGCGTGTAAGTGATGATTGACGAAGGAGGACATAGGGAGTGGGAGGAGGAGAAAGCCAGTGGTGGAACTCGGGGGAATATACGATTAGTTGAAAGATATTCTGAGGAGGCAGATCCTGGGAATGAGTCGGAAAGAAGTAGACTGGAAACAAGGTGTTGTAGGAACTGAGGGTAAGAAGAATTTCATGAAGGAGTAGGGGTGTCAGTGTCCAAAGCCAGAAGTAACCTGAGCTTTGTCGGCTTTGCCAATGAGATGGTCACTTAGAGCAGTCTGGGGAGAGAGGAGCATTTCTGCAGGAATGCTGATTTGCATCCTACCATTGCCACTTACTCTGTGACTTGGGAAAGCCATTTTACCTCTGGCTCTTTATTTGTAAAGAGGTGGACACCCTCTCAGTGGGTTTCAGTCTGTGATCTGTGGAGCCCCACAGGTTCAGAAAAGGTGCTTTGAGGCCCATCAAGGAGATCCAGTGTTTGATCAGATATTTACTGGGGGAAAGAGGTACAGGTATTCTGCTGATTCAAACAAAGCAGCTAGGGCAGCTTGATTTTTTTTTTCTATTTTGTATATTTCACTTTAAAAGATTTCATTTGAAAAAAACAGTATAAAATAAGAGATGTGAAAACTGCTGGTCTACAGGAACCATAAGAGACTTTGACACATTAACAGTTATATAATTAATAGCTTATGTTCAGAATTCCTATACTAGGTAAAGATTGTAGTATGTACTAACTTGCTCATGGTTTGGATTTTATTAGAGGTCAACATTAGTGTCTGAGTTTATGTGATAATAACTGTTGTTACTCTCACTGGGAATGAAGACCGAACTTCCAAAAATCTCTATTCTAGTTTATATTTTGTTAAATTTTTGTGTGTCTTACCAGGTTCCGACTCTGAAGATCTTTTGGAAGAATTGCTCTGTTGTTTGATGCAGTTAATCACTGATATTCCACTCCTGTAAGTTCTGGCCAAGCCAGGATTTGCTTTATCTTCTTTGTATATTGAAAATGGTGATTGATCATGTCAAAGAGTTTGTGGGTCCTGGTATTGTATTTTTATGTATGCCTTTTACATATGCCTCTGTGTCCGTCTGTGGAGTTCTTCTGTATCTTTTGCTTAATAATATTTGTACTCTGACTATGCATTATCAAACAAGAATTTTATGTTACAAGGAGAACCTAATCAAATTCTTTAGGGATATTGAGCAAATGATAGGCACAGAATTAATCTCTGTAGTGATATCTTACAGATGTCTCTTAACAGGTGGAAGAGAATCTAACCCATATGTGATAGAGGCAGCTCATTAGCCACCCAGGATTCTCTTCCTTCTTACTTACTTCCTGATTTCCGACCTCTTTTGGAGAGGTTGGATTTCCATTTCCAGTTTTTTTTTGAAGTGAGGTGCCCTGAGATGTAGGGGGACATCTTCCAATGAAACTTCTGGGTCCGGGGACCTGCCTCAGCTAGGAGGCATATCTTTTTGTTCTTGGCAGTCCTCTTTCCTGCTATCTGGAATGTAGTCAACGTACTGGGAGTTGTGTAGCCCTCTTGGCACCATGAGCCCAGAGACCAGCAGAAAATTCTGCTTTGATTTCATTGAGCTGCTGAACCAAAGTCATTACTACCAGTGCCTCCTCGCCACTTCCACCCCAGACTTTTCATGTAGAAAAACATATCCTTATTTGTTTCCTGGAACTGGATTTCTGTCACTCCAGCTAAACGCAATTCTTATATGCTATAAAATGTTCCTTTTAAAGAAGTTACGCTCAACTTTTTTTTTTTTTAATTGTCCCTCTCTGGAGCCTTTTCAGACATTTTTGTAATTTCCTCTCCCCACTAATGAAATTTGAATACCCCAGATACACTGAATGTCTCTTTGGAGGGCCACAGATCATTATACTGTCTATGAAGTTTTTCACCCCCTAAAGAATCAATTTTCACTCTCTTGGTGGTATCACCCACTGAGAATGCATATTTTAAAGGAATTATTATTTTTTTTAAAGATTGTATTTTTTTTTTAAGATTTTATTTATTTATTAGAGAGAGACACAGGGAGAGAGGGAACACAAGCAGGGGGAGTGGGAGAGGGAGAAGCAGGCTTTCTGCCGAGCAGGGAGCCCGATGTGGGGCTCGATCCCAGGACCCCGGGATCATGACCTGAGCCGAAGGCAAATGCTTAATGACTGAGCCACCCAGGCGCCCCTAAAGATTGTATTTTTAAGTAATCTCTACACCCAGCATGGGGCTCACATTTAATAATCCTGAGATCAAGAGTCATGTGCTCTCCTGACTGAGCCAGCCAGGCGCCCCTTAAAGGAATTATTTTTTGAATAAAGAAGAAGAGTTTAAGATTGATCATAACAGAATCCCTGTGAACACGAGGTTAGCATTGGACGTGTACTGCTTGCCTGTGTCCCAAAAAGGAAGGACCAGGTATTCATGAGAAGACAGCCTCTGGCCTCTGTTGTGCATAAGTGCAGCATCCAGAATTGTAATCTAGATTTAGAAACGAGAACCACCAAGCTCAGGTCTGCTGATGTGCAGCCTGGAAGGCAGGGCTGAAGCAATGGAAGAATCACCTGGTGGGGAAGGGCACAGGGGAAAACGTCCCATGTAGGTGGATCTCGTGTGGCAGACACAGTTAACTTGAATTTCTGATATCCTTTCTCGCCTTCTTTCTAACACATCTCCAGTATTGTTTGGGGGGCCGGTGTGTGCCCAGCTGAGTTTTCAAGCACCTCGGGAACTAAATGTGGCCCCATGACATGGTTTGGGCCAATGCTGTGTAAGCAGAAGTCATGAGCTTGCAGAGCATGTACCTCCAGCTTTTTTGCCCGCTGCCCTTCTCTTCCTTCCTGGGATGTGGAGCCAGTGCTGGGGCCATCTTGAAACAATGATGAGGAGTGCCACATGCAAAGAAGGTCCCAGGAGCATGGGATAGTAATGATACTGTGGAGCTATTACACCAGCCCTAGACGGCTTATCTTTGGATTTCTTCTTAAGTGAAAAAAAAAAAAAAAAGAAAACTTACTTTGGTTAAGCCATTGTGGTCGGGCTTCTGTTACATGTGGTCAAATGTGGGAAGGGGAGCACATAGATGGTCTCCTATTTACTTGCCATTGTATATGCGATGCTTCGTGTGTTCTTGACGTAATTTTTAAAATAATTCCATCTCTGTTATGTTTATGTCATTACTAAATACCAGCAGTTTAGTATATATCCTCAGTGAGTACATTCTTTCCCCTTCCTTTGTTAATAAAATGTCTTGGTGAAGTTAAGGGGAATGGAAGTAGTTAATCTCTTCAGCTAGTAAATAAGGCTTGAATACAGTGAATAGACCAGTCACTTAAACACTCTTGAGGAGCAAGGAGCCAGTGTTGTAATATATCAAACATTTCAGTGTTTTAATGTGTTTATACTTTTTAAATGAACTGAAAATGCACAGACAACCAGATGTCTTGTATTATGTACACTCAGCTTTAACCAGCTGCTGAAACAATTTCTTATGATTTAATGTTCTTGGAACTCCATCCTACAAGAAGGTTTGTCTTGGTAACAGTTGCCATGTGAAACCAAATTACTATTTAAATGTTTCATGTACTATAACCATAGTGCAGTGCTGTGGATCAGCTTCTGACTTAAGGGGGAATATGAACTTGAAAAGTGGGGATGCTCTCCTTCCTGACCATCATCAGTCTCACTGTAGACTTGGTATGTTTAACATCGATATGCCCGTGTTGCATCAGCAGGTGTGTGGCAAGAGGAGTGCAGCATTCGTGGCCACCGAGGGCAATTCAGAACTCACTTAAACATTTCTTATGAGACTGTGAGATCATCCTATTAATATTGGAAACCAGTGAGTACCAAGAGCATAGATAGATATTTAGAGATCTGTACACTAAGTTTGAAATGATTATTATTAAGAGGACAGGGTCAACTGCAGTAGTTTAGATAAACTCCCAGAATTTGTAGGAATTCACTTGTAATAAAGCTTGACTTTTAAGTAGTTAGTGGATCCTGCTTCTCAGACAGGTTGGATGTTTTGATAAAATATTCATTCTCTGAGATACTAATCTTCAAAGTCTGATTGAAAAATATATCTTCTAGTGTAATACAGAGGACATGGTTTGGCATGCCAGAGTTGAAAGCACAACACTTAGAATTTGTGACGTGGATCAGTTCTCACAGTGTTACTGTTGAGGGGCTGAATGAGACCCCCGTGACTCAGCTCAATGGTGGGGCTTCACTTGGCCCCCCAGCAGCAAAGCTATGTTGTTTGATGGGCCCAATACTTGGGTTTGCTCGTGATGCTGTCTTATTATGAAGTAGAAGTTACTTTGAGAACTTTTAACTTGTCTTTTTACCTGTTTTTGGTGGTGTTTTTGTGAAAGCCGTCACTCTTATCTGTATATGGTGATGCTCTTGTCAACCATAGGTCCTACCACTTTCTCTAGGGCCACCACTCCAAACAGGTCCCTGTGAGGTCTGCTCGGAGTGGGCCATTCTGCTGGCCCCAGGCCAGACAGGCAGCCACCTCCTCTGAGATCCATTTATGTGTTCTTACCAACCTGTGAACTCAACTCTTTAGTTCTCAGCCTGGCCCTCATTTGCAGATTTTTCAGTTGTAATTTTATAAGAATGTTTATCTTTTTCTTTTTTTAAAAAAGATTATTTATTTATTTGGGGGAGAGAGAGAGAGAGAGATAGAGAACACGAGAGGGAGAGAGAATCTCAAACAGACTCTGCACTGAGCCTGACGTGGGCCCCGATCCCACGACCCTGAGATCATGACCTGAGCCTAAACCAAGAGTCGGATGCTCAACCAACTGAGCCACCCAGGTGCCCCAGAACGTTTATCTTTTTTTAAAAGAAGTTACATATTGATAAAACTGAGACATTCTTAATCAGTTGCCTTTACTGCCTTTTTCTAGGTGTGTCTGTGTGTGCAGTGTGACTTTGTTTACCTCTCTAGTGCAGGGGGTATTGATGTTACCTGCTGACCTCGTCCGTCTCACTCCTGCTGCTTCAGCCACACAGGTGTCCATGCTAATTTGGAACATACCAACCCACTTCTGTCCCCCTCTCCCTAGGGCCTTTGCCCTCGCTGCTTCTTCTTTCACCTTAAATATCTCCCCTCAGATATCTGAACGGCTCCTGTCCTGACGTTGTCGCTTCCTTCTGCTCAGGGGAGGTCTGCTTCTTAAAAACAGCCGCTCGGACCCCGTAACATAGCAGCACCCTTCTCATTCTCTGCATCATGCTTTGTTTTTTGTCTTTACACTTACCACTGCTTTTCAGATTATCTCTTATTTCTCTTGCTCGTGTTTCTCAAATATCCTTAGAAGGAAGACTCTGTGAAAACAAGCACTGTTCTTGTGCCTGCATTTGTTTTGCTCACTGCTGTTATCCTTAGTATTCAGGCTAGCCTGGCACATGGTAGACTCTCAACAAATATTTGTTGAATGAGTAAGATAGTAGGGGCACAACCTGCTCAGTGTGCTTAAAGCATTTTGTTTGTTTGCCATCATCCAGTCTGTATGGAAACAAAGTATTGTGCTGAGGCACGTTCCAGTGCAAACGCGGTGGCTCAAAGCCCTTTGCAGTTGGTATATTGTAATATAAAAACTAGGTCTCTTACAGACAGTAGAAGTAGAAAGGGGCTATAGAAGCAGAAACACTGAGAACTAACATATATCTGAGTAAATATTTCCTCAGATATTTCCAAATAACAGTATTTGAGGAAATGGTAGATTAGTTATAAATGCTGAGTGGTCCGGGGCCATGTAGTTTAGGGACAGTCAGCTTTATAGCTCAGCAGTCCTCACGTTATCCCTTCACAGTATAATAATCTCTCTTTTGTTAAGTTCGTTCTGAAAAACGTGTATTGGGAATATGCCTTTGTCTCTAGTGTACTAGGCCCTAGACAAAGAAAGGTGTGACTTCTGAAGAGCTTAGAGACGGATGGAAACATAGAAAGATAGCCCAGGAGGAGAAACAGCTCCTAAGTGCTGAAGTCATCTGGAGCTGTAGTGATTAGTAGTGACCTGGTCAGCGAAGAGCCAGAGAGGGGCCTGCTCAGGGCCTCTTGGGTGTAAATAATGTATCCGAAGAATCACAAGTGCATCAGTTTGATCAGAGCAGAGGAGTTGTGGGAGATTAGGGATGGACAAGCTGTGTTGTTTGATGAGGCAGAGACTTGAATTTTAGAAGGGCTAATGGTTTGATTATGTTTAGAGTTCTCTGTTTATTAAGATGTAAAACAATATATTTTTAGAGCTATTGCTCTAAAATCCATTCTGGAAGTATTTGGGGAAGAATGGAACTGATTAAGAATCTTATTTATGAGATTTGCTTTGTCCATAGGGTTTCTGAAATGTAATAAAATGATAGGAAATGCATATTTTTTATTTGACTCATAAACTAATGATATTGGCTTCAGTGATATACTGTGAAAAATCTGAACATCGAAAACTTCTGTTGCTTAACCGTGAGAAGGTGGTTCAAGAGTGTGAAAAGCCGTGAACAGTTGATGGAGGAGAGGGAAAGAACTGAAGGGACCTCGGTTGGCAGTGAAGGGCTTTAACTGTTGGGGAAATGCCTTGCTATAGCCCTGCGTGTTGATACCTAAACACTTCTCCACATGCAGCCTCAGCAGAGCGGGCGGCTAAAGCAAGTCAGCATTTAAATTCGAGGTGCTGTAAGGGAAATACCTAGTCTAGCTTTCTGGTTGAATCAGTGAGGTATTTAAGTCATTACCAGCACTGAATTAAAGGTGATAGCATTTTCATATGCCAAGATAGTATTATATATTAAGTTCACAATAGCTTTTTAGGTTGAAAATTGATTTCTGGTGGGCAAGGAGGGGGGAATCAGTTCAATTTTTTAAAGTATGCAAACCTTTACTGTGTTTATTGAAGTCTGACCAAAATATATACGGTACCACAAATAATGTTGATTTTATAAGTTATGTGCTGAGGTTGTTCATAATTGAGTAACTGGTTATTGTTAAGAAGTGTGGAACATATTCTCTAGTGGGAAAAAAAACCTCCGTGGTTCTGAATCCAGAAGATAGGGCTTGAATGCTCGTTCTCCTACTAACCGGGAATGTCACTCCGTGCCTCAGGTCTCATTTTACAATTAGGGGCAATAGACCAGAAATCATTACTTGGAAGAGACATTGGAAGACATGTAGCTTAGCTGTTCAGTATTTTAGATAAGGAAATTGAAGTGCCTGAGTTTGGAGACCAACTTGTGTAGCTGTTGGAGGGACAGTCAGGCCAGGCATCATGTCCTCTAACGCAGTAGAACGGCTGGCGGCCGAGAGAGAGCATCTCATCCTCTGTCTGGTGTTCTCACGGCCTCCTGTGTTGCTTACGATCGTGTTGAGGACCAAAGCAATGCACTTGAAGATGCTTTTGTAAATTGTCAAATGCTTTAGGATTATAAGAGTGTATTGTCTTACACATACTAAGTACTCAAAAACATTGAATATGTTTGCTTTCGGAGTTAATTTTCCTATTTTAAACTTCTCAGTAAAAAGGAGTAGCACTAGCTCCCTAACAAGTATAGTAGGCATAGGACACGGGACGTGTGAGGTTCAAAAGAACAAGGCTGAATCATCTGGGAACTGGAGGAAGTTTCTGTAGTGCCTGGCTGCTTAGGAGGACTGGTGCTAGCCTGGCATTAGGTGTGACAGAAAGATTAGCAGCAGCAAAAGTAGGGTCTGGGGTCCTGGCTGTCATGTTACCTGTGTTTGCGTATTTCCTTGCAGGTTATGGGCTATTTAGAGCAAGATGAGCATTGGATTTTTTTTAAGATTTTATTTGACACAGAAGGAGAGAGGACAAGCAGGGGGAACGGCAGGTAGAGGGAGAAGCAGGTTTCCTGCAGAGGAGGGAGCCCAATGCGAGACTCAATCCCAGGACCCCGGGATCATGACCTGAGCCGAAGGCAGATGCTTAACGACTGAGCTGTCCAGGCACCCGAGCATTGGATTTTTAAAACTAGAATTCAGCTTTTCTTGATCCTAGCCCTTTCATTTTATAGATGACGTCACTCAAGTGGAGAGAAGGGAAGTGCCTTTCCTAAGGTCAGTTTGCAGGATTCTCAGGTGGCCCTGCAAACACTGACTCTGCCTTCAAAGAATTTTTACTCTTACAAAACCAAGACTGGTACAGAATACATTTGTCACTTTCTTTTGCTGTTATTAATACATGGATGGCAAAGTATGAATGAGGTAAAGTACACTAATAATTGCAAACTTTTAATTCTGCCAGCAAAGAGTTAATTTTTTGTGTCACTTACATGAGTTAATTCTTTACCGAGTAAATTCTTTTCACATATAATCGATATTTACATAATGGATGTTTACTAGCCATTGGTACGGATGCTGCAGTTGTATTAAATGGTAATACATGTGTGCAGTTGGCTTTGGAAAAAAGTCAAACACCGAGGGCTTATGATGAGAACACGTGTTCTTTGTCCTCTCCCCTTTTATCTCTTTCCTCCCCAGAACCAGTCATTTTTGATTCTTAGCTGTTAGGGTGGTTTAGATAAATCTTTACCCTTATCATACCTTTGAATATATTTCTAAATAACACTGTTTTTTTTTCTTAGTAGGCTTTAGTTTTCAAAGCAGTTTTAGGTTCGCAGCGAAATTGAGCAGAAAGTATGGGCAATTCCCATATAATTCCTGTTCCGTTGTATAGCACCCCCGACCCCCTTCACCATCCTGCCCCAGGGTGGTACGATGTTACAGTCGAGGAACCCACATTGACACATCATTATCATCCAAAGTCATGGTTTCCATTAGGGCTCACTCTTGGTGTGTTGTACATTGTATGGGTTTTAACAGAGAGGTAATGACATGTATCCACCCGTAGAGTATCATAAGAGCAGTTTCATTGCCCTGAAAGCCCTCTGTGCTCTGCCTGTTTATCCCTTCCCCCGACCCCAGCTGCCACTGATCCTTCCACTATCTCCTTAGTTGTGCCTTTTTCAGATTGTCAGATAGTTGGAACCATACAGTTGTAGCCTTTGAGATTGGCTTTGTTTAGTTAGCAATATGCATTTAAAGTTCTTACATGTTCATGACTTTATAGTTCATTTCTTTCTAGCACTGAATAGTATTTCATTGTTGGGATATACTACATATACACAAATTAACTTCATGCAGATGTAGATATAGCCATCATATAAATCTTAGAGTTGGTATCAAGTGGGTACATTTTAAAATTTGATAAAAATGTTTGGTTTAAAAAAAACCTGTCCCCTAAGAGATTATTATTTTTTTCTTTCAAAATTGTGTTTAAATTCAAGTTAGTTCACGTATAGTGTAGTATTGGTTTCAAGGGTAGAATTAGTGATTCACCATTTGCATATAACACCCAGTGCTCATTACATCAAGTGCCCTCCTTAATGCCCATCACCCAATTATACCCATCCGCCGCCCACCTCCCCTCCAGCAACCCTCAGTTTGTTCCATATATTTAAGAGTCTCTTATGGTTTGCCTCCCTCTTTGTCTTTATCTTATTTTATTTTTCCTTCCCTTTCCCTATGTTCATCTGTTTTGTTTCTTAAATTTCACAGATGAGTGAAATCATTTGGTTTTTGTCTTTCTCTGACTTATTTTGCTTAGCGTATACCCTCTAGTTCTGTCCACATCGTAGCAAATAGCAAGATTTCATTCTTTTTGATGGCCGACTAACATTCCATTGTGTATATATATAAATATATATATATATACCACATCTTCTTTATCTATTCATCTGTTGATGGACATCTGGGCTCTTTCCATGTTTTGGCTATTGTGGACATTGCTGCTATAAGTGGACGTGCCCCTTCGAGTCACTATTTTTGTATCCTTTGGATAAATACCTAGTAGTGGAATTGCTAGGTTGTAGGGTAGCCCTGTTTTCAACTTTTTGAGGAAACTCCATGCTGTTTTCCAGAGTGGCTGCACCAGTTGGCATTCTCACCAACCCTAAAGAGATTATACCAGTTATAGTCTCACTAAAATCATTTAACAGACCCTTGCCAATATTGTATAAAATTTTTTGTAAGTTAAAAATGGAAATAATAATGTGATTCTTTTTTTTTTTTTAAGATTTTGTCAGAGAGCGCACACATGTGCCCAAGCAGGGGGAATGGCAGGCAGAGCAGGCAGAGGGAGAAGCAGGCTCCCCGCTGAGCAAGGAGCATGGGATCATGACTGAGCCGAAGGCAGATGCTTAGTTAAGCATCTGACTGAGCCACCCAGGCGCCCCCATAGTGTCTTACATGTATTTTCTCATTACAAGTGAGATTGAACATCTCTTCGTATGTTCAAAAGCCGTTTCTAACTTTTGATGAAGGTTTAGCAATCATTTTTATTTCCTGAGAGCTCTTTTTCTCTGATTGTCCCTTGTTTTATGAATGCAACATTTTAAGTTGGGATGACTGCACTGTGGACACTCATATAACCATTTTGGTATATTTGCTTTATTATTATGTATTCATCTTTTTTTAATATTATGTATCCCTCTTATCCATCCTAATTTTTCATTTTTAAGGTTATCTTTAAAAACTCGTATTGTTTGTTGAACTTTATTTCAGGAAGATATGTGGCTACATTTTATTGATGCATTTGATGCAGTGTTATATGTAGAGCACTAGTTCTTCGAGAATCATGAAAACGTGGAGTGGATATTTGAGTTTATTTGATCCACCCCCTTGATTTTTACATATAATGAAGTTGACAGGTAAGGTGGCTGATGAAGCTAATGAGTGACCGTTCTGAGACCAGAATCCAGAGTTTTTGACTCCTAACTTCCAGGCACTTTCTGTTCCACTGTTAAGACTTTTATAAACGAGAAGTATTCCCATGTCTTTGATTTTGTTACCTTTGAAAACTAGCCACCACCACCACTGACAGTATCTGTAATACACTCTGCCACTTTTTAGTCTTCCCTCGTGTTTTACTTTCACGCTCTGTGGTGGCATAACACTGATATTTCTAAATGTTGGTTTTAATCCTTTGAACTTGTCATTTGTTTTTGTTAAGCTTATGTTCCATTTACATATTGTCCCGTTTCTTACCCAATAGTAAGTCAGAAGAGGATGTTTGTTTCCTTCTCATTCGTTGACTTTGTCCTTAGCCAACACTAACACCCATTTCGTGAAGGCTTTTGTCTTTATCCAAGTGTTCTACTCTGCCCTTGCAGAGCGGCACAAGGTCAAGGCGCCTGTCTTTTTTTTTCTTCACATGAAATTAATAACTTGCTCCAACAGTAGTTTGTTTTAGGACGTTTCCAGCCCAGATGGTGGAAAGTTCTTGGGATAATATGGCAGCCAGAGCAACACTTTGGCTTTTTAAGGTTGACTTTGTTTTGGCGATTGTGTGATGAAAATCTGAAGATCATACAAGGACATTAAAACAAGAAAGATCTGTTGGCTTAAAACATTTTTCATCTTTTAAAAACCACCACACTCAGCATGGTAGCATTTTGGTTTCTTTCAAGTACTGGCCTGTCTGGCTCTTTTCCCTGATTATTTGGTACTTAGGGTAGGCCAATTAATACATTTTAAATTTTGTTTTCACGGAAATCTAACATTGCCTTGAATTCCTTTATTTGAGCATTATAGAAAGTTACACAAGAAATGACATTAGAGATCATCTTGCCCAATGTACTTAATTTAAAAATAGGAAAACTGAGACCCAGAGGGATTATTTGTTGAAATTAACAGAATGAGTTTAATGGAGAGCGGAGAGCAGATCCTAGGTCTCCGAATTTTGGATCAGTGACTTTTACAGCATACCACAATATGATTTCATTTTGTTTGCTCTTATTTCAATATGTCATCAGATTTGAGTCAAGAAAAGTTTAATTTTAACATTTATGACAGTCTTCTATTTTTAGTTCTTGATTAATTTAATTTTAGAGCATATTGCTTAAATATCCAAACACATAAAAGTGTACATGAACTGTCTCTTGCCTACTCTGGTCCCCCATCTCTCCAGCTGTCCCATTTGCTTCTGTAAGTAACCACTGTGCTTAGTCTCTTCATCTTTAAATTTTTTATTGTTATGTTAATCACCATACATTACATCATTAGTTTTTGATGTAGTGTTCCATGATTCATTGTTTGTGCATAACACCCAGCACAATACCCATCACCAGGCGAACCCATCCCCCACCCCCCTCCCCTCTAGAACCCTCAGTTTGTTTCTCAAGAGAGTCCATCGTCTCTCATGGTTCGTCTCCCCCTCCGATTTACCCCGCTTCCTTCTTCCCCTCCTCTGCTATCTTCTTTTTTTTTTTTCTTAACATATGTTGCATTATTTGTTTCAGAGGTACAGATCTGTGATTCAACAGTCTTGCACAATTCACAGTGCTCACCATTGTGCTTAGTCTCTTATGTATCCTTCCTGAGGCTGTTCATGCAATGTAGATGCAGTTATGAATATTTCTCCCTGCATTCACACAAACGCTGGGAAATCATACGTACTGCTTTGAACTTTCCTCTTTGTCCATTCGACAGGCTATCCTGGCAGCTTCTGTACACAGGCATTTAAAGAGCTTTCTCATTTTTGTTATGAGAATAGTCAAATACCCCAAAGTTTACCCTTTCAGAGTATATCTTTAGGTGGTTTTTAGTATATTCACAAAAGTTGTGAAATTGTCATGACCATCGAATTTCAGAACTTCATCACCCCGCAGAGAAACCCATGAGCGGCCATGAGCGGCCCATGTACCCATGAGCGGCCACTCCTCATTTCTCCCTCTGTCCGGCTCGTAGTAACTGCTAATCTGCTTTCTGTCTCTGTGGATTTGCCCTTTTGGGACATTTCCTACGAATGGAATCCTAGACTGTGTGGTCTTTTATGTCTGGCTGCTTTCACTTAGCACAATGAGTTTAAGGTTCACCTCTGTTGTGGCAAGTCCCAGGACTTCATTTGCCTTTTATTACTGAGAAGTATGCCACTGTACGTATACACCACATTTTGTTTATCCACTCATAAGTTGGTAAACATTTGGGTGGTTTCTGTTTTTTGGCCATTGTAAATAATGCTGCTCCGAGCGTTCCTGTACAAGATTTTGGGTAGACTTACGTTTTCTGTTCCCCTGGGCATGTATCTAAGAGTAAAATTGCTAGTCGTCTGGTAATTGTGTGTTTAACTTTCCGTGGCGACTTCATCATTTTACATTCCCATTAGCCTTGTGTGTGAGCTTGATCTAATTTTCTACATCCTTTCCCATTCTTCTAAAAAAAAATACAACATTATGATCTGTGGTAGGTCAGTATCAAATTATATGTAATCATTCCCCTCTTATTGGACGTTAGAGTTTTAACATTTTTTTGCTCATATCCTTTGCTCATTTTCAGATTGGAGCCTCTGTTGCATCTGTTTCTAGGACCCATTTTGTATTTTAGCCCTTTGTGACATGAATTTAAAGTATATGTTTTTCTAAATTTGCCTTTTGACATACTTGCTTATAGTGTGCTTTTGCTTTGCCATAATAAATTTTTAAACACTCTTTTTAAGAATTTGAGTTTATCTGTCTTTCACAGTTTTTAGGGCTTCTGGATGGGCTTTTATGCTCATTGTTGACCTTTTTGGCCCTTTCTCTCACTACTTGCCTTCATGCATATTTCATTCTAACCCCATTGGCTTCTTTGGTGTTCCTTAAATATGCTAAATATCCTTAAATAAAAATGTCCCTGGCTCAGAGCCTTTGCATGTGCCAGTCCCTCTCCCTGGCAGACTCTTCCCTTGCCTCCTTACTTCTTTCAAGTCTTTGCTCAAATGTCAACTTCGTGTTGAGTCTTCTTGTTTAAAATTGTAACACACATGTGATCGATTGTCTGTGGTCCCCCAAATTCATTCTCCTCCTCTTTATTAGAATTTAGCTGGGCAGAGGCTGTCCAGGTAAAGACGATGTTTCTCAAGCTCGCTTGCCAGCTAGATCTAGATGTGGGTGTACCAGAGGAAGTGACATATACAACTTTTGTATTACTTAAGAAATGACTTGCCTTGGAGTGATTTTTCTCCCTTCTGTCTGATGGGAAATGACAACTGGAACAAACTTGGAAGTACATGCAAAGGGGGACAGAGCTTCCTTTCCAGCATGGCCTTTGTATGACTTTATTAAGTAGATCCTGCTTTGTCTGATTGTTAAGTGGCAGAGAAATGAACTTTGATCTGGTTTAAAACATAATTTTGGACTATTTTATAGCAGTTTAGCATAACTATTCCTTACCCTTCCACCCTAACCAGGTACTCCTTATCCAACCTTCATGCATTATTTTCTTCATAGCACTTATAACCTTTTAATTTATTACATAGCATATTTATTTGTCCCTCTAGAATATAAGCTCCCGGAGACCTGGCATATGGTAAGTAAGTGCTCAGTGAATATTTGGAATGAATGGTTGAAAAGGCCTTCTACAAAGCATGTTATAAGAGAATCTTCCATCTTGTCCCATAGATTTTTTTTTTTTTTTAAGATTTAAACTTCTGATATATTTGGGATTTCTTTTAGTATAGGGTCTGAGGTATAGATTCAAGTTTTTTTTTTCTTACAGAAGGCTATACAGTTGTTCCAACAGTACGTATATATTTCACTATCTTTTAGTATCATATTGATGAAGTCCATTTTTAACTTGTATAACAATTATTTACAAATAAGAAATGCCTGCTCGTCTCCTCAGTAGATTTCTTCTAAGAGAGATTGTTGTATTCTCAGTCATTATCAACTCTGAGTGACTGTAATATATTTGAGCTGCTTTTTTTTCTGTGCACACATAAAAAGATACTAGATGCTCTTCTTTTTAGGCGTTCTTTTTGTTGCTCTAAATCTTATATTTTTATTCATATTAAATGGTATGTTGATATATGGGATAGCTTGGTTTTCGGCTCATAGTTATAGGCTCTTCTGTGAATAAGAATCGCAAATGCTGTGTGCTATGCCACTAAGCTTTATATTGAGTAAAAAGTTTTTTACCGAAATATGTATTTGCTTTTTATGGTTATTAAAAATTAGAGGTGCCTATGAGTGTTAGACTGCTCTTTGTTTCTTATGCAGGAACAACATTTCTCAGTGTAAAATCTTTCAAATAGTGTTTAAATGCTTTTAATGACTAAATGCTTTTAACGAGACTGAATCTGTGCCTGTGCACTCTGCCAGTATTTAAACGTTGAACTTACATCTTTGATGGGCAAATGTGATGGTTAATTTTGTGTGACAGCTTGACTGAGCTGAGGGGTGCCCAGAGGTCAAACATTATTTCATTATTTCTGGGTGTGTCCATGAGTGTGTTTCTGGAAGCAATTAGCATCTGAATTGGTAGACTTTGTCAGAAAGGTCATACTCACCAGTACTGGTATCATCCAGTCTGTTGAGGGCATGAATAGAACACAGAGGTGGAGGAAGGGTGAATTTGCTCTCCTGCTCGAGCTGAGACATCCGTCTTGTGTCCTCGGACATTGGTGCTCCTGATTCTTGGGCCTTCAGACTTAGATCAGGGTTTTTCTGGTTCTCAGGCCTCTGGGTTTGGATGGGAACTATACCACTGGCTTTTCCACCCCTACCCCCCTTGCAGATGGCTTGTAATGGAACTTTTCAACTTCTGTTAATTGTGTGAGCCAGTCCCTTACAGTACATCTCTTCACATATTGTGGATTCTGTTTCTCTGGAGAGCCCTAACTAATACAGTAAGTGTGGCTGACGTATTGCTAGGATCTGAATGTTTGTGTCCTCCCAAAATTCATATGTGGAAACCTAACCTCCAAAGTGATGGTGTTTGGGTGGGGGGGTGGTTAGGTCATGAGGGCTGCCCTCATGAATGGGATTAGTACCCTTGTAAACTATACCCAGGGAAGTTCCCTTGGCCCTCTTCCACCATGTGATAACACAACAAAAAGATGCTCGCTGTCTGTGAACCAGAAAGCCAGCTCTCATCAGACACGAAATCTGCAGGTGCCTTGATCTTGGACTTTCTAGCCTTCAAAACTGTGAGAATAGATTTCTTTTGTTTATAAGCCACCCAGTCTCTGTTAGTTTGTTATCGCGGTCCACAAGCACTAAGACACTCATGTTAGATTCTTTTTCCCTAGTTGCAGTCTCTGTTACTGTGATTGTTTACAGTGTAGTGAGAGAGAGGAATCATTAAGAATACCCATGGTCAAAATGAGGTTTAGATATTATCCTCAAACTATTGCGATATTTTTTTCCCCTGGAAATTTCCCAGTAGAGATAATCAGTTTGGAGCAAATGTTTCTCCCATTCATTTTCTTCATACCCTTCCCGTTTAAAAAGTTTAAAGCAATAAAAATAGTCACCTATAATCTCATCTCTCAGGATTGCTTTTTAAATTTTTTGCCTGTTAGCATCTGCGTGCATATTCATTCGTATGGTACATAATGTTCCGCTGTCTTTGCTCAACATTGTGTCATGAAGTAAATATTTCAATAAAGTATGTTTCAAAAGTAGATGGGATAACATGTTTTGTGAGGCTAGCTTAACCCTGATACTAAAACCTAACAATTACGTAAAAAGAAAATTACGGACTTCTATCTTTTATCAGTATAGGAGAAAAATCTTTTAAAAATAATTAGTAAGTTGGGGTGCCTGGGTGGTTCAGTTGGTTAAGTGTCCAACTCTTGGTTTTAGCTTGGGTCATGATCTCAGGGTCATGAGATCAAGTCCATCAGGCTCTACGCTCAGCGCAGAGTGTGCTTGAGATTCTCTGCCTGTCCCTCTCCCTCTGCCCCTCCTCCGGCTCATGCTAGTACTCTCAGATAAATAAATAAATAAATAAAATCCTTAAAAAATAATTAGTAAGTTGTATCCGGCAATATATGAAAAGGATAATACATCATAATCATAACCAAGTGTGGTTTACCTGAAGAATGTGGTATGGTTAACACTTGAAATTCAATCAACATAATATGCTATATTGACAGAATAAATTAGAAAAGCCATATGAGTGTCTCAGTAAATGTGGAAAAAGCATTTGACCAAATTCAGCATCCATTCATGAAGAAAGAAAGTGTTCTTGATTTAGGTTGATACCACTGTCTCTGAGTTCTAAATCTAGAAACCTGTCTTTTTTGATTAGTCTTAGTCTTTTTTGCCCGCTTTTAAGAATCCAGTCTGTCACTGAGTGCTATTAGTTTTATTTTGTTCCATGTCATTCAAGTGTGAATGCTCTTTTCCATTCCTGTTGTCACTGTTTTCATTGAGGTCCTCATAATATTTCAGTGAAATAGTTTATTGCATGTGCTTTGTTTCTTGAATTAGTTAAAGCATTTCCCCACTTCAGTATGTCGTCCAACTTCTGATGCCCCCCCTTCATTCCACGGTCCCTGATTTTGGACACATCAGGCATAGGATTGAGTTGATCACATTCTTCACTTCAAGGGTCATTATCATCATTGGTTCATGTGAGGCCCATCCCTCCCAGCATTTGGTGTTAATCCATTCACTTATTCCCATTTATCCCCATTCCTTGCTCCTCTTTCCCATCAACAGCCATTTTAAGTGTGTCTAATGCATTATTTATATATATATATGTACATATATATATGCGTGCAACTAAATGTTCTACGTACATGCATTTTTTTTTCTTTTTTTAAGTAGGCTTCATGCCCAGTTTGTTAGGATCAGGAGGTAGAGCTGGCATGGTGCCTCTGACTCTTGAGGTTGTAGTTGAGCTTATTGCTGGGGCTGTGGTCTAATCTGAAGCCTCAGCTAGGAAGGGGAGGATCTGCTTTCTAGATTTCTCACTTGCTGTTGTCAGGATTCAGTTACTCTAGGGAAATTGGACTTCAGTTCTTTAACTGTTGATTGGAGGCCTCCTTTACTTCTTTGCCAGGTGGACTTCTCCATATGTCAGCTCACAATGAAGTATCTGGCTTCCCTCAGAGAAAGCAAAGCAAAGGAAAAAAAAGGAAAGGCAAGAGAGGGTGCCCAACACAAGCCATAGTCATTTTATAAATTTACCTCCACCTGGTAGTGGCATCCTCTCACTTTTATTGTGTTTATCAGAGGTGAGTTACTAGATTCAGCCTGAACTCAAGGGGAGGCAGTACACAAGGGCATATGAATAGCAGGAAGCAGGAATTATTGAGGGTCATTTTAGAGTTTGCCTACCACAGTCCTCAAACAGTTTCTGTGAGTTTTTCTTTGGCATATATACATATATTGGGTCATAGGTTGCTCTCTAAAGATGACTGCTCTGGTTAATATTCCCATCAGCAGTACGTGAGGGTTTATATATCACCATATGCCTGCTAATACTTTATATCTTCCAGGGCAGAAAGGGATATCACAGTGTTTTAAACTGTTAATATACTTTGCTCTTTTTTTCTAGTGGAGTTCTTGTTTTTTTTTCTTGGCCATTTGCAGGAGTTGTTTGTAAGGTTCTAGATATGAGTTTCTTGTTCTTCATCTGCCTGTTACCTTTGTCCAAGGTTTCATTTGTTGAACAATAATCCTTAATTTTTATGTAATTAGGTGCATATTTTGACTTTATGGTTTGTGCTCTCAGGCATTTATTAAAGAAGTCCTTTCATGTGCTTATGTTCCAAACTTAGCATCGTATGTTTTCTTGTGTTAACTTTAGCTGTACCATTCACATCCAGGTCTTTAACCCATCTGTAGTGGGACTTTGAGTATGTTATTAGATAGGGGCCCATCACTACTTTCTTTGTAAAAGGAGCCAGTTGTTTCTAGCACTATCCTCTGTACAGTCTCTTCTGTCCTCATTGATTCGTGGACCCATCTTTGTCGTATGTTGTTTAGGTCTGCACCACAAGTGTGAGCCATAAGTTTGGTTTGGTTCTTGGGTGGGTTTCATTCATTTGCCTGTGTGTGTGTGTGTGTGTGTGTGTGTGTGTGTGTGTGTGTGTGTGCGCGCGCGCGCGCGCACAAATACCATGCTGTTTTTATTGCTATAGCTGAATAGCATGGCTTGATACCTGGTAGTGAAAGTCTCTCTCTCTTCACTCTTTATTTTCAGGGTTGACTTGGCCATGTTTACTCTTCCATAAAAAGTTTAGAGTCGCTTTAGGACATTCCTGAAAAAGTTCCTGACTTGACTTTAGGATTAATTTGTGTAGAATTACTATTTTCATGGTATTAAGTCATTCCATTCAGATCATCCTATGTGTCCTTTGTCTTACTGCTGATAAATGGATGCTGGTCAGAAAAATGAATAAAAGATACCCTCTCAGTCAGTCAGCAGCATCGTGGGTCCTTCATGAAATTCCCTTTATGTTTGCAATGAGTATTCTTTTGTATTATGATCAGGTATTACATGACCTCAACACATTTCTTCCTTTTTTGCTATTCCAAATTACATATGCTCAGTATGCTGTGCTGAGGAGTCTATTCAGGAAGACCCAGTCAGTCAGTTCCAATAAAAATCAGAGCATTAAAAAATCCCTCTGTCTTGGGGCGCCTGGGTGACTCAGTTGGTTGAGAATCCTACTCTTGATTTCAGCTCAGGTTATGATCTCAAGGTTACACTGGGCGTGGAGACTGCTTAAGATTCTCTCTCTCAAAAAAATAAAAAAGTTACAAAAAAGAAAAAATCCCTCTGTCTCTTTGTCCCTTTATCCATTGAGTGTCTGTTATATACTAGAGTTGGGAATATAAATAACTAAAAAATGAAAGGATCCCTAGCTAGAAAAGAGACTCGTCTTGGGACACCTGGGTGGCTCAGTTGGTTAAACGTCCAACTCTTGTTTTTGGCTCAGGTCATGATTTCGGCTCAGATCATGATCTCATGGGTTCTAAGTTGGAGCTCCGCTTGCACGTGTGCACATGCTCTCTCTCAAATAAATAAATCTTAAAAAAAGAAAACTCGTCTGCATATAACTGCTTGCCCGTCATGCTTTAGGGCTTAACTTAATGTCACTTTTTCAGAGGAGCTTTACAACCAGAATCCCCTAAATCCTTTCATGGTGTTACTTACGCTTTTTCTTTATGACCCTTTTTGGTGTAATTATTTCTTGAGTTCTATTTTCTTTACTAAACTGTAAGCTCCATAAAGGCAGGAGCCTTATTTGTTGATGGATGTGTCTCTAATATGGGGCATAATGCCTGTCTAGATATAGTAAGAATAAGTTCTTTGTAAATATTTGTTGAATGACCTACAAAGTGGAATACAATGTAATAAACAGTTTGATAGAACTTTTATCCATAGACCTATGGAAGAACACAAGGGGGATCACTTAGTTCTGTTTAGGAATTTTGGTGAATGGATTTGTAGCTTGACACAAAAATCCTGTTGAGTCACTGTTCTTACGTGCTGTCAGCTTCCCTCCCTCCCAACGTGAAACCCTCTACCCTCCACTCCTATAGCTTTACAGAATTTGGATTTGGGATATAGAATAAGATGTTAAATTATAAATTATAAACACTGCAGTTGATTCTTTGTTATTGATGCAGTAACTGAATATATTATCAAATGTCCTGGAGGTGGTCACCTATCTAGATAGGCTCTACCCTATAGCAGGATATTTTGTTCTTCAGGATTTGGCTTTAAGCCCTGACCCAGCTACATGTCTAGCCAATTGACCGTAGAGTATGGGCTATATGAGTAAATGATAACTGTGATGCAAAATCTTTCAGGTTCTAGCAGTCATCACCATTATTATGAAGAATTAATGAATCATAACATGTCATGCTTGTCTTTCATTCAGTTCAAGGAGTAAGAACAAATATAAGAATTGTGTTTTATGTGGTTAATATTTACAACACTAATTATGGAAATTTCAGGAGAGAGAATTGTTCTATAATACTTTTGAAAGTGAGATTTCTGAGTAGAACTGAGATTTATTCATTACATAACAACATCAGTTGCATGGACCTCTTATGTTTTGTATATTTTATTTTTAAAAGAGACTTCTATCAGCAATAACTCCTTAAAATATCTGGTAGAATTTAAGCCTGCCCAGTTCTAGAATCAAGACATGTTTAATTTGCTTAATGAGCCTCATTTAAGTAGGTGTTAAGTGTTTTTTTGGGGGGGGGCGCTTTGCATGAGTATTTCAGTTGTGTCAAATATTTTGATACTCTTTTGGAGCTGTTACTCTTTTTGCTGTGTTATTGAGATTTCCACTTTCCTGATCTGTTACTTTTCCCCATGACGATCATGTTAAACTTTTGCAATAACTGAAGATTTCTCGAGCCACTTATTCCTGTTTGTGCTTCCTGCTCAGCCAAAACTTTGTTTCCCCTTTATTTGATCTAAGATTTATTTCTAAAGGGGGGGGCTGATGATCTTGGGAGAAGCATGCTTAATCAAACAGGTGTAATGTGTTCACTGTCCATATTTTGCTGAACATGCAGAGTTGGCCTCGAGGCAGCAGACACTAGAGGTAGAGTTTGTTAGGATATACCATTGTTCTCACTGTAAAGTGATTATCACCACGAAAAGGCATTGTTTTCTTCGCTGCACTGGGACTTCTCTTCAGTTTGGCAATCTGCATATTTGGTTCTGCATTATAAATAAACAGAGACGAACATAGAGCTTTAGGGTGGATCTTCCAAGCGAACACTGCTGGTAACTGTTTCCATTATACGTTAATAGACTTGTCATTTAGCAGGAGGTGGGAACTGGGAAATAGGAAAGTCATGGGATGCCTAACCCAAGTACAAGAGCTAATGGCTGGGAAAGGGCTTCATATTTTTGCTTGACTTAATTTTTATGTTAAACATATTAGTATTTTTTTTATAACCCAGAAACATGTTGAATATTTAGGTTGAGTTTTTAAATGTGTAATTTAGAAAAGAGCAATCCTAATTTACAAGGGGATCATTATTCTGTTTGTTTCCTATTTCTCCAGAGATATTACATATGAAATCTCGGTAGAAGCTGTATCAACAATGGTGGTTTTCCTTTCTTGCCAACTCTTCCACAAGGAAGTTTTGCGACAGAGCATCAGTCACAAGTATTTGATGCGAGGTCGATGGTATGTTCCTATTTTACATTTTTCTACTTACTGTTTAAATCTATATTTCTGGGCTTGTCCTCTGACCTCACTGTTGTCTCAGCTGTCCAGCCAGACATTTCCTTCTATGATTCTGTCCGCACTCCAAACCCAGCGCATAAGAAACCAGATTCTGCTTTTCCATTTAAACCGTCTATCCTCCCTGCCCCTTTCATCTCCACGGCTCTTCACCTTCTCTGGTGGTTTCTTTGTAGAAGTGAAACTTTGAAGTCGTCTTTCTTCTTTTTCTGCAGCATTCTCTATGTCTAAGCACTCATCCAGTCATGCCTGTCCACTGAAATTATTTTCAGTCTTCCCCTTTTCACAAGTCCCTTCGAAACTACCACATCTCCACCCAGTCACCCTGTGTTTGGACTAGTCCAGCAGCCTCTTAGCTGACTGCTCCTACTTTCGTTTAGTCACAGATACTTAGTGTGTGTTAACCATGTGCCTGGCATGTGTTAGGATGGGGGGCTCTGCTCTTGAGTAGTAGCTTACAATCTCCTAATGGGGGGCTGGGAGTAGATAAGACACACACACACACACACACACACACACACACACACACACACGTACGTTATCTTCTATTGGCACATTCTTCACAGAACTTGAGAATGTAAAACAATTACAAATAAAGTAGCTCTGATTAAAGTTCTCAGGGAGTGGGAGGAGCTTTGTCATTTTCACATCCTTCTTGCTGCCTTGGTTATCTATGTGGCACCTTCTTGCTCCCTGGATTGTACCGGTGATACAGTCACAGAATCCTGTAAGGCTGTCTGGAACATATTTGAAAATCAACTGGTAATAGAGAAGGAGCCTGAGCTTTGGCTCAGGAGTCTATTACAGAGTTTTCTCTAGATTGCAGGAATTGGTTTATCACTTTAATTTGTGGACGCATATCCCTTCTCACCTGTGTTCTCTTCTCCTTTCATTCCATTACTTGAAAGAGTAAATATGTATGTTATTTTGTATGTATGCATAAATTGAATAATTTCATGCTTAAAATGTATAGTCTTTTGTATTGTTGCTTTTTAATTCTTGCTTTTCCCTACTGATTCTGTGTTACTACCTCCCTTCAAGTACCAGGTACTGAATAATATACTGAATTTATAATGTGTCACCTGTTATACAGATTACCAGTAAGGTAACTGGCGCTCAAGAGTTGAAGTGATTTGACCAACAACTATGGCATAGAAACAGGAAAGCCAGAATTAAGCCTCAAGTCTGACGTCAGAGCCCACGGTCTTCAGTATTATGTGACAGTGCTATATTTCTTTGAATTGTGCTAATCCCTTTTTTATTAAAAGATTATATAGATGATATTTACCATTATACAAAGTCAGGGGACTTCCATAACTATGAGTTTGATTTTCTTGTTTCTTTTTGTGTAGTCTTCCGTACACCAGCAAACTTGTGAAAACCTTATTGTATAACTTTATCAGACAAGAGAAGCCGCCCCCTCCAGGAGCACAGATACTCCCACAGCAGTCGGAGGGGGGAGGACTGCTCTATGGACTCGCGTCAGGAGTAGCAAGTAAGTCTAGTCAGATTTTGTCAATTCTTGGATCCAGATAGAGTTTGTCTAATTAGTCGTAAGAAATTCTGTCCACTTGGCCACCTTTGTTGGCTCTGTGGAGCTGGCTAAATGTGAAATACTGGAAGTAATTTAAAATATTTTTTCCATTTAGTGCTGTGATTGATGCAGTGAAATGTATGCAAATAATTGTTTACCTGTAAGACACCATTTTTCAAGAATAATGTTTGTAAATATGCATATCGCATGAATTTTAGCTGTACACGATAAATGTGGTTAAGCTCTTGGAAACTTTTTACTGCTTGTGCTTTGAGGAAATCATGCTATTTTAGAGGCTTTATTGGTTAGGATCTTACATGACTAATTAGGTGTAGTTTTCTTGTTATACGTTTCATTTGCTCAGCAACAAATAAGCACATTTTGAAGAGTTTTATATTAAATTCTGAAGCACAAGTGTGGGTTTTATCAGATTGGAAGCAGATTTCATTCACTGCAGAAAATCCTTTCCCAGCCGACAATAAAGCCTCATTTCTGCTTCACGGTGTTGGACATGAAGACATGGGGAGTGGCAAAGGTTAGCCCTAGCTCTCCCTGGTGTTAGTGTGGTGGACCCACGTCATGCGAAGTCCTAGAAACTGAACTTTTGCTTTCTTCTAAAGGAGAAACAAAAAGCAGACTGGTACTTTGACAGTTGTAAGGCCTGCACGGGCGCTCTTATTAGACGAGCAGTACACGCCGAACCACGTAGTGCACAGCTGGGCTGTTTGAAGGAATGCTACCCGGAGCCGAGCTCCACAGTGAAATTATGCTGCGGCGTGCTCGCCACACTCAGGGAGGAACATCAGTATGATGGGAAAATGTAGTTCAGTTCTGCTTGATAATAGACTGGGTAGTGCGTCTTGGGAACCTCTTTGGGTCAAGAGACCTCTGTTGACTTTTGGAATTGATCTGTGGGCCAGGCTTTCTAGATTTGCCTTCCCCTGATTTCTTTTAATATGATCGGTTGAATTACATACGTGGTCCCTCATTGCTTTGTCTTTGGTGCTGAGTAGGCTCCCTAGAATGCCAGACCTGCAGACGTTAGTGCTCTGATTTGCCCTCATTTCAGATGAGGAGGCTGTACCAGGCTTGTGCATTCACGGCCTCTGAAGGCAGCACAGCAGTGGCTGCTTGCATCCCATGGGAAGGCTTCATTAGTCCATCAGCATTTTCTTTTTCGATCATTAAACTGGAATAAGGATATAAAACTAAGTATTTTCCAGTATTTCAGGATGGTTGAAGATTTTTTTTCTTAAGGATTTTTATTTGAGAGAGTGAGAGTGCATGAGCAGCGGGGAGCGGCAGAGGCAGAGGGAGAAGCAGACTCCCCACTGAGCAAGGAGCCCGATGGGGGACTCAATCCCAGGACCCTGGGATCATGACCTGGGCCGAAGGCAGCAACTTAACCGACTGAGCCTCCCAGACGCCCCTGGTTGAAGATTTGTGGGAGGAGATAGTATAAGTTCATTAACTGCTTTCTTCAAAACAATGGCAATACTTTACACTTTCTTTTTTTTTTTTTTAAAGATTTTATTTATTTGACAGAGAGAGAGAGAGAGCACAAGTAGGCAGAGTGGCAGGCAGAGGGAGAGGGAGAAGCAGGCTCTCCGCTGAGCAGGGAGCCGGACGTGGGGCTCAATCCCAGGATCCCAGGATCATGACCTGAGCTGAAGGCAGCTGCTTAACCGACTGAGCCACCCAGGCGCCCCTGCACTTCCTTTTTTTAAAGGACAAACATAGATTCATGCATTGTGTTTAGTTTTTCTTGGAGTTAATGTGTCATCAGAAGAATGTCCATTATGGTAATGTGGTGTCATCAGTACCAGGTGCCAAAGAACTTTTAAACTTTAGATCTGTCCTACCTAGTTAGCAGTGTATCAGAAGGAAGTCCCTTAATTTTCCTAGCTTCCAGTTTTTCTGTCTATTGAATGAGGTCAGGATTGCTAAGATTATTTCCATATAGTTTTCAATGATTTTATGGTTTTTTCCTTTACCACTGAAAAATTCAATATTCAGAGTCTGGGGGAGGTGGCAGTGGAAAAGATTTAATATTAGTTAAGGACATGAAAATGGACTTACGGAGGCACCTGGGTGGCTCAGTCGGTTAAGCCTCTGACCATGACCAGGTCATGGTCTCAGGGTCCGGGATCGAGCCCAGTATGTCTCGCTCTGTGCTCAGTGGGAAGTCTGATTGTCCTCCCTCTGCCACTTCCCTGCCTTGTGCTCTCTCTTTCTCTCAAATAAATAAAAATCTCAAAAAATAAAAATAAATAAAATGGACTTAAGATTTTTAGTGTACTGTAGTCACAAGACATTTTATATAGCTTCTTACATCTTCATAAAACTATTCATGTAAAGGTATAAATCATGATAAGAGTGATTTTTCATTATTTTACAGTATACGACTCAAACAGCAAAAGAATGTTCTCTTCCCCAAAGCACAGCTATGTATTATGGGGAGAGGGGAGGAAAAATGGTCATGTAATTTTGAATTAAGTCACGTTCCGTGAAAAGTCAATCAGGTTGACAAGGAAATTTAACTTCAGTTGAAGATCTTTTGGTTGGTAGTTAAGGAATTTTCTTACTTTAATATTGGCTTGAGAAAAAAATATGATTTGGAAGCTCCTACTGAAAAAAAAATGCCAAAGCCAAATGTAAATTATAAACTCTTTTGGATTATATTTATTTTCATTGGGATTGAGTTTTTTCTGGAAACCCAGTAGAAAGCATTTCTTTTCATAGTAGTATATGTACGGTACGTGTTGCTTGAATAATTCCCTTTGAAACAGAGTGCCTTATTTTGGAAACCTTTCTAAGTTTTGGATAGTGAAGTTTCGTTGGCACTGGCAGAGGAAGAAAAGCTTCCTCATGCTAGGTGAGTAGTGAACCACACATCTGGACCCTCCCAGGAGTTAAGCAAGGCCTTCTCCAGTTTATTCTCACTTTTTCAGATATATTTCTGGTTGAATATTCTATTTGTTACCCAGACTCTAGTAAGAACTGTATTACTCTTTACATGCCTGACGCTCTCCCCCTTTCATGTCTTTCCTTGGATTATCTCTTTCACTTAGAATCCTATTTCCTCCTCTCTGACTTTTTTCTGCCCGTCCATCCATTAAGGGCCATCTCAAGTATCACCTTCTCCAAGAAGACTTCCTTTTCTCCCTTAGCCAGGTGTACTCTTTCCCTGTGGCATATTTAACTTGGTTTTGCGTTATGATTACTGTGTACAAACCTCATTCTCCATACCTGGCCTCTACATACAATACAGTGAAAACTAACATGTGTATAACACTTGAGAGTTTATAGAGCACTTTTCATGTATTTCACTTGGTTCTTGTAGCAACCTTGTCAAATATGTGGTTTTACCTTTCTATAATACAATTGATGAAGAGATGTTCCTAGTTAGGATTTTTCTAAGATCACCTAGGAGAGATGTGACGTTGGTTTGCACTTGAGCTCAGTTCCTTTGACTCTTCACCTTTGTTTTCTGGTCCTCTCTCATCACAACCTGAGTCCTGAGTGTGTCAGCTGGTACTTGACTTAATGTGAGCATGTCACTGCCGTCTCCAGCAGAGCACCTTACATCTGGACTGTCAGTAAATAACTTGCTGTACGTACTGAAATAGCAAACACTAATAACTTGTCTGCACTCCAGATAGAGTGAACTCGGTTTATAATAACACGTCTATCATTTATTGAATGCCTTCTGTTTTCCAGTCACTTTAGTAGCTAACTTACATACATGATTTCACCTGCTCTTTATTTTTTAATATTTTATTGTGGCAAATTTCGAAGATGGATAAAAGAGAGAGTGGTAGAATGACCACCTATCCATAACCCATCTTTAAGAATTACCAACATTTTGCTATTTTTTTCCTCATTTATCTGTCTCCTGCTCTTAAAAAAAAAAAACTTTATTTGTAAGTAAGTTCATACATATATGAAAGTTCCAGAAATAAAAGTATTACAAGAAATTATATACCTTTTCCAGGTTGATTTATTGTTACCATTTTATCCTGTTAGTTTTGTGTCTGTATCCCTTCCCTCCTCCTCTTTCATTCTACACACACACACACACACACACACACACACACACACAATTTTTTTTTTAACCATTTGAGGGTAAGTTACATGCATCATGGCCCTTTATCTCTTCCTGAAAGGGGACATCTCTTACACAACCACAGCACACTTATCAACTTCAGTAAATTTAATATTCAACTACCCTTAAAAACAGATGTTTATTTCTTTGTCAGCAAAAATAAAGAAATGGAGATTTCCTCTGCATTTTAAAATCTACTTTTTTAAATATAGTATTATTTGTGTTGCACCAAAATGTGTTTTAATTAATGTGGTATTTTGTAATGAATTGTAGAATTTCAAGATTAGGAGAAATGAGGATAAAGGTCACGTAGTGGCTTCCAAACATTAGCGATCCACTCCGCATACTTTTAAAAAAATGCACGTGTGTATGCTTATACCTTGGAATTTCTGAGTCATTACACCTGTGCTTGGGCCGGGTCATATACATTTTCAGTAAACATTCTAGAAGATTCTGGCATAGCTGGTCCATTTCAGCACCACTCACTTGGTCCAGGTGCCTCTCTAGTGCTTGGATCTGTTTTGCTGTGGGCCCATCATTGCAGATAGTTGAGCCAGTACTGTTACCCACTGAGCAACATCTTGTGAGGCAGCTCTGATGGTTTCAGCTGACCGTCTCCTCTTGTATTATCTTGATTTTTCTTTTTGTTGCTCTCTTCATTGTTTTCTGTTGCTGTGTGAGTTTATCCAGTTTATCCTGAAGTCTGACCGTTACTACAGTACTCCAGCACGAAATGGATCAGAGCCCTAAACTCCCTGATTCTGGACACTGCATTTTAAAAAATTAATCTAGACTGAAATCTCACTCTTTTGGCAGATAATATTCAGTTATTAATGAATTTTTGTTAGCTTTCATCATCTCATCTTTTTTATACCTGCAGTTTTATGTCCTCTCTTCCCCCTTCAGTTTTATACATACAACGTTCAGTGTATGTCAAGTGTAGTTTTGTTAGGTATGGTATCATCCATAATTTCAGCCAAAGATAAGATGTGCACTTATTTTCAGCCCTGGATCATCATTAAACAGAGGTTTGGGACTTCCTCCTTTGTTCAGGATTATGTCCTTGTCACCATATTGAGACTGGATGGACGCGTTGTGATTCCTTTGTGGAAAGCAGGCTGTTTCTGTAAAATAACAAAGAAAATTAAGGCATCAAGGAAACCCCTTGTGACTTTTCTACAGAGACTAGATTTCATTTCCTGGAATCCCACAGAGGATTAGCGGTGAGGGAAGTAGCCAGTTTTTCCCAGGCGGCAGACGTTAGTTCATGAGGATTCCCACAGTTTCCCCTGACTTGTAGGACTTACCCCCAAGGATCTTCATGAGCTCTTAGCCCCCCAGTGGCAGGAGGTGCTGGCCAGCCCTCTTGCAAGTTCACACCAGGGCCCTTGGATTACATCACAGGCACCTCTCCGTGGACTTCTCTCGCATTCCTGGAAGTCCTTGTGGATAAGGGGACATTTCCACAGCTTGATACTGAGACTCAGATGATTTGGGTTGGAGTCCCAACTTAGCATGGATCTTAGACAAATTCTTTAACTCTCATTATCCTACTTTATAAAGCTGATAAACAAGACTTTTTTTCTACCAGGTTATTGTGAAGAATAAATGAGATTTTGTATATAAAATCACTTCTAAAACTATACACCGTCTATCCTCATGTAAATAACTTTTTCTTTAACCTGCATTGAAGCTCTGCGGCTTCTTGTTAAAATCAAAATAACTTAAAAGAAAATAAATTTAATTAGATGAAGTGAGTGATCAGAAAATATCTGATAAACTTATGTAAGATAGTTTAAAAATTTAAGGGAATATCTTTTTGGTCTGTTCAAACTTTAAAATTTTATGTAAAAAATGTTTTGAAACACCAGCCATGTTTTTGCTCGTTCTCCAACTGGCTTTTCATTTTATGTGGTGCAAAATTTGGCCAATGACAGTCAGAAAGGAAAATTTGATTGTTAAATAGATACTGCCCACAAGGGATTTCTCCTTGCTTCCTAAATGAACTTGCCTTGACAACAATTGCTATTTCTTATTCACAAATTTAACTGAAAGGATTATATTTTCTTTTTGATAGTTTGTTTAGGAAATTAGCCAAAGATTTTAATACAAAAAGACTTGATGCTGGCCTAACCTGAATTGTAATAAATATTTCAAACGTTCAACTAATCAAAAGATATCAGTAGTATTGGTAGTCTTAGTTATAGCTTGTAAAGCAATTGATACTTAATTCTTTACTCTGTAAGCGTATCAACCCCCCTGTTAAAGATGTTCTGCAAAGCAAATGACTGAAGACCCTTACCTCTCTGATCTGTGATGTGATGGAACAGGGTGTGTGGTGGTGACAAATAGATGACCTTGCTATAAGAAAATACTACAGCCTGGGTGGCTTGAACAATATTTATCTATTTCTTTCAGTACCAGAGGCTGGAAAAATCTAAGATCAAGGTGCTGGCAGATTTAGTTCTTGGTGAGGGCCCTTAACCTGGCTTGCAGATGGTCAAGCTGTATTTTCACATGGTGGAGAGAGAAAGCTCTAGTGTCTCTTTCTCTTCTTATAAGGGCATTAATCCCAACATGGGTGCTCTACCCTCATGACCTCATCTAGACCTAATCACCTCCCAAAGGCCTCACCTCTGTTACCATCACATTGGGGGTTAGGGCTTTGATGTATGAATTTTAGGGGGGCACATTCAGTTCATAGTAGGTATTATGTAGGTCATCCTGCAATTCCCCTCACTGAGATTCTGTGTGGGAGGCCACTGGTCTCTTGTGGGTTGATAGCTAAGGCATCTTTCAGTGCCAGTCATTCTTTGTTTTAAAACCATAGTCCTGGGGTGCCTGGGTGACTCAGCCAGTTAAGCGACTGCCTTCAGCTCAGGTCATGATCCCAGGGTTCTGGGATTGAGCCCCGCGTCGGGCTCCCTGCTCAGCGGGAAGCCTGCTTCTCCCTCTCCCACTTGTGTTCCCTCTCCCGCTGTTTTTCTCTCTCTCTCTCTGTCAATTAAATAAATAAAGAAAATCTTATAAAAAAAACCAAAAACCATAATCCTGCTTATGGTGTGGCCAAAGCAGATCACTCACAGCCTGTCCCAACCTCACAAATGTGTGTGTGTGTGTGTGTGTGTGTGTGTGTGTGTGTTTAAAGGACATTCCAGAATGTATAATGAGCCCCTCCAAAAATAATTCTGTGATTGAAACAGATTGTTTTTGGATACCTGGCTGGCTCAGTCAGTAGAGCATGTGACCCTTGATCTTGGGGTTGTAAATTCAAGCCCCACGTCCAGTATAGAGATTACTTAAAAATAAAATCCTAACAACAACCAGAAACAAATTGTTTTCTTTTCTGATTTTGGAGGCTACCATTTACATTGACCTTTGGAGGGACTGGCTCTAGATTTTGATAATTGGAATTACAGAAGAGAGGAGCAAGTGTGAGGCTGGCTGTTGGTATCAGGCAGACTTGGAACTGAATGTCAATCTTGCAGTCTATCAGCTAGGTGTTCTTGGGCTGTTTAACCTCCTAGTGACTCAGATTAGTCATGGTAAAATGAGGATAATGCCTTTTGTAGGGCTACTGAGGCGATCAAATGAGCAAAAGTATAGGAAAGAGCCAGGCACCTAAGACCGTTACACAAAAATGGTCATGACTAGATAATGAATATTACATAGTAATATTTAAAAGATAACTTTTGTTTAAAAAATTGTTTTGGAAAAAGCCAGTGATTTTATAGTGATTTAGAGTTTACTCAGATTTCTAATATAAATAATGAAAATATCTGCTGTTTGGTTTTTAATAGAGACTTCAGATAGTCACTAAAAGAATTACTGATTATGTTGAATATTTAATATTGTGAGAAAGAAAAAACATAACATTTATTTAGTTTTTCTTTTGATGCTATCCTTCTTTGACCTTGTCTTTTCTTATATTTTCAAGCTTTTTAATTGCCCCTGATGCCTAAAAAAAAAAAAAAAAGAGTAAAGCAAGGAAGGTTGACCTTGAAATTTCTTACATTTTTTTCTTTATAAGACGAAGCTGTAATGTGATTATAACTGAGTATTTAATTTTTTAAAGAGCCAACCCTAATTAAATGTGTTCTGCCAAACTGTGCTTTCCATCACAAGTACTGAGGTTTTACACAATAACTTCTGATATATGGCTTTTCCATTTGAATGAGCCATCAAAAATGTTTTTTTTTCCTTTGCTTGCAGTGGTGGGTGTCCCAGCCAAATTATAAGGCCAAAGCCGCGATTATTTGTTTAGGCAAATGCTGTAGTAGAGAAATTAATAAAGTAAAATTTGAAGATTAAAACTCCTATCTGTCCTGGTTACTTTTATTGAGAAAGTTATTGAATTCATTGCAAAAGGTATGCTATGCAGTAGTTGTAATTTATTTTATGTGATGGTTATTTTTCTGTTCAGTTTTGGCTTTTTCTGGGTTGACTCACTGAGAGAAAGAAAAACTACAGTAAGAGGAAAAGTATGTGGCACGCAGAAACAGGCTGAAAACATTTTTAATTAAAGCACTTCGAACTTTCAGAAAAAGAAAGTGCTTTATAAACAATAATTATATTCTCAGTTCATTTTTACTTGGAATGATTTGGGAGATTTTATATACCAGGTGAAAGAATGGCTTTTTCCTCCTCCTTTATTTTCAGGGCTGAACTAATTTTGTGATTTATAAAATAGAGTTAATTTCATTTTGCTGGTTCCTTGGAGAGGTTCCTTGCAGGGATACACGAAACATTTAGATTAGTATCTGCTATTTAGTTGTAGAGTAGTAGTAACATAAGCTATTTCACTTTTTTTTTAAAAGATTTTATTTATTTGAGAGAGAGAATGAGAGAGAGAGAGTACATGAGAGGGGGGAAGGTCAGAGGGAGAAGCAGACTCCCCGCTGAGCAGGGAGTCCGATGCAGGACTTGATCCCGGGACTCCAGGATCATGACCTGAGCCGAAGGCAGTTGCTTAACCAACTGAGCCACCCAGGCGCCCAAGCTATTTCACTTTTAATTGTTCCCTGAAAAAAGTATTATTTCAGATTTTAGACTTTTCAAAAGGTGTTTACTAAATGATATTCATTGGAAGTAATATAGTGTCAAAATAACAGTTTTGACTTCTCTTTTATCCTCATAATTTGCTGACAACCACTCCTCAGGCAGTTTCCAGAAATGGCTTTGAAAGTCAGTATGCCAGCCCTCTATGCTCATTTCCTTCTCAACAGATTGAAAGGGAAGATTGAGGGCTCTTTCATGCTACAAATAGTTGGGAAACAAATTCATTCATATTCACCAGGAAAATTATATAATAAAGCAGTCAATTTCAGATGAAATCCTAGGAATACATTTCTAAGGCTTGCTGTATGTGTTGTTTATTAGGCACTGATTTAATCTATTTTTAAGACTTCTGTGACATAATTTATTGTATTGTGGAATTTTAAAATATGAAAGATTAAAAAAATAATATTAAAATTGTGGAATTCCAGTTTTTTGAGAAGGTAAATCTTATTTGAAAAATGAAGCAGTTAAAATGGATTTGCTTTAAAACTGTTTAATTTTATCACAGTCAAGTGAGTGTAACTTTTATTAAACAGCTGTTTTAATTTACATTAATTTCAACATGGATGTTGGAGCAAATTCAAAGGCTGATCTGTTTAAGGTTACTTGCTGACAGAATTTGTGAATGGTAGTAAAACGCTCATAAATTATAGTTGGTATAATTTTGAGACCACCTTTTACATGAATAAATAATATTTTAAAGTTTAGCCTTAGGAGTTATTCAAAGACTCCCTTTTAAAATGTTTCTGCAGCTTACTTTAAAATGCATTAATAAGGGGCACCTGACTGGCTCAGTTGGTTCAGCTTGGTCATGATCCTGGGGTCCTGGGATCAAGCTGCCAGTCAGGCTCTTTGCTCGGGGGAGTCTGCATCTCCCTCTCCCTCTGCCTGCCGCTCCCCCTGCTTGTGCTCTCTCTGTCAAGTAAATAAATGGAATCTTAAAAAAAAAAAAAGAAATGCATTAATAAAATAAGCTACATTGATGGGTGAATATAGGGATGCATGGATGGATAGGGATGTTATTACAAATGTAACAAAATGTTCATGTAAAATCTAGGTGGTGAGTATATGGGTATTCACTATATAATTCTTCCAATTTTCCTGGATGTCTGACAGTTTTCATAATAAAATGTTGGGGAAAGAATAGAATTAGGATGAATTAGTGTTGTACGTTTCAGCCTGTGCATTAACAAGGTGAGTCTTTGCTCCTGAGCCTTCTAGAATTGCTAGGTAAGATTCTGAAGAATCTGGTGTAGACCAGACCCAGATTCAAACCCTTACTGTAAGTGAGCTAATTACCCTATAATCTTGTGAAAGTCTTGTATCTCTCTAAGCCTTTCCCTATTCATAAAGATGAAATGATGATTCCTTGGAGAACTATAGTAAGTGTCTCTTCATTTTTCTTCTCTTGTACTTGTTTATAGTCTTTGTGAGGCAGACCCTGGTCCTAGAAGGCCCACTGAATCCAGTTGGTTGAATGGGGGGGAGCAAAAGAGAGGTACCATTCACTGTGGTGCCTGGGAGTCTCCAGACTCACTTCTGCAAGCCATAGGGGTCCTGTACTTGACAGAGGCCAGGCAAAAGAAAGGGAGGGAGAGAAGCAGCCAGCCATCCTCCCCAGCGGGATAGCGGTGGGGGTAGAAAGATGTGAGCTGGAAACCAGGCCCTGCCTTGTACCAGTTGTGTCACTTTGATTAAATTACCCAACTTCATTGAACCCTAATTTCCTCATTTTCAGAATGGGACTTAGAATATCTTTACCCTGTGGGCTTTTGTTACATTTAAATAACATAAATATGACAAGTAGTGAGTAAGTGTCTAGAATGTGCTAAATACTAAACATACCACTTACCATTTATCTTCCTCATCTTTTCTCTTCTCTCACCTGCGTCAGTTTCTCTAGTTTTCTAAACACCTTACATACTTTTGTCTTACATGTTTCCTGTTCCCTCAGCCTTTCTGCTTAAAAATTAAGGCAATCCCCCCCCTTGCCTAGATGATTAAAAAGGGTGATGAACACATCTAGCAGCATCCTCTTTAACATCCTTAACCATCACCATAACCATGGCATTTCTTACCACACTGGATCTTCCTTTCTGCCCTGAGTGGTGTGATACTTTGCAAAAAGCCTGAAACCTCGATTTAACCGTGCTAGTTGTGTGACCTGGGGGTGGTCGTGGAGGTCATTAAACCTCTACTTTCTGGTAGCTTTTGTGATCAGCAGTTTTATTTTGTTGTGTTTATGTCTCCCCTGTTCTCTTTACTCATGAAATTCCTGTCACCCATACATTGGACCTTCTCATTCTGTTCTTCGAATCTCTTTCTCTCTCTCAGAATGCTGTTTCTTTGCATTCGGGTAATAGTGGATCTGTCTTTTAGTTCACTAATTTTCCTACTGTATTTGATCTTCTGTGAGACCCTTTCATTGAAGCTTTCTAATGTTTGAGTTATAACATTAGGTACATACAATAAAGTACAAAATCTTAAGTGTACAACTTTATGAAGATTTAAGTGAGAGGATGAACAAGGTGAGGCCTGGTATGATGGAAGTTGTTCTGTCAAGAATCATTTAGGTGCAGTGCTGTGCAGGGAGCTAACTAGGGTGGGTTGAGGGCAGCACGAGAGTCAGAGCATAGGCAGATAAATAAGGCAGCAGCTGGAAGGGGACATGGATTCTAGAGAGTTTTTTTGTTTGTTTGTTTTTGGCTGGGAAATGGCACGATGTGTTTGTATACTGTGGTAGAAATGATTCATTTCAATACTGCAGGTATTATTAAATGTCTCCTTTTCATAGAGGTTACATTCTATCAGGAGATGGAGAAATTGATACTCCCACAGATAGGAGAAGGGTTATTTAATTCCTTTTATAACAGGAGTGAAGGTAGAGTATGTACATGTTGATGCAGATGGGTTTGTAGATCTTAAGGTGGAAGGACAGGGGAGTTCTCTGATTCCATGGGAGTGAGCTGAGCGTGGAGATTGGGGATTTTTGGAGGTGGTAAAGAGAGAGCTGTAGGGGAGTAAATTCCCCTAGGGGACTGGAGAAATGTAGTGGGATTGCTGGGCTGAACTTGGGGTTCACTGGAAATTTGTGGTGATGAACTTAGAGCAATTGGAATGGTTGTGTGTTGCTCTTCTGCTATGTAGATCTGCTCTGGGACATGGAGTTGGTGGAAAGTTGGGTTTCATCAAGGTTGGTATTTTGCTAGGTGAATTTGATGGAGGAGGAGAGGAGTGGGGAAGTTGGGAAGGAGAATAGAGGGGTGCAGGGGAGCAATCCTGGTGCCATCCATAGAATCTTAGCTGGGCGAGGAGGGAAGCAGGGACATGGGGGTGGTGATGAACATTGAAAAGGTGATAGACACGATAAGGTCCAAAGTTGTGTGAGTCTGGTACTAGAGGGGATGAGCTGGAAAGCTGGGAGGTGGTAGCCTGGGAGTGGAATGCATGGAGTCAGAGTTGTACTAGTGGCGCAGTTATTGGTAAAGAGAACGTGTGGCAGGGTACGGCCATGGGAATGGCTAGTCGAGCTCGGAGAGAGGAAGTGAATAAGCAGATCAGGGCCTTGGAGGCATATTGTTGGGTGGCTTGACTGAGAGTAGGTTGAAATTTTAAAAATGAGGACCAGAGTAGTGTTGAGGGAGATACAGGGAGCCAGGTGCTCAAGTTACTAAAAAATGAGCAGAAGGGACAGTGATGTCTGTAGATGACTGTAGCAAGGCTTGATGGGATATTGGAAGGTCGCTGGGATGTCTGGAGAGAGGTAGTTGAGAGTAGTAATGAAGAGTCCTGTCTGTGGTACATGGGTTGTAGAGAGAGAAAAAGCAAGTCACCACTGATAAGTCTTCTGAGAAAGAACTGTCCTCAGCTGTGTGATGCAGTTTCAGATCTCTTGGCTGATCCAGGTAAACAGGGATGCAGGACATAATATAGTCAGTCCTGATGGTCTCTTAGGGGAAGGTAAGTAATCAGTTCTAATTATAGCTTTGGACGGTTTGTCCTAGTGAGGCTTTTGGCCTCATGGCCCAGGAGGAAGGTGTCTTATCTGAGGGACTCCGAGCTCTATGAGCCTCCCTTATATCCTGCTGGCTGGTTGCATCCCAGCGGGCGAAGAGTGTCTTGTTGGTATAGTGTGGTCTTACCAGTTATGCATCACTGTGTTCTGGAGGGCCAACCAGGGAATCCACAACCTCTTAATTGATCATTTTGAAGCTAATTTAACGAATTTATAACTTAAAAAGCTTAAAAGTGCATCATTTAAGACCATGACCAGTTCAAAACAAAAGGGGTAGTGCAGGAATTCCAAACACCTGTTGTGCGTGGGTCTGTGTGTGCAGGTGTGTGCCAGAGGAGCTTTGTGGCACAAACAAGCATTGCATATAGCAGCCAGGCTCTGATAAGGAGGCTTACTCAGGATTTCCTTAAGCTCTAGTAATTCTTTTCTCTAGTTTATAAAAACCAAATACAGTATCCCATGACTGATTGAGTACTTTAATAATAGGTCAGTATCAATCATAGGTAAACCTGAAAATGGATCTTATATGATGGTCATTCTTTTGTGTGAACATCAGAAAGGACTTGAATTCTTGGCCTGCTTGGGGCCCTTCAGAATTGGGCAGTGGAGTGAGCGTTCCTGGAGAAGCACTGTCCTTCAGGCTCCTGGCAGCCCATCCTCCTTCCGGCCTTACCTCACTCCACGCCTCCTTCCAAAGCTCTGGGTCGTGCACAGACCCTACACAGAAGGATCGTGCTTGACCAGCTTTTTGTGACACCATTGTATTCACTGAAATGCCTTCCTCCTCCCCGCCTGCATAGCTCTGTCACTCACCTGCACACCCCAGGTCACAGGCAGCTGCTTTGGGAAGCTCTCCGGGAAATGCCCTAGCAGAACTAGATCTTTTTTCCCATGCAACTGTGTAACACTCTCAGTACATCATGTTACAACGATACTCCTGCCTATCTCCTCTTAGGGTGGTGGGCCCCCTGAATGTAGTGCCGACAGTGTATTCGTCTTGAAGAATCTGAGCCTGCTTGCCAAAGAGATAATTTAGGAAATGTTTATTCACCATAAGAAAGGGGCAAAATGCCCACGAGAGATGGTTCCTTAGGGGGAAGTCAAGAAAATGCAGATGCATTACCAAGATGGACAGAAGGTAGGAGAACCAAAAAGACAATCCACGCAAACACAACAAAAAATACAGGGTTCTATGGATGAGGTTGAAAAGTAAAGTCTGGCTAGATAATTTGGGACCAGACTCATTTATGAACCACAGAATGCTGTTCCTTGTAGCAAATCGATTGAATTTAGGCCTGTTCTATCACAGGTGCTGAAGATCTGATCTATGGTTAAGTTTAAATTTGTAATTCACAACTAAGGCCGGGGCTGCCTTTAGTGTTTTGGAGCCAGAGAGGCGTGAGGGTAGTGGGCGAGAGTTATCTGCCTTAGACTCAGAGCAAATGGGTGCAGATCTGCTTGGCTTTATTACTTGAGTAAGGAACTTAGCTTTGAGTTTAATTCATCTGTAAAATTGGGCGAATTAATGATAATGCTTGGTGAGGTTTTGATGTAATGAGTATAGGTCATCATTAAATGGTAGAAGCTGCTCTTTTTCTTCTTCCTTAGTTTCCTTCTCTTCTCTCATGCCCCCTTCCCTCAACAGTCCCTGGAGTATGGTGGTCTTTAAACATTATTGATCATCCATCCCATCGGTGTAACCTCTTATAGCAGCCCCCTGATTTAAGTGAATTGATTTATAAATTATATAATGCATTGTTATACTAATGTATCGTGTACATTGTAAGACATCTACAAATTGATGTTTTCTGAAAAATACGATTCAATACAAATTTTAAATATTTAAAATTGTGTTTAACAATATAGAAATTATTTTTTTTTAAAGATTTTATTTATTTATTTGACAGAGAGAGACACAGCGAGAGAGGGAACACAAGCAGGGGGAGAGGGAGAAGCAGGCTTCCTGCTGAGCAGGGAGCCCGATGCGGGGCTCAATCCCAGGACTCTGGGATCATGACCCGAGCCAAAGGCAGACGCTTAACAACTGAGCCACCCAGGTGCCCTGAAAATCTTTTTGATATTACAGGAATTATTAATAATCATCTGGATGAATATTTAAAAATCTTGCTAATCACGATGGCTTCATAATGTCATTACTTAATATCACAAAGAACAGTAGATATTTATAGCCATGTCCACTGTTAATAATGGTGGATATAACTGTATTTCAGAGTCCTTTTTCTTCAGAGATCTGATGAGTATGTCTTTGTTTTTATTTTACAAAATGCCTCCAAAAGGGCCCACACAGGTAGTAGATTTGGCTCTGTTGTCTTTTGTTGTGTTGTTTGTTTATAACTTGAATGTTTACTATGTATTCTTTCTATCTGTGATTTCTTTGCCAGAAAGTTTAAAACAGTTTTATGCCTCCATTATTTTTAAAATAGATATTTATGAGAGTCAGTTTAGTTAAGCCTAGATAATTAAGCCTAGATAATTAAGCCTACTAACCCATGAAATGTGTCTTTATGCTGCAAGAGAAGGAAGGAGTGAGTTGCCTGTGTCACCCCTGTTGTGAGCAGGACCCCCATTTCTGTTCATAGTTCCTGGGTTACTGGTATGATAGACACGTGACTTCCTGACAGATGGGTTGAGTCTGGGTACCAGTGCCAGTCTGGATAATAAATGCTGCTAAAGCTTAGTGTCTTCATATTTCTTAGATGAAACGCAGGGTTCTACTATTGTTTCTCCCTCACTCACTTCGCAGACTACTAGTGTTCGTGTGTGTATTAACTGCATGTTGAATTATACCAAATGCCTTGGGGATGTTTTTTCAATTTCATAAGTACTTTCAGACCATTTGATCTACAGTGTTCACTCTTGGTTGCATATCCCAGATTTACCACCTGGAACTTTCATTTGGCTGATCACTTATATCTTGGGAACTTTTTGGATTCATGAATTTGGAATCCTCTTTTTCAAATATTTATGGATGAATGTCCTTTCATTTTAAAGATTCTAGTTTCCCAGTGCCTTCCAAGTTCCCATCCTACTCTTTGATGGTAGGATGTCTTTAAGGCATTTAAAATTCATTTTAAAGTTGAAATGATCAGTTTTGAGAAGAAATTCTCTTTCCATCTTTCCTTGAATGTCGTTTTCAACCAGGAATTAGTAGTTAGAGATTCTTGGTTTATAATTCCCAGAAAGTAACAACCTGGAGACCTACATGGAAAAAATGGCAGCTCCTGAAGGTAGGAATAAATCTATACTGTATACTATAAATCTGTACTGCATCCCACATCTGCAGTCATTTGATTTATATTTACTCCTTCACCAGTGGAAGTTGAATGCTAACATAGGCAGTCAGTCTAAGATTTTACTGGGTAGAAACTTATTTGTGGATTCCAAATTGATTCTCTTTGGTTACTGATACTGTTTAAGTTTATTCTCCGTGTTTTTGAGTATTAATCCTAGTGTTAATCTAGGTAGTTTCTGATAAAATCTTATACATGATTCACATTTCAATCTTGATTTTTATTTGGAAAAGGTAAAGAATTTCATGTGATTATTTTTGTGTAAAAAGTAAATTTAGTCTGCAAAAGTGAAAAATTAAAAATTACTCATTGTTTTCTTATTTAATATAAAAATTGTACTAGGTCCTGGGGTGTACAAAGGAATTGAACCACAATGAAGAATGGAAGCCACACATCTCAGGGAACCCACATCTAGCAACAAAAACAGTCATGTAAGCCAGGAGTATGCAGTAATACGGCCATGTGCAAGAGACCAAAGAGGTTTATAGTAACAGTGAAAATTCTAGACATAATAAGGCCCTATGATTTTCACGGGGGTGACCTATTACATGGTTGGATTGCCTCAGCTGAAGGAAGAGTGAATGGGTGTATTTGGTTAAAGCTTGTTGAAAGGTACTTCTGTTACTCTTCTAGCATTAACACACACCTACATTTTATGTTTGTTGGAAATGCCTCATCACCAGCATATGGAAGGGTGGCCAGGATGCTGGGTGAGGCATCATGGGCAGATGTTGTGTGGACAGGGCATTTTTGGTTTGAAGAGGGGGACTCTTGTGGAGGTGTACCTACCAAATGCTTAGAGATGTGATGTGTATCTCCCCAACTTCAACCACATCCAATCAACCACTATGATTTTGTGTTATGTGAGTACAACTTGAATTTTCACTTATTTCATATTTTATTTATTTATTTTTTCCAGGCTTTTTTTTTTTTAAGTTTTTATTTATTTATTTGTTTGACAGAGACACAGCGAGAGCAGGAACACAAGCAGGGGGAGTGGGAGTGGGAGAAGCAGACTTCCCGCAGAGCAGAGAGCCCGATGTGGGACTCGATCCCAGGACCCTGGGATCATAACCTGAGCCGAAGGCAGATGCTTAACGACTGAGCCACCCAGGCGCCCCCACTTATTTCACTTTAAAATGGTTCATTTTTTCAAAATCTTAAGTATATTTTTACTCTATCCTTATACCAGATGATAAAGTCTTTGAAAATTGAGATTGATGAAAATTGAGATTGATGAAATTGAGATTATTTATATTTCTAATACACGTAACTATTGAACATTTCTTTTTAAACGCCAGACTTAACCATCTCTCTGGTCATCAGTGCATTTTTTGGGGAAACACTGCTTTAGGGGCAAACTTTGGAACCGATTGAGTGAAGTTAGTGGGAACTAGATAGGGCCTGTTCTGGAAGGAAGAGCTCTTGGTCCTCCGAGCTCACAGGACCCCTTTCTCATTTCATGAGTCAGTTAATTTGCCTAATGTCTTTGCATGAAATAGGATTTATCTCTGAGGATACTAGATTTCATTTGTTTTTCTTTATGCTTTACACTTTAATATAGGGTCTGATGCATCTTAGGATCTCGTAAATGTGTATTTTAGGGATGTGTGATTGTGGGGTTTCACTGAGATAGATGAATTCTATTACCTTTCATTGTTTTTCCTTTGAAAAACAGTTATCATCTTCATAAATACGGAATTATTTCAGTGGACTTTTTTTCAGTTTTTCTTTAACAATTCTATTTCCTTATAGGAATAAAACTTTAAAGATTTTATTTGAGAAGGGCGGGGAGAGTCAGAGGGAGAGAGAGAATCTCAAGCCGACTCTGCTGAGTGCAGAGCCCAGCGCAGGACTTGATCTAATGATCCTGAGATCATGACATGAGCCAAAATCAAGAGTCAGATGCTCAGCTGACTGAGTCACCCAAGAGCCCCGGGAATAAAACTTTTTTTTTTTTAAAGTTCCATATGGCTTATATTATGCATCAGAGATTTTGACAGATTTCAGACTACAAAGGTGGATAAAATGTTTTACTGTCCTATCAATTTTTAAAACATTTTCTTCTGTTCCTTTATGGTATATTTATTTTTTTCTCTTTTTTGAGATGGTCAAAGCATTCCTTTTGGGAGACAGGTTGAGGGTAGTAATATCATGTTGTTTTTGTGTTAGGAAAATTGGATTTGACTCAAAATTGTTTTAGGAACTAGCAGATATTTTAAGAGGGCTTTGAATGTAAATACATGTTAAAAAAAAAAAAAAACTGAAACTATTAGTGACCTTCCCCCCCCGCCCCAGTACTGTAGTATGACCAGCTGTAGTTCAAGATTGTGTATTATTGCTGTGTTATGTTCATTTTAAAATGAAAAAAATAATTGTTGCCAGGGATCATTTTTTTTTAATTACAGCTTTTTTTTCAACACATAGTATGTCATTATTCTCAGATGTAGTGTTCAATAATTTAGCAGTTGCACATAACACCCAGTGCTCATCATGATCGTGTGTTGTTAACATAAAGTTGGTTACGTAGAAAAAGGGGTCACTTGAGGACTATCCCCCCCTCCTTTTTTAAGGAGAAGCGGGGAGAGAGGAGGGAAGAGGGAGAGAGAAAATCTTTTTTTTTTTTTAAGATTTTATTTATTTATTTGACAGAGCGCAAGAGAGCACAAGCAGGGGGAGCAGCAGGCTGAGGGAGAAGTGATGCGGGGCTCGATCCCAGGACCCTGGGATCATGACCTGAGCTGAAGGCAGACGCCTGACGACTGAGCCACCCAGGCTCCCCGAGAGAGAGAATCTTAAGCAGGCTCCATGCCCAGTGTAGAGCCTGACGTGGGGCTCAGTCTCACAACCCTGAGATCATGACCTGAGTCGAAATCAAGAGTCAGACGCTTAACCGACTGAGCCACCCAGGCACCCTGTCCTGTATAATTTTGATGCTTGTCATGTGCATTGCTTAGTTTGTCCTTTATAAAGATAGTTCCCACTTACAGTCCCACCACTAGTGTCTAAAAGTACCTGTCCCATAGTACCCTCATCAGCATTAAAGTACGGTCATTTAAAATATAGAATTAAAGCTGATTTTGGCAGTATTTAGAACTGTAAAAATAGCAAATATAAAAATCTGTGTTATTTATACATTTTTAAAATATCCTTTGGTAAGTAACTGAAGTAAGAAAGTGAAACCAAGGGCGCCTGGGTGGCTCAGTTGGTTAAGCGACTGCCTTCGGCTCAGGTCATGATCCTGGAGTCCTGGGATCGAGTCCCACATCGGGCTCCCTACTCAGCAGGGAGTCTGCTTCTCCCTCTGACCCTCTTCCCTCTCGTGCTCTCTATCTCTCATTCTCTCTCTCTCAAATAAATAAATAAAATCTTTAAAAAAGTAAAAGTGAAACCAAGTAAGAGAAGTAAAGGAACAAAAGAAGTCAGAGCTCTGTAAAGATATAAAACATGAAAAAGATGTATCTCTTTTCCATCAGGCAGTTCACAGGAGGTCCTGGAGTATGTGACATGTGTAAGTGTAATGGAAGTCAGTAGTGCTGTGAGTGATGGGGAAAGATGTAACCAATGTGCCAGGAGAGCAGAGAGGAGAGAAGTTATTTTTTGCTTTATGTGTTAGAGCAGACAGATGTATTTTGGACCTTGAAAGATTTTCCAAGCTAGAAAGGAAGTAGAAGAAGAAATGAAAGAAAATTTAAAAATGGGAGGAAGTGGAATAGCATCTTGAGTTGAATAGTAAACTCCTAAGAAGTCGATAAATCTATTTACTGACAGATTTCTGGACTATTTTTTTTCTTCAAGGATCATCCGGACATTTAGATAACATTCTTTTTGACTCCCACAGATGCATTGCAGTTTGTTTGCTTATCTCTGTTTCATGTTCATTTCTCCTTTGGACCGCGAGCTCCATGCCTAGAGCATCAGTGTCATTGGGTTCGTCAGTGTCCAGTCCCATTTCTTGCACTTTGCCCAGTCTGTAGCAGGCCTTTACTAAATGGGGAATTGAATGCATATAAGTGCATAGGCAGTCAGGACAGAGTTGGGAAAGCGAGTTTCCTGATAGTTGGTATGTGACCCTTAATAGAAATCAACTTCAAAGAAGTTTAGTGATCATCAGACAAGTATTTTTTTTCCATGCAAATGTTTCTAACTGGTGATGGAACTGTTCTGTGTTTTGACTATATCAATGTCCATATCCTGGTTGTGATACTGTACTATAGTTTCGTAAGACGTTACCATTAGAGAACAATGGATAATGGCTACACAGGAGCCCTTGTGGTGGTGGTGTGTTTTTTTTTTTTTTTTTTTACAAGAGCATGTGAATCTACACTTACTTATAAAAGATTTTTAAAATTATATGCAAAGAATTTTTTAAAAAATGATGGTTCGTTAAAACCAAAATGTCTCTAACCAAGCAATAATATTCTGGAATGTTATAACACATAATTATGTTAGGATATTGGTTTGGCTTTTCATAGAGGTCAGATACTAGTGGTTTGAACAAGATAGAAGGTTTACATTTCTGTCACATAAAAATCTAAGCTGGTCCAGGGGTGTAAGCAGGTTTGCTTCCTGAGGTCAGCCAGGGACCAGAGTTCCTTCTGTCTTGTTTTGCCATCCCCTTGGATGGTGTCCTCATGGACAAAATTGAATCTGTCTGCCTCCCATAAGCCTTCGTTCCAGCCCAGGGGAATGGTGACGATATGAAGAAAAAATAATTTCTTTTTGAGGATATGACCTAAAACTGCATATGCTACTCCCAGTCATATCCCATTGGCTGAAATTTAGTCAAATGACCATAGGGTGCTGCAAGAAAGACTGGGAAGAAATGTAGTCCTGCCCAGCTCAATCCCAGGGCATTTTATTAATAAAAAGGGAAAAAAGGAGCATGGTATTAGAATCAAGGAGCTGGCTTTGCTCCAGTGTTTGCTCTGGAATGTATGTTCAGTTTCTGTATGGGTAACACTGTCTTTTCCTACTATTTTACTACATATAACATAGGTAAAGCACAGGTGTTTGAAGAGTTAGATATATTTGTTAGACCATTATGGTTTTTTTTTTTTTTTAAGATTTTATTTATTTGAGCGAGACAGAGAGAGCAAGCATGAGTTGGGGGAGAGGCAGAAGGAGAAGTAGACTCCCCGCCGAGCAGGGAGCCTGATTCTGGGCTCTATCTCAGGACCCCGAGATCATGACCTGAGCTGAAGGCAGACGCTTAACTGACTGAGCCACCCAGGTGCTCCTGTTAGACCATTATGGAAATTAAAAATTAAAATTGCATTGTGGTTGTTTGCTCGTCTCCCCTTTTTGCTGTTAACTTCCTCAGAGGCCAAGTGTGATTTTCTTTATTCTTTGTACTTTTGGTAACGGACATAGAGCCTCACCCTAATAGGTACTTACCATGTACTTATCGATGATTATAATCTTTTACCTGTATTGATTGAAATGTTTCTAGCAGAACTTTCATACATATTTCTCACAGCTGAACTGCTTTCTCCTTAATACTTTCCTGATATCTGGTTTGTTATATTACAGGCCCAAATGTATGAGTGTGACTCTTTTAGCATGTTTTTATAACCACAGATGGTATAGTATCACTATTTTTTTCGGTATAGTTCAGTTGAATAATTAATGTTATGTATTTGTTACATAGAAGAAATCAATTTAGTTTGGCAAGCAGCATGTTTAGTAACATAAAAAAAAGTAATTTACCTTAATTTCATTGTCTTAATAAAATAATGTTTAATCTTGTGTTCAACACTTTTTCAGTTGAGAGGTTTTTTTCCATAATTATTTTATTGATGTTTCAGTTTGTCATACTTTGTATTTTCCTCACATTTTCATTGTTAAGGATAAGTAATTTTGAGTCATTGCTTTTAAAAAATTGAATAAGCAACACCAGATTTGTTCTTTTAGTTAATTTCAGTACTTTTTACTTTTAGTTAGATCAATTTTATTTTAAGAGTTTATTTGGAAGACCTGAGGGATACAATTAAAAAACTTGGGAGACCATCCTTAATTTGCTTTTTTAGAACAGAAGGAAATATACTGTAACTTTCCCTTATTTTTCTGGTGGAGGGAAATTTTGTTTGCCAACAGGAAAATGCAATTCCACTAAGATTCTTGGGTCATAGATCAGAGGCTTGGATCAACAAAAAGAAACGAACTTTTGGAAGAATTCTGGTCCAACATTATGGGCCAGTTTAAACTACAATGTAGGCAATGGCAGGCTGCCTCCTTTCTCCCTATAAGGAAAGGCAGCATCGCAGTAATATTTACCAGGGAAAGGGAGGAGGCTGTGTGTGGTGGAGGCTGGCTGGGCTGTGCTAGCTTCTCAGTTAAGAGTTAGTTTGACATTATATGCAGCTTCTCAGCCAGCTTGGGGAAACCTGAAGCCGGGGGGGGGGGTGCCCTCAGTATTTTGTGAAATTTGTCCAGTGGCAGTTAGCTCTTACTTCTCCTAGTCATGAAGATACGCAGCTCTGAAGAGAATCCAGAAAACAAACGAGCAAAAAAACCACTTATCTTTTACCTTGGAGTGCACTTTGTGATTATTTTTCTTGCAGATTGAACTTCCTAATTGTGTTTTTCTTTGCTTGTGATCCTGGAACACACAGATCGTGGATGTAGGGGGCACAGTCACGGAGCATACTCTTGAGTGGAAGGAAGTGACTGGAAAGCTTTTATAATGTTAAGATAAACAAATCAGTCCCAAAGTAAATAATATTTGGCGACTGGTTGTACTTTCTTAAACGATTTTGAGTTTCTTATGAAATGTTTCAAGTTTTTCAACTCTATTGTGAACACTGTTTTGAATAAATTTAAATTGGTGATGTGTAATCAATTATTAGTTGATAATTTTTATTCAAATATCCACATTTTCCTAATGAAAAGTAGGGAGCACAGTAATTAACAGAAATTTTTCTTCTTTCTCAATCATCTTAAAATCTTTCCTACATTAAAAAAAAAAAGTCCTTCAGCTAACTTCTCTTGCTGGGCCTCAAGTTTGCTTGTGCCTACACTTGGAGGTTTATACTGAATATGCTTTGCACTTTGAACTTCCCTGTATACACCTTTAGGGACCTCCAAAACTTGGGCAGGAAGGCTATTTATCCTCCCCCACCCCCCAGTAAGAGCTTCTTCAGAGTAAATATTAAAGTCATTCTAGTGACTCACAGAAAAAGTTTGGGATTTGCAGGACCACAATCATGTAAGAAATGATAAATTGTTGGGGCGCCTGGGTGGTTCAGTCGTTAAGCATCTGCCTTCAGCTCAGGTCATGATCCCAGGGTCCTGGGATCGAGCCCCGCATCAGGCTCCCTGCTCAGCGGGAAGCCTGCTTCTCCCTCTCCCACTCCCCCTGCTTGTGTTCCTGCTCTTGCTATCTTTCTCTCTGTCAAATAAATAAATAAAATCTTAAAAATAAAATGATAAATTGTCAGGTATCCATGCGGTAGTTTTGTATGGTGTGTTTAATAGAAAATGTAAAATATTAGAAATGAACAAATGTTCACTCTGAACTGTTGATGGTATAAAGAAGAAATTAAAAGTATCTGCTTATGTTAGTTGAGGAAAAATAACATTTCTCAGCTTTGCTTATTTTGCCATCTATTTAAAATTTCTTTACAAAAGCATTTAATTTCCTTAACAAAGGTGTTCTTTACAAATGCCATCTGCCCATGTAATAAGTAATAAAAAAAAAACTAGATGAGTACAAAGACTAAAATGTCATGCCCATTGCCACCACCCCAGGTCTACTCAGTGTTCACATGTTGGTGTTTATCCCTCCAAAATTGTGAGAAGGTGCTTTTTAAAAATAACAGTCCTATTGCAAGCGTGTACTGCATCACATTTTCTGGGGTTGGTGACCAGGAATTTTCTTCCTTCCCTCACTTCTTTTGTTAATGTTTCTAACCGAAAGTTGTGCTTGAATACATCCATGTTGTAGGAGAGTCAGCTGAATAAACACGGAATGAAGTTAGAGACTCCTCAGGTCCCCTTCACTCTTGCCCATGATCAGAGCTAACTGCATTCAACAGTGCACCCTGCCAGGCACCTGTAGCTGCCTTTACCTGCAGAGGGATGGATCTTTACAGTTTTTAAAAAACAAGTGGGGCGTATTATTTGGGTGCATATATACTGTTCTGTGATTTGCATTTTCACTTAATGATATATTGATGAAGTTTTTCCATGTTCTACATAATCATATACCCATGGGGTCTATATTGTTCTGTTTTAATTTTATTGTTTTACATTTATTTTTAAAGAACTAAATGGTTATATTCTTCTTACAAAAAATTTATACAAATAAAGCAAAAGTCTTTCTTGAATTATATGCCAGAGATAATTTCTGTTACCAGTATGGTGTACACTTCATCCTTCCTGGGTTTTTTTTTAATTTTTAATTTTCATTCCAATATGGTTAACAGACAGTGTCCTATTAGTTTTAGGTGTGCAATATAGTGATTCAGCAATCCTATACATGGCTCAGTGCTTATCACAACAAGTGCACTCCTGAATCCCCTTCACCTGTTGCATCCATCCCCCACCCCTCTCTCTGGCCACCATCAGTTTTGTTCTCTGTAGTTAAGAGTCTTTTTTGGAGTCCTTCCTGTTTTTTGTTTTTGTTTTTAATATTTACGTGCGCGCACACACACACACACACACGTGGTTTTGGTGGGTAATTTTTAAATTATTATCTCAGTTTTCCTGCAGCTTGCCTTTTTTTTTTTTTTTTTTTTTACTTAGCAGTATATCTTAGAGATCTTTCCTTGTTAATACGTGGATATCTTAACTCATACTATATTCCATAGTATAGATAAACCACAGCTTATTGTAAACATTTACTGTTGGTTAACATCTACATTGTTTCTGTTACCTGACATTTATAAACCATATTAAATACATGCTTCTTTGTGTGCCTGTTCAAGTGTTCTCTAGTATAAGAAAAAAGAATTGCTGGGTTGATGGGGGTGTGCATTTTTAATTTCAATGAGAACTGCCAAATATCCTTCAAAAATCTGGTACCACCTTGATTTCTCACTGTTGGTAATTTTCTATATACCATTACCAATCTATGTGTTATAAATATTTTAAAAAAATTTTGTTTTCTTGGATGATCTTATCACATTAATTTCTCTTTATTGCTTTGAATTTTTACTTCCCACTTTTATTTTGGATTGTTGGCTTTCTTTACTGATTTACAGGAGGTCTCTTTTTAAAATAAATATCTTTTTCTGTTTTGTATGTTGCAGATACTTCTTTTCTCTTACTTGTTTAGGACGTATTTAATCACATCTAAATATTTAATATTTTAAGTAGTCAACTTACTGTTCTTTTTATCTTCTTGAATTTTGTTTTTTATATAAGAAAAAGGCTTTCTCGACTCAAGGTTTATACAGATACTTTTATAATTAAATATTGGGGAAAAGACTAAATTCTCTTGTCCCGGAGGCATTTCTAGAATTTTGTGTTTTTCTCACTGATTTGGAATACTACCTGTATCATAAGGTTAATTCTCAAATATATGTGGTTCTGTTTCTGAACTTGAACTCATTTCTGGTCCATCAAGCTAATTTGTCTGCTGCCAGTATCACACTTTTAAATGACTTCATCTTTATAAAAGTCTTGCTGTTTAACGAGGAACATTCCTCCCCAGGTTAGTCCTTCTTAAAAACTGTTTCCGGGGTGCCTGGGTGGCTCAGTCATTGGGTGTCTACCTTCGGCTTGGGTCATGATCCCAGGGTCCTGGGATCAAGCCCCGTATTGGGCTCCCTGCTCAGTGGGAAGCCTGCTTCCCCTTCTCCGACTCCCCCTGCTTGTGTTCCCTCTCTTGCTGTCTCTCTTCTCTCTGTCAAATAAATAAATAAAACCTTAAAAAAAAAAACCAACAACTGTTTCCTATGTATTTTTATATCCAGCAATACTTTGTTTGTATTATAAAAAATTGCATTAATTCCTCTTGGCATTTTGATAGTGGTTGTATTGCATTTTAGATTCACTGAGGGGCAGTTTTGCAGTATTGCCTTTTTTTTTTTTAATTTATTTATTTATTTTAGAGAGAAGCATGAGTGGGCGGGGCAGATGGAGAGGGAGGGAGAATCTCAAGCCGACTCCACGCTGAGCATGGAGCCCAACAATGGGACCCGGTCTCATGACCCTGAGATCGCGACCTGGGCTAAAACAGTCAGTCGCTTAACTGACTGCGCCACCCAGGTCCCCTTGTGGTATTGCCTTTTTGTCCAGAAATATGTTGTATCTATATATTAATTCAGATCTTAATATGGCCTTCAGTCTCAAGGTCTGTGGTTGTCTGCCTGAAGGTCTTACATATTTCTTTTGTGTTGATTCTTAAAGAGTTTATTGGGTTTGTTGCTATAGTGATTGGACTTTGTAGTTATTTATTGCTTCTGTGTAGGTGGATTTTTGACTTTTTTGTATGTTGATTTTTTAGTTGTAGAACTGTACCAAAGCCTATTAGTTCTAATAGTGTGTGTTAATTATCTTGATGTCGTAGGGAAGCTCTGTCTGATAAAAATGTGAGCCTAGATGCAAACCACATATGTAAATTATAACTTTCTAGTAGTTGTATTAAAAAAGTAAAAAGAAACAGCTGAAGTTTATTTTAACAATACTCTTTAATGTAATATGTCCAAAATATTATAATATCAACATGGAATCAATATTAAAAAAAATTAGTGCGAAATTTTTACTTTTGTATTAAGTCTTCAGAATTCAGTATTTTATACTTACAGCAAAATGCATTTGGGGCTAACCACATTTCAGGTGCCCAGTTCCCACAGTGGCTGGTGGCTAGTGGCTACTCTGTTGGACAGTGCACAATCAGGTTGCTTGCAAATAATGAAATATTTTTCCTTTTTTGGGGGTTGGGGAGGAGGTCTGTTTTTTTCCCCCTTGCCTTAACGCTTTTGCTTGGAGCACCAGTAGTATGATGGTGATGTTGGTGATATTGATGGGAGTTCTTCCAGTGTGTGACCACTGTGGATTTCGATAGGTTTTAGACTTGAAAGAGGTTACTTTACTTTTCTAGCTTGTAAGAATTCTTAATAGGTTTTAAGTTTAATTTTAAAAATTGGCCAGATCATCTCTCCCTCCATTTTAAACTGACTAGAAATACAGGCATACCTCATTTTACTGTGTTTTGTTTGATTGTACTTTGCACATACTGCCTTTTTTTTTTTTTTAAGGTTTGTGACAACCCTGCATCGAGCAAGCCTAATTGCCCCATTTTTCTAACCACATTTGCTCACTTTGTATCTCTATGTCACATTTTGGTAATTCTGACAATATTTCAAATTTCTTCATTAATGTTATATTTGTCATGGTTATCTGTGATCAGTTATTAGAACTAGTAGCAGAAAGCTCAGATGATGGTTAGCATTTTTTAACAATGAAGTATTTCTTAATTAAGGTATGTACATTGGTTTTTTAGACATAATGCTATTTTTCACACTTAATACACTACAGTATAGTGTAAACATAACTCTTATATGCAGTGGGAAATCAAAAAACTCATTTGATTTACTTTATCACAATACTATTCGCTTTATTGCAGTAGTCTGGAACCAAACTGCAATCTCTCTGAGGTATGCCTGTGTATCAATACATTTCTAGAATGATGAACAATTCTTGCATTTCAGAGACAAAACTTTCATGATCATGATGCATTTGTTCTTTTAACAAATTTTTCTGTAAGATTTCATCTGCTTTTGTTTGAGTCTATCTAAAAATCTCTTTGCATTTCTCCCTCTTGTTTTAAATGCAGTCGCTATTCAGTTTCTATATCAGGGAGATTTTTCAGGCTTTGTCAAATGAGTTGTGTAAATATGCCTCTTGTTTTGTACTTTGGAGCTATTTATATAATATGGGAATTGTTTGTACTGGGCGGGCTCGGTAGACTTACTTATAAAACATCTGGACTTGATTTGCTAGCTCTTTGACTCCATTTCCCACTCTTTTAAGGGAATTTGTCCATTCAGATTTTTGTCTTTGGCCAATTTTGACATTTTGTATCTTCCTAGATATTTTAGTATTTTGCTTATGTTTTCAAATATATTGGTATAAAATTGTACATGAAATGTTGTTATAATTATGTAGATGTTTTGATATATTAAAAAAATCTAGAAAGATACAGGAAACTTAATAGTGGTTATCTATGGGAAGGAGAAGTGGAATTATGGCAGTAGGGAGTGGTAGTCTTAAAAAATTTTATATCCTTTGGCAATATGAGAATTTTCAAGTAATGAACTTGTTTTACTTTAATAATTGAAAAGAGTGTTATTAAAAAGTATAGAAGATCGTACAGAAATATGTATATCCATCTTACTAGTCCCAGCACATCGTAACTGTGTGTTTTCTTCTCAAGCTGGCCTCTGGACTGTCTTCACCCTGGGTGGCGTGGGCAGCAAAGCAGCTGCCTCTCCAGAACTTTCTTCCCCTCTGGCCAACCAGAGTCTCCTGCTTCTGCTGGTGCTGGCCAACCTGACTGATGCTGCAGATGCACCAAACCCCTACAGACAAGCCATTATGTCCTTTAAGAATACACAAGGTTTGTGGTACTTTGTTCATGCCCGCCCTCCTTCCCCCCCCCCCCACTTCTCCACACTTATCGTGGAGCCTAACATGGGGCTCGAACTCACAACCTTGAGATCAAGACCTGAGCTGAAATCAAGAGTCAGATGCTCAACCAATTGAGCCACCCAGGCGCCCCTGAATATCTTTCTAATGAGGAAAGAGGGTATTGCTTATCCATATTGTTTATTATTTTATAGTTGTGGAAATGATTCTCAATTGTATATTTTCCTATTCGTTAAAGATGAGGAAAAACTTAGACTCCTCTGTCTGTATTCACAGGAAGGTTAAATGAATCTTAGATGAGAGCTGTGGTTCTTTATATCCATTTAAATTTACATTTTTATCTAGAGATAACGAAGCCAGTGTTTGCTTAATTTAGATCAGCCTGTCCTACCTATTAGGGATAGGAATTAGCCAGAAAACTCCAAATGATAGGTGGTTTGAAGTTTTTCATTTGAAGTCTGTATTCCAATTAGAGTTTTATAGAACTAAAAATTAGAACTCAGCAAACTTTTTCTGCAAAGGGGCAGATGGCTTTGTGGGGTCCTGTGTTGTCTGTCACTACCTCTTACCTCTGCCCCTGGTGCAAAAGCAGGCATAGATAATAAGGACATGGCATTGCTGGTTTCCACTAAAACTTATTTCCAAAATAGGTGATGGGCTTGTCTGTGGGCTCTAACTTGCCCTGAAGTAGAGCTTGAGTAGTTAGTTCCATGTTGAAAGAATAATCTCTAATCAAAAGATTATACCCCATTAAAAAAAAAAAAGGATTATACTCTGTAGGCCAAATTAATATGGTAGCTAGATTTTCAAGATTTATGGCATGCTAGTATACTTAAGATGTGTAAGAAGTGAAGTTACTGGATAGGAGCATTCCTAAGGCTTCTGATACGTGTTGCCATGTTCCTTTCCAGAGTTCTTATGCGTGTTTCTTAATAGTGCGTGAGTATGCCAGTTGGGGGTACCTTTGCCAACCCTGGTATTATTATTTGTAGGGGAAAACAATAATAGGGAGTCTCTAACATTTGATAGATAAAAAGTGAAAACTCATGTATCTGAGAGTACTTTCCTGTTCCCATTACTATTCCATTGTGACTTACTGGTTAAGAAAGCAAGTTGTGGAGTCAAGCAGACCTAAGTTTACACCACACTTCTGTCACTTCAGAGCTGTGAGGCCTCCTCCAGTTTGCTTAACATCAGGCCTCCCTCGCTTTGTCTATAAAATGGGGATAACATCACCTTAATAGAATTTGTATAAGTACCACGCAAGGTAAGGTTTTAGAATGATTAGCTCACATCTTACAACACAGCCTGATGTTCCGTATATGGTATTTATTGTCACTTTTGATGCTCAGGCCGGATGTTACTAGGTAGGGTTGAACCTTTTTGGGATAGCCATCTTTTTGGTGGATTGTTGGGTGCAATGATTCTGAACATTGACTTTAGGGTTAGACTGCCTTGGGTTCATATCCCAGTTTTTATTCTTTAAAGACCAGTGTTTTTATCTATAAAGCAGGGGTTAGGATCTCTACCTCACAGTGTTCTTATAAAAAATTAAGTGGGTTTTTATCATAGTACAGAGTCACTATATTATTGCTATAATTTTAAGAAGCAGTATGATGTAGTGATGCCAACAGAGGCTGATCTTGGCAAAGTTAAATCTCTCCAAGCCTTTATTTCATCCTTTGTGAAACTGATCAAAATTATGACATGATCATTGTATGCATTAAAATAAGGGCTAATACATATAAAGCTGTCAGTATAATAACTAGTTCATAGGACTTCTTAGCTAGTAATATTTAAATGTTACGGATACACACAACACACATACTCCATTTGCAGCCGTGTATAATACAGCTGGGTGAACACGTTACTTCGCTTCCAGAATCGTCTTCCACCGAGTGTTCTGTAGATGCTGTAGCCTTTTTGCACTCACAGATTACATGCAATGCTTCCTTTCACCATCCTTTGCAAAAATAAGTCACATAAAACAATTATTTTTAGAACCGTCAAAAATACAGTGTTAGGATTGAAAAAATAACCTGTATTTTATTTTCTTATTTTGGTGGGGTTTTTTTTAAAGATTTTATTTATTTATTTGACAGAGAGAGAGAGACAGCGAGAGAGGGAAAACAAGCAGGGGGAGTAGGAGAGGGAGAAGCAGGCTCCCCGCTGAGCAGGGAGCCCAGTGCAGGGCTCGATCCCAGGACCCCGGGATCATGACCTGAGCCGAAGGCAGACACCCAACGACTGAGCTACCCAGGTGCCCCAAGATAACCTACATTTTAAATGTAGGAGGAAAAGTGAGGGCACTTTGTAGTAAAATTGAAGACTTTTTAAGATAATTCTCACAAATGTATAGTTGAGAAGAATCTGAGAGGTATGGGACTGTGCTATCAGAGATTGTATTGACACACATTTCTTTTCCATAAGAGTAAAGCTTTTAGAGATGCTAAAGCAGTGCTTTTATTTTTTATTATTTTTTAAAGATTTATTTATTTGAGAGAGAGAGAGAGAGAGAATGAGAGAGAGAAAGCACATGAGAGGGGGGAGGGTCAGAGGGAGAAGCAGACTCCCTGCTGAGCAGGGAGCCTGATGCGGGACTCAATCCAGGGACTCCAGGATCATGACCTGAGCCGAAGGCAGTCGCCCAACCAACTGAGCCACCAAGGCGCCCTAAAGCAGTGCTTTTAAAATTTTATTTTTATTTATTTTTTGCTAGTGGTTCTTTTTTTTTTAATCTTGGTTCTTTTTAAGATATTAAAGATATTAAAATATCAACTCGTTGTGCTGTCATGTTCCAGTGTTTTATCTGATAAGATTATACTTTTCTCCAAGTCTGTTGACCTGTCTTTCCCTCCTTTTTGGCTTGCTAACTTTGCTGGCTTCAGTGTCTAAGCAAGTCCAGTTAATTGGTAGGAAAGGGGCACTGTCAGTTTTGCAATATCAGGAATTTTCCCACATGGGCTGTGATTTATGATTTTCATCATGCTAGTGACTCTATTTTGAAAAAAGGTTTACCAAGAAATTATATACATTTTCCAGTAGTTGTTTGAGATTTGATGTATCCTACTGTGGAAGCTAATGCTGAACATAACTGATGCTGATAATACTTTAAAACTAGCTAGGGGCACCTGGCTGGCTCATTCAGTGGAGTGTGCAACTCTTGATCTCAGGGTTGTGAGTTTGAGCCCCACGTTGAGGGTGGAGTTTACTTAACTAACTAAATAAATAATAAAAATAAGAATTAAAAAAATAAAACTAGCTAAATGATATGATGTTATCCTAGCTATTTTCTTCATAAATGGATTAGTGACATTGGTGAATGAGCCATAGTTATTCATTTGAAAAAAATTAACTCAGCTTGAAGTCCTTTTTTCTTTTTAACCCTTACAAGAGGATTTTCTGTTTTATGTAGAAACTTTTGTATTCTTTGTCTCAGTATTTTTTATTTAGGATTGGTGGTCATTTAGTTTTGGTAACAGAACATGTAAGATGTCATGTTTATATCTGTTAGAGCGCTTTTGGCCTGGGTCTGTAGTTCTGTTTATATAAGCTCCTATGTTCTTAAAACCAGCTTCATTCAGCTATATTAATGCAAAAATCATAATAAAGTCGAAGTATGTGACTTAGTTTAGTTGCTTTTTTATATTTGGCTTTTTAAAGATAAAACGTTACTCTCAAGTGGTATTTGCACATTGATTTATAATCATTGGAAAGCCTTGGTTTAGATAGTACAGAGAAATAAACTGTCCCAGTTTTTTTTTTTTTTTTCCTTTGGCAAGAACATTTCAGTTCTACTGTCTCGGCAAATTTCAGTTACATAGTAGTGTGATCAACTCTAGTCACCATGCTTTACATTAGTTTAGTTCTTTAAGTAAAACTTAAAATATAAATTGAAATTTTGAACCTGAAATGTAGTGACATACAAAGTTAATGGGAATTGAATTGTACACATTGTGTTCTTATTATTTACAGAAGGCCCAGTCCAGAAAATACTGACATAGTATTTTAAAAATTTTGTGGTTTGTGTGTTCCAGATAGCAGTCCTTTCCCCTCATCAATTCCACACACTTTCCAGATTAACTTCAACAGTCTGTACACAGCTCTTTGTGAACAGCAGACATCTGACCAAGCAACTCTCCTCTTGTACACGTTGCTCCATCAGAATAGTAATGTTAGAACATACATGTTGGCTCGCACAGATATGGAAAATCTTGTAAGTATCAAACTACACATTTCATGCTTTTTGTATTGTTTAATCTTTTGAAGAGCCGTTTCTTTTCTCAGGAGGGGTAAGTATGTTTGGCTGGTTGCAAAGGTGATGCTTGAGAGGTTGACGGGGAGCTGCCACCAGGCACAGACAGAGGTGTGAGGTTTGCAGTGTGGGAGACAGCGCCCGTGCTGATGTTGCCACAGAGCAGAGAGCACAGCAGCGCGACCAGCTTCCCTGTCCTTCGGGTCTTACCCTGCCCAGGATCTAGCCTGATGGAGTCCTTCAAGAAGCACCGCGCGCCATTCTCAAGATATTTATACCCTTGTGGTTCTTTTCAGATGCTAAGTGTCCACCCATCAAGTTCCTGTAGTCTGTAGTCCCAGTTGCAGCAAGTTCCTGACGAACATGGCTAAGCTCAGTTTCCCACGCGTTGCATCCCTTCGGCAGGCTTAGGCTTGAGGTCTGACTGAACTCAATTCTGGGAGTGTTAGAGCTATTTTAGGGTACCTGTGCCAGACAGCAACTTGCATACACACTATCCTGTATTATGTGAGTGAAAAACTCCTGTAGGAAATCACGGATTTCCATTTGTGACTAATGTATAAACAAAAATGTTTCTATGAGTGGAAAAGTAACCTTACCTCACCAAGGTGTTAATATTATAATTGAAATACATACTATAGAGATACCTGTGGGTTATTTATACATTAATAGAATTGTGAACATCCCTGAAATAGGCAGCAGCTTGCTGGTGGCAATAGGAACGTTCCCTCTGTACCAGTTTTTACAGGTTGACTGCAGGATTCACCAGGATTTGGTGGCCATTTTGTCAGTGTTAAAGATAAAATATTGAGTTAACATGGAATGTTAGAATTCATTTGAAGAGTACGTTCTATGTCAAAGTGACCCTAAGGACAAAAAACATGATGCATGAACCTGTCTGCACACAGCTATATGTGGAAAACATTGGTTATTTTAAATAGTAAAATTGGATGTAACAGTGTACTGCTCATGTGAGTAAAAACTTGGAGATGGCTTGTTTACTGAGGGGTGAGTGAGGATAAGCAGAGACAGTTCTGAGCATGATGTGTTCTAGGGGAAATGATGGCAGTAAGCAGAAAGCCCATGACACCACCTGTTCTAGAAAGTTCCATGGTTAAGTATGTTGGTACATAAGAATATGCAGAGAACAGTCATCGGTATGTGATGACATACACCAGTAAAAATTTAAAAGGTTTTGTTTTGGGGTTTTTTTGGAGTGGGGTGGAGGGTTATATGCTTATTTTTGTTTTTAATTTCTCATATAGATTACTTTGATAATGTCTCAACTGATGTCCTTATCTGTCTTTTTTGCCTTTATTCTATAATATTGAGACTATGATTAGAAAATGTGTTATTGGTAGGAAATTTACTGTGCTGATCTGATTTTGATTTTGTTAATAATTTTATTCTACAATCTTTCCTATTAAGGTAATGTTTGACACATTAGTGTTTGTAAGAATACCTTCTTGTGTATAAATTCCTGCAAGGCGGGAGGCAGACCTGCTTCTACTCAGTGTCACATGTTGGCCTAAACGGTCTCTGCAGACCCATTTTTACGTGGTGGCAGACCTTCATACGGGGTGATTGTTTTCCCTTCTGGTATCTGAGCTATACATGGGGAAAGTACCTTCAGGCATATGCTGGTTTTGTGTGGTTTTCTTTTTCCTTTAAAGAAACCTATAACTATGAAATTAAAACAGAGTGCATAATAAAAGCATAAAGATTGAAAACATTGATCTTATAATAAAGTAATTGAAATAGTAAAATAAAATTTCTATTTGATAGGTTTTACCAATTCTTGAGATTCTGTATCATGTCGAAGAAAGAAATTCACACCATGTGTATATGGCCCTTATAATATTATTGATCCTTACAGAAGACGATGGCTTTAATAGATCCATTCATGAAGTGGTAAGTTACCATTACTTTGCTTAGAGTCTCAGAGTTATAGAATAGTCAGGTCCCTCTGCAAGATTTACTGCAGCCTTAGCATTTCTTCCTTCTTTTCCTTCTGGTAGAACACAAGAACCTGACTTAGAAAATGGTGTGTCTGTCTTCTGACTTATGAAGTGCTTTTTTTCTGAATGACTATTAGCCACTGTTAAAGACTCTGTCAAAATGGTTTCTTCAGTAATTGAGGCAAATGTTTCTGCTGCCACTGAGTTCATTTTTCCTCTCTCATTCCCCTTTTTTAGTTGTGGCAGAAATTGTCCCACAAGTTTGCCTATTGTATACAGAGTAAGTGAAGGAATAGGGAATAAAGAGAAGAAGCCTGAGAAATTGTTTTGTTTTTGAAAATGATGTAACATAATTTAACTCTTTCAATTTTAGTCTTGTGGGTGAGTTCCAACCCCACACTGATTTTTATCTTCCTCTTTGTATTTTCTTTATGTCAAAGTAACACATGTATATAGTTTTGTTTTTGGGTGTTTTTTTTTTTTAAAGATTTTATTTTTAAGTAATCTCTACACCCAATGTGGGGCTCAAACTTACAACCCTGATATCAGGAGTCACATGCTCCACTGACTGAGCCAGCCAGGCACCCCAACACATGTACACATTGTTTTAACACTTTTATAGAAGTACTAGGTTTTAGTGCAACATAATACATCCTATGTCTATCCTGCACCTGATTCCCACTCCCCAAAGACCAATGCTATTAACTCTGTCCATGTTTCTAAATAACATGCTTGTTTTGTTATTTCTTGATTTTCCAGATTTAGATATTAACTGTCCTCTTCCTAAAATGGAAAATAAGTCATAATTAGCTCTCCTTCCTGCACATGCCTGTTTCCTTGGGTTCCCAGCCCCCTTTCCACACGTAGACTTTTCCCCTCCTTCCATTTTATTACCATTTTCAGCTTGAGAACTCAGCTTTTTCATGATTATGATTAACTAGTATTCTTAGCTCAGCTATGTAATGTATGATAATTGCACTTCCTTTCTTGTTCATGTTTTGGTTTTTCTGTAGCACATGATTGCCCAGTTTTTTTATTCATGTATCAGTCACTAATTCAGCCCCCATACTTCAACAGAACTGAGAATTCCCTCTAAATATATTAAAATACATTGCACATCTTCTTAGTTTCATTTTCTTCTTTGGCTTCTGTCTTCGGCCATGTTGGAGGCTTAACTCAAAAGTTTGGTGATCGATGTTTTATTTAGAAGTAAGGCACTAAAAAGTTGATTGTAAGTTCTGTGTGTGGACAGAACTTACTTGATTTTAACTTGCTCTACATGGTCTCTTTCTCTGGGTACTCTGCTCTCTGTAGGCCTTTTCTTTTGGGCTGATCAGTTTCTCAGAGGGGGCTCATCCAGTGTTCCTGCTGGGGGGTGTCTAGCGGAAGAAGGGGCTAGGGCTTTCACTCTTCATAGGATACAAACACTTTTTTTTTTTATCTTCAATAGGGTTTTTGTGGCATGTTTACTCTTCTCTGATGATGTTCCATTAAGACTTTTTTGGTCTCTTATATGGTGTGACCATCATTTCAACTAAGATTTAGGGAACCTTGACACTGTAGAAAGAAGATAAAACATACAAATTTCCTAATTCTTGTGTTTAGCAAAGTACCACCAGAGAGAAAATATTAGTACTGATTTTCTCATTTTTATAGCATTTATCTTTAATAAGAAACAAAAACCAATATAATTTTTAAAAAATTTAAATTGAAGTATAAAATGTGCACAAATTTTGAAGGTATAACTTAGGAGTTTTGATGTACATATCTACCTGTGTTATTACCACCCAGATCAAGTTACTGAACGTTTCGCAAACATAACAGAAATGCCTTTTCCTGGCCAGTCCCCCACCGCCAGTCAGTGAACCATTATTCTGACTTTGACTCACATAGTGTTGTTGAGATTTACCTGTGTTATTGCATCATTGGTTGGTTCTTCTGTATTGCTCGGTGCTATTCCACTGTATGAGTATGCCACAGTATATTTATCCATTGTCTTGGTGGTAGATACTTGCTTTTTTTCCCAGTTTGGGACTATGTTTGTTAAGACTGCTGTGCTCATTTTTACACTTGTACATCAGCGGACATATGCACTCATTCTCTTGAGTGTACACCTAGGGTAGAATTGCTGGGTCAAGGGCAGGTGTGTGTTTAGCTTGAAGAGACAGTAATAAAACTGAAGTTGTGTCTCACCATAAGTTCGCAGTTCCACTCCAAGGTTGTATAGGAAGACTTGTACTTTTGCACAGAGAGTACATGCTTATTAATGGTCATCCAACATCATTGTTGATAATATTGAAAATGTTTAGAGGATGCAGAGTCCAAAATCTGGAGAGTAAGAAAGGGGAATGAAAATGGGGAAGGGTACACAGCGGGTCTTCACCTATGTCTGTAATGTTGTATTTGCTTCAACAGCATGGAAAACAAAATAAAACAAGAAGTCACCAAAAAGAACTTTGAAGCAAATATGACAAAATATGTTAAGATTTGACAAAATTCAAGGATGGCTACACTTTTTATTATATTGCTTTCTATACTTTACAAAAAAGTATTATATTTGGTAATTAAAGTTAGCATAGGAGTTTGCATTAAAATTAAACTTTACTGACTTTAAAATTAAACTTCACTGACTATAAACTTTACTGACTGCCAAAATGGTGATGGTAAGATAGGGAAGGCATTAGGTTTGTTCATATTCAGGCTCAGTTCCATAAGGACTTCAGGGTATTCCAGATGACGTTTCAAATTCAGGTATTTAAATCTTTTTTTTTTTCCCCTCTAGAATTTGACTTTCTTGTTGACCTTTGTTTATTTTTATTCTTTTCCTTTCCATATGTAATAGTAAATATGAGTAAGTAAATGTTTCTACCAAAGTTCTCTACATGGAATTATTAGCTGTGGATCTAATTGTCCATGAAATAGATTCTGGTATCTCATTTTGGCTTGAAGTTGCATTTCCTCATACCCAATGATGATCAGCATTTTTTCATGTACTTTTCATGTGCTTATATATTGTCTTTTGTGAAGTATCTTTCCAAATTTTCCCTATTTTAAAAAATTATACTTTAGAAAGTTCATTGTAATTTTTTTTAAAGATTTTTTAAATTTATTTGAGAGAGAGAGTGTGCACAAGCGGTGTGTAGGGGCAAAGGGAGAAGCAGACTCCTTGTTGAGCAGGAAGGCGGATGCAGGACGTGGGGCTCCATCCCAGGACCCTGCGATCATGACCTGAGCCGAAGACAGACTTTTAACCGACTGAGCCACCCAGGTGCCCCAAGTTAATTGTAGTTTTGAGAAAAATAGAATTCATGTACCCTTTACCTAGTTTCCCTTAGTGACAACTGTAATTTGCCTAACAGTAATACAATATCACAACCAAGACATTGGCATTGACATAGTCAAGATACAAGACATTTCCATTACCACAGGGATGTCCCTGTGTTTACTTTGTATAGCCATACTTTCTTTTTAAAAAATTGGGATTTTGGGGTGCCTGGGTGGCTCAGTTGTTGAGCGTCTGCCTTCGGCTCACGTCATGATCCCAGGGTCCTGGGATCGGGCCCTGCGTCAGGGAGCCTGCTTCTTCCTCTCCCACTTGCCCTGCTTGTGTTCCCTCTGTCAAGTAAATAAATAAAATATTTTTTAAAAATTGGGTTTTTCTTTTATTACTGAGTTGTAAGGCTTCTTTTTTTTTGCTGAATCACGTGGATTTTTTTCCCAGTCTGTTAAAGTAGTGCATTACTGATTAAGTTTTGAATATTGAATAAACCTTACATTCCTGGGATAAATTGCACTTAGTCATGATATATTCTCTTTTTATATACATTTGGTTAAGTTATGAGCTTTGATAGTTTGTGTCTTTCAAGGAATTGGTACATTTCTTCTAAGGTATGGAATTTATTCCTGTAAAGTTGTCCATAATTTTTTTTACTTATTCTTGTTTTTGTCTTATTACTGTTTTTTTCCCTTACCTTTTTATATTTGCACTAGCCATAGAGATGTTATTGCTCTTATTCTTAATGTTGGAATATGTATCATTTCTGTCTTATTCTACCTCTGTCTGGCTAGAGGGTTGTCCTCCCTCCCTCCCTTCGTCTTTTGAAAGGACCAACTTTTTTTTTTCTTGAAGATTTATTTATTTTAGAGAGAGAGTGAACATACAAGTGGGAGGAGGGGCAGAGAGAGAGGGAGACAAACAGACGCCCTGCTGAGCAGGGAGCCTGATGCAAGGCTTGACCCCAGGACCCTGAGATCATGACCTGAGCAAAAACCAAGAGTCAGGTGCTTAACCAAGTGAGCCACCCAGGCACCCCTCAAAGGACGAACTTTGGATTCCATTGACTTTTCTCTGTTTTCTTCTATTTTATTCCTACTTTTTATTTCCTTTCTTCTTACTTGAAGTTTTAACTTCTTTTTTTTTTTTCGAGATTTTTTTTTTAGGTAGAAGCTTAGATCTTTGATTTTAAATCTTTCTGCTTTGTTACTATAAGCAAAATATATGAAAATTCATAAGATTGATAAACCCCCAGAAAGATGATCAAGAAGAGAAAGAGTTACAAATGTCTATTACTGAGAATGTGTAGGAGATCAGGACAGATCCTACAGATATTAAAAAATGTTCAGAGGATACTATGAGTAATTTTATGCTATAAAATTTAAGTGTTGAGTGAAATGGACAAATTTCCTTCACTCCCAGAAAAAAACTTAACCAAAGCTCACAATAGAAAAAAAAAAATCAAAATAGTCCTGTTTTCTTTTAAAGGAACTGACTTTGAATATAAAATCATCCTAAATGAAAATTGTTGGCCCAGCTGATTTTACCTATGAATTCTTCTGAAAACTGAAGGAAGAAATAACACCAATCTTATACAAGCTCATCTAGAGAGTAGAAAAAAGGGAAATCTTTCCAACTCATTTTATGAGGACAGCATAATCTTGATGCCAACTTTATCAAAATTTGATAAAGGAAAATTACAGGTGGATCTTGAGAGACAACAATTTAATAAGTGGCATAAATGTAATCATAAAGTTTATAAATCTAATATCATAAAATGGAATAAAGCAAGGTAGCAAAAAGAATATATCTGTGTCAATAATAATATTCCAAGAATGCAAGGGTAGTTTAATATTAGAAAATCTCTCAATGTAACTTACTAATTTAAGAGAGAAAACCCATAAAATCATCTCAATAGATACAGAAAAAGGATTTGATAAAATTCAACACCAATTCATGATAAAACAGAGTTGTCAATAAAATAAGGGTAGAAAAGAAATTCCTTGTCTTAACAGTGTATCTACAAAAACCTACAGTTAAAAGCATTATACTCGTTTGGAGAATTTTAGAAATATTTTCTTGAAAGTCAGAACAAAGAGGATGTTCTATATTACCACTCCTCTTCAGCATTGTATCAGGACTCTAAGCAGGTCATTTAAACTTGAAAAGAGAGGAAATCTAAATGTCTGTATTTACAGATGTTATGATTAACTACATAGGAAATTCAAGATACTAATACTAGAACTGTTAAGAAAGTTGAGCAAAACTTCTGAATCCAAGATCCATATACAAAACAAATACAGTTTCTACACACCAGTAACAAAGCACTTCAAAAATGTGATCTAGAGAGGTGCCTGGGTGGCTCAGTCAGTTAGGTGTCCAACTCTTGATTTCAGCTCAGGTTGCGATCTCAGGGTCATGAGATTGAGCCCTGCATCTGGCTCCACGTCCAGCAGGGGGTCTGCTTGAGATTCTCTCCCTCTCTGCCCGCCCCACCCCTCCTCTTTCTCAAAATAAATAAATAAATCTTCAAAAATGTGATCTAGAGATACTATTCATAATGGCAATAAAACTGCAGTGAACTTGGGAGTCAGTGTAACAGGAAGTGCAACATTTCTTATGGCAAAAATTACCTAAATGAAAGATACTAAGTATGACTTAATAAATGGAGAGAGATACCATGTTCACAGATAGGAAGACTCAGTGACAGAGTTGTTAATTTTGCTTTCAAATTAATCATTATGTTGAATGCAATCCTGTTCAAAATCTCAAGATTTTTGTGAGACTTGATCACCTGCAGTTGACCTTTGAGCAACGTAGGTTTGAACTGTGTGGGTGTACTGATACATGGATGTTTTCAATAAATATAGTACTGTAAATGTATCTTCTCTTCCTTAGTAGGCTTATCACTAAATTTTTTCAGGTGTCAAAAGTTTGACTTTTGGATGGATTTTTGGCTATGCAGGGGTTTGGGTACCCCTAACCTCTGCATTGCTCAAGGGTCACCTGCAGTCCCTGAAACCATATGGAAGAACATTTTGCCTAGAAAGTTTTTGAAGAAAAGCAGTGTGGAGTTATCTTACCAGATAAGACTAGTTATAAAACATTAGTAATTAAATGTGTTTCATTAACAGTGGAATAAAAAATAGATAAATACAAAAGAATTTGGAGAGTCCAGAAATTACAAACTCACGTATGGCAACACAAATGTACGACAGAAGTAGTAGATAAATTGTGCTGAGATTGAGAGTTTGGCTTATCTAATAGGAAAAGTAAAATTAGGTGATTTTGCCCCACATACAAAGACAAATTCCACTTGTGTTAATAAGGCCTAGATATAAAAAGCTGAACTTTAGGGGCGCCTGGGTGGCTCGGTCATTAAGCGTCTGCCTTCAGCTCAGGTTGTGATCCTAGGGTCCTGGGATCGAGCCCCATGTCGGGCTCCCTGCTCTGCAGGAAGCCTGCTTCTCCCTCTCCTGCTCCCCCTGCTTGTGTTCCCTCTCTCGCTCTCTCTCTCTCTGTCAAATAAATAAATAAATAAATAAAATCTTAAAAAAAAGCTGAACTTTAAAATCTCCAAAGAGAAATTAAAGGATAATATTTTTATGAACTCAGGATAGGGATTTCTTAAGCATACCATAAAATGTATAAACCATGAATAAAAACAATAAAATTGACAACATTAAAATGAAAAACTTTCATGGTTAATAAAGGTGAAAACAGGGGCGCCTGGGTGGCTCAGTTGGTTAAGTGGCTGGCTTCGGCTCAGGTCATGATCCTGGGGTCCTGGGATCCAGCCCTATACCCTTGGCTCCCTGCTCAGCAGAGAGCCTGCTTCTCCCTCCCCCTCTGCCTGCCGCTCTGCCTACTTGTGCTCTCTCTCTATCTCTCTGTCAAATAAATAAATAAAATCTTAAAAAAAGTGAAAACAAGCCATAGACAGGAACATAGATTAGCATAATCAGTTAGAAAAACCAAAGTATTCAATAGAAAAATGGGCAAAGTAATAGAAAAACAGAATATAAAACCTGAATGACCAGCAAACATTTTTAAAGGATGTTCAACCTGATGATTTGTCAGGATCATGCTAATTAAAATAACTGAAATATTTTGTACTCATGAGTTTGGCAGAAATTACAAGCTCTGTTAAGAATTGGTAAGGATCTAGAGAAAGAGGACTCTCATATACTATATAAATGAGCAGAACCACTTTTGAAAGGAATCTGGCTTTTTACATTCCTCAAATAACCTGCAGAAGTAAATACTCTACCTCCCAGCAATTCCATTTCCTGGCTGTGTCCGAAGGAAAACTTTTCCAGAGTTCACGAGAGCTCATTTGAAAGAATGTTCATTGTAGCATTGTTTGTAGTGTTCAAAATTGCAAACAGCTGATAACATAAATGAAATACTGTAGAACAGCTAGAATGAATGAAACAGAGCTGCATGTATTGATAATAATAAATCTCAAAAATCTGCATGGTAATGAAGTATCAAATTCAGGCTGCCAGAGGTTAGAGAATAGGATGAGTGAGGAATGGCTGGGGGGTTCAGGACATCAGAAGCAAAATACTAACATTTGAGAAAACAGTGGTGGATACAGTGGTGTTCTTTATATCAGGCTCTTTAACCTCTGTGAAATTTCTGTGATGACAGAAATCTCTAAATGTGCTGTCTGAGAAGGTAGCACTTGTAATGTGGCTGGTGTGACTGAGGAATTGAATTTTTAATTTTATTAAAATTTAATTTTAAGTTAAATACCTGCTTGTGACTCATGCTACTGTGATGAACACTGATGCTCTATGCTTTTTAGTTAATAGTGACCCAAACCTATAGTTATTTTATAAAAAAGACCTATTCAGTGACTTTGCAGTTTTGCTTCCTTGCAAACTCTTGGAGACTTGCTTATGAAGTCATTAAGTACTGAGAAATGGGTGGCTTAAAACGGGTGTTTTACAGATTATTTTTCTTTTTAAAATTTATATGATTCCTGACCGACTAGATAATTAACATTCAGAGTATGAAAATATGGAGAGTAAGGAGTCCCTGGTTTCTGAGCATCCTATAGTGAGATTTTAGATAGTAAGGGTAAGGATCTACGTTGTAACATTGTTTTGGGGAAAAACTGGAAATAACCCCAATTTCCATTAATAGAAGAGTGGACCCAAGAAAATGTGGCCTATTGGTACAGTACTGTTCAGTGCTTAGATGGAATGAAGTAGAGGTGATATTCAGATATTTAACTAGTATAGTACCAAAATCAGCCAGTAAGAATGGCATCAACCATGGTCCTTCATTGTCTGCTGTATGTTAATTGATGAACCCCCAGGAGGTCCTTGGGGAGTGGCTTGGGGCAACAGCTATTTATTAATTACCATAGAAGTATTCATTTTAAGAAATGATTAGTACTCTCAGAATTTGGCATACGTGGTAAATATTACTTTTCTTCTATGTATCAACATGGGAGGTTACAAGAACATATTGAGTGAAAAAAAATAAGACGCAAATACCTATGTGTGCTAGTGTCCTAGGGCTGCCATAACTAATTACTGCAAACTGGACAGCTAGAAACAATGGAAATTAATTGTCACAGTTCTGGCGATTAGGAGTTCAAAAGCAGGGTGTCATCAGGGCCACGCTTTCTCTGAAAGACCTAGGAGAGAGGTCTTGCTCTTAGTTGCTGGCGACCAGTGCTTGGTGTGTCCTTGGCTTGCAGCTTCTATGTGTCTGTTCTGTCATGGCCTTCTCTCACTTGGTGCCCGTTTCTGTGTCTCCCCTCCTCTTCTAGGGACACCAGTCATAGTGGATTTAGGGTCCATACTAACCTACTATGACCTCCTCTTGGTTATATATTTATGAAGACCCTGTTTTCAAGTAAGGTCACATTTGCAGGTTTTGGACATGAATTTTGGGGGACACTATTCAACCCAAACACCATGGTATTGTTTTTATAAACTAGCAAATACACAGAGGAATCCTAGGTTTTGGAGGGAGCGTGTGTACATATAAAGCATTTGAAAGGGACTGGAAAGGTACATACTAAACTCAAGATAGTAGTTGATTAGTGGTTGATGGTGTACCCCCTTTTTAGGGGAATAAAATGGGATTTATAATCTTTAAAAAAATGAAAGGTTAACAGTTAATGTCAGTTGTGGGAGTATGGAGGTTAATTATGCTTTGCCTTTCTATGCGTACTTGGTTTTTTAAAAGAGTTGACATTACACAGTATGTTACTGTACTCTAGCATACAAACATTTGGAAGAGATACATTCAATAAGACCGTATCTATATGGGGGGGCAAAAGTTCAGGAAAAGACCTAGAACAAGTAATTCTCGTATCCTTTTTGAGAAGGAAGACATTTTCAGTTCCTTAAGGGGTTTCCTTCTGCATATCATTTGAGTTAGTTGACCATGAAATTGTATAATCAGGATACCAATCTATGACTATTAAACTGTATGTCTGAGTATCAAATACAAGAAATGGGGAATTGTTCTTGTAAGAGCCAGTTAAATAGGTTCTAAATAGGTCAGTGGCTACCAAGAAAAATTTTCTGTATGTTGCCCATTATGCATTGATATCCCATGGGAAGCTGTGTGAGCTTTATAACTAGTTACTTCTTAAACACAACCAGAATTCTAAACAATGATACATTTTTCACAGGAAGAAAAGAAAGTTTTATGTAAAGACTAAATTGGATTTCTAATTTTTATAGTAACATTGTAAGTTTACTATGTGGATACCATTTAAATATTTGTTGAATGTTAAATGAATAAGACTGCTTTAATTCAAAACATTTCTTCCATCCAGGTATATAATTGACACACACAAGCAGATGTTAAGAACTAATGATCTCTGTTTCAGATAAGGATGGCTTATGATAATTTATTTCTAAATAAAGGAGCTGAGAGAGGAGAAACTGAACTATACTCACCTGTGTGACCTTTTAAAACGACAGAGACTTCTCTCACTAGTAAAGTTGCCTAATGAGTATCCTGTGTTAGTATTTACTTGGAGACTTAAGAGCATTGGTTCTAAAACTTTTTGGTCTTTACACTTAAAAATAATTGAGAACACCAAATAGTTTTTTTCTGTGGGTTTTAGTTCTGTACATTTACCATATTTGAAATTAAAACTGAGATGTTAAATAATCAGGTCATTTAGAAATAATAGTTATTGTAATAAACCCAATACATGTTAACATCAATAATATATTTTTATGAAAAATAACTGTTTTTTGCCAAACAAAAATTTAGCAAGTAGAATGGCATTTACATTTTTGCCATTCAAGAGAAGGAGAATAAGACTCTTATTCTCCTTCTCTTGTTAAGAAGTCTTCTCTTACTAAGAAATCTCTTTAACAAATTGCCTTAACAGAAGACTGATAGATTCTCATGTCTGCTTCTGTATTAAAATTGTTACACTATCAGCCATGTTACGTAGCGCCTGAAAAACTCAACTATATACTCATGAGAGAATGAGAGTGGAAACTAATGTTTTGGTACTATCATGGAAAATAGTTTTGGCCTTGAGAATTCTCCACAAGTGTCTGTGGGACCCCTACAGGGTCCCAGGACCACATTTTGAGAACTGGTGCCTTAGAGGGTAAGTCAGCGGGACTGAGCACTTCACTTTTTTATAAAGGTTCAGCTGGCAAAACCCATTATTTTGAATATTTTCAACTGTCATTTGTTTTACACATAGGTTATCTCTTCTACTTGATGACAGCCATCCTTAGTTATGAACACAGGGGAATGCTTATATGTTACATTTTTTACCTCACAAACAATATTCAGCTACCATGTAGTGGGCATTTGCAGCATGCCAGCCTCTGGCATGAGCGGAGACTGCAGAACAGGTCAGGGTTGGGTTATTTGTAATGGGGGGTACTAGGTGACATGGGACTCTTGCCAGAGAGTTGAACTGAGTGAAAATCTATCGCGGGGGCACTCGTTTGCACTTGCATCTTTACTTTTTTTTATTCTTCTGGTCTGTTTCCATACCCCCTTTCTCATTCCTCATATTATTTGGACTTTTTTGGTGGGCAGATTTACCAGAGAAATGTCTATTTTAATGATTTTTTAGAAGAACTGAGGTACAACCATATTATTTAGACTTAATTTTATTTTTCTGATTTCATGGATTATGATTGTGGTTTCTTGTTGCTTTTGGGGTTTGTTTGGTAGTCCTTATTCTCCTTCTCTTGAACTCCTTGATCTGTCATTTACTGTCATCACAGTGGAGAGGATGGGCAGCTAAGTACATACATGTGTGGTGGTTTGTTTTTAGTGGTGCGTGAGCAGTTCATGTTGACTCTTGGCATACTTCCATGTCTTTGTATACTTGTGTGGTAGTTTCTCTAGGTATAGAATTCTAGAATCATAATCCATTCCTCAGAAATGTATGGACATTGTTCTTTTGTTACACAGATGCTTGGGATGAGTAATCTAATGTTAGTTTGCTTGTCTCTCTTTTGGTGATAACCTGTTTCTTCTGTCTGGGAGCCAATAAGGTTTTATTGTATCCTGTAAATTCAGAAGTCTTACCAGAATAAATTTTACTTTTTTTCATTATTTCTCCTCAGAATGTTGAAACTTTTTCTTTTCCTCAACAAAACTTTCTATTACTAATTTTTCTGTTTTCCTTCTAGTCTATAGTTTCTGGAACTTTTATCAAGTAAACATTAAGTCTCTGCTTTTCTCTCATACTTTGTCTTTTTGCCTATTTATTGCTATTGTCTGAGAGAACTTTTCAATTTAGTCTTTCAGTTCACAAACCTGCACTGTCCAGTTTTTGTCTCTCTCTGATGTCCATGTTACATATCTACTGTGGAACTGCACCAGCTTAAGCTAGAAAACAGATCTTGCTTACTGCGGCCCAGAGGTGAGCACCAGAGCTACCTGCTCTCAGTAGCCAGAGCAGAATGTGGTGTGGATCTTCTGGATCTTGACTTATTTGTGTTCTTATTTTTTCCTGAACACAAGTATGAAGGTTTTCTGTGATTGTTGGGACAGCTCTACTTTTCAAGAGACTCCTCAGTTTTCCTATTTTCACTTTTTCCTATTTTTCTGTCTTGCCTTTGTGCTGTCCGTCTTTCAAATATATCTCCTTTTTGTGTAGTGATGTTTTCCAGATCTCTTTTCTCTTCTAGTTAAGAAGGAAGGAGGAAAAAGAAGTGAACATCTTAGCACTGTTTTGCTATCTTGAAAGTCTCACAGTTCACTTTTATACTGTTTAACTCACCTTCAGAGCAAAGCCATGGCTTATCAGAGATTGAAGACGTGGATAATCCTTTTTTCCCTAAAGCAGCCATATTTACTTAAATTTTTCTTCCCCATTACAGATATTAAAAAACATTACTTGGTATTCAGAACGAGTTTTAACTGAAATTTCACTGGGGAGTCTTCTGATACTGGTTGTAATAAGAACCATTCAGTACAACATGACGAGGACAAGAGTAAGTATTCCATAGCTATTTTTTTTTTATCTTTATGCATATAGTACAATCAGGCCTGTAGTTTAAAGCAATCTCAATATTTAGAGTACTAACAGTTTTATGTAATACGGTAAAAAAAAATATATCAGATACGCATATAGTGACTGAAATACGTGATCCTAAAGTAATGTATATAGTGTCTGTTTCTTAATATTTAATAGATTGTGTGGATTAAAGATATTGTACATGAAACAAAATGGGCAGTGGGGCATATTTAGATAAAAGATGTCTGTCTTTGCTAGATCAATAAAACTGATTTGCCTGCTAAAAGCAGCAACAACAAAGTGTGTGAAGATATGAGCACAAGGAAATATGAATTCAAATGGAAAAGAAAAGTAGAACGAATACTTTAAAGAGTAAAAGGAAAATTTTAGCTGGATTGTATTTGCAGTATCTGGGAGCAAATTTCAGTTCCGCTCGAGAGAGAAGCAATATACAGAATTCATAGCTCAAAGAAGTGGTCAAGTTTACTACACTGTTTTCAGTTATTTCCCTCAATGAGGCTAATGTGGATACATGTGCACAATCTTTTATCTTTTATCTGAAGCTCTAGGACTCAGACATGCTTAAGAATGGAGAATTTGTTGATTTTAGAAAGATGATTGTGGTATATATGCTATAGTCTATGTAACCGTGAGGTTCTGGAGCGGCACACTGTAATAAATATTAATATTTCTGCAGTGAAATACTTCCGATATCCACCAGGAGAGGGATAAGGAAGAACAGAAATAGCAACATAATCTTTTGCATCAGATGTAACTTCCAAATATGTGGTAAAAAAAAAAACCCCAGACTTTTCAGGATTTTCGAATTAAGAGAAAAGGGATCATGAACCTGAACTTTCTAAAAATCAGGGACAGTTGAGTTTACATTTGCTTCCAGTTAACCTTGCTTCATATGTAGAGAAGACTTGATCTGTTTTCACCCTTCTGTTTCCTTACAGGACAAGTACCTTCACACCAACTGTCTGGCTGCTTTAGCAAACATGTCGGCACAGTTCCGTTCTCTCCATCAGTATGCTGCCCAGAGGATCATCAGGTAAATCGGAGCTTTAAGAGAAATACCACATTTCGCCTTTTGGCTGACCCAGTGGCATGGGCACTGTGGTGGTCCCTTTTTAGTGTTATGCACAAAGAATATCAAATTTTCCTGCTTAATATTTATCACCTTCTTGTTTAGTTGAAAATACCTTGTCCTGCTTTGTTTTCTCACCCAATTTCTTGATCAAAGTTAATTGGATTTACTTTTCTGTCTTTTCATAAAATCTAATTTTAGGCTTTGTGTGTTAGCATCTTACAGAGGAGCAGGTATATTTCTTTGTAACGCAAACTAAATCTTCACATATTTGCAGAGCATCACATTACCCTTTTAAGAGAGGGTAGCTGTGTTTGTTTTAGAGACTTCTTTTCATGGCTTTATGATTATATTAGTTTCCTATTACTGTCGTAACAAATTACTATAAATTAGTGTCTTAAAACAGCCCATATTTATTATACAGTCTGTAGATTAAAAGTTCCACACAGACTACAGTCCACGTGCCATAGGGCTGCATTCCTTTCTGGAGGCTCTAGAGGAGAACCTTTTCCTTGCCTTTTCCGGCTGCTAGAAGCTTCAGCCTTCCTTGGCTCGCGGCCCCTTCCTCTGCAGGCAGAGCCAGCAGCAGTGAACTGTTGAATCCTCCTCACATCTCATCCCTCTGACCTCCTCATCTGGTTCCCCCTTCCACGCTGAGGATCCTTGTGATTGCCTTGGCCCTCTCCGGGTAACTCAGCGTCCGTGGCTGAATCAAACCGAAGGGTCCCTTTTGCGATATAAAGCAACACATCTACAGGTTTGGGGGGTTGGGAGGTGGATATTTTGGGGGTAACCATTACTCTGTCTGCCACAACATCACCAGAAACTCCTTCCTGTCCCTTCTCCACCCTTTGCCAAAGATATGCTCTTTAAGGTTAGGAAACCTATTAACAAATGATGAAGGAATATCGTTTGCAGGGTTTTTTTTTTTTTAACGTGTGGGTTCTTTTTGGTCTTTAGGTAGATTGTCGTAGTGGCTCTCAAGTAGAACATTTGTTTTGAAGGTCAGTGAAGTCAGATTGTTTCTTTTGGGTCTTGTTTTTGGGGCACTGCAGTTGTGATGATTAGGTCTTGTGTTGCAGTCATTGGTGCTGATCGCAAGTCCCCGTCACTTTTAAACTCTTGATCTCACTTTCCATCCATTGGTTAGAGGTGCTTATTGACCTGGCCTCATCTTTAACAGTTACTCAGCATTAACTTATGTTCTTGGTCTCTATATTTATCCTCAGAATTTAGCAGAGGATATTTCCAGCGAATCACTGTTTAATTTAGGTCTGGTCTTAATACTATATTGGATTACTTTTTGGGTTTGTACTCGAGTGATTATCTGTTTGACTAACTTCGTACTAACACTAACATGATCACTTAAAGCACACATAGTATCTCCTCATAACTCCGATTCTTCCCGGTGTTCTGAAGAGTCTTTAGTTTCTAAATATTAATTTTTGTTACTATGCTGTAGTTCAGAGATTTAATGAAAGAGATTTAATGATACTGTGCTGTTTTGCGGTCTATTTTTGTGTGTATGTGGAGCTTCATAGTGGCTTGATGCAGGTTTCAGTACAGGATTCATTTTCCTCAACGGATACACCAACATTTGGCCTGTTCAGTATGAAATTGGCAAATTAACTGGTTTACAATTTAAGTTCTGATAACGTGTCAAGCAAGGTTAAATAAAAATTTTCTAAGTATAAGAGTTGAAAAGCAAAGCACTGTGCCCAATTTTCTATCTATGATGAGTAAAGCAGAAAACCAATTGTATTTGGAGAAATAAGAAACAGAATTTAGAGTTGTGATTTAGGAATATTTAGGTCAAGTTTATCATCAGTAAGGAACACTGCTTTACTTGATGTTAATGGAGTTTTATTTAGCATTGTATTAGTGAGGAACTGTGTTACACACTGCAAGGTATATCCAGATTAGTTGTAAAAATTCCTGCCCTCAAGTAGCTTCTACTTCAGTAGCTGAGATAAGACAAGAACATACAGGTATACAGCAGAATGTAGTAAGTACTAGAGTGAGAGAAAAACTCCTCAGGTGAGGGTGAGTGTTGGTTCAGAGAACGGTGAGATCACCTTTTCCTGAGAAATCAGGCAGAGTGAGTAGAGAGAGATGACTCTCGAGATTGGCCTGATGAGGAAAAGCACCAACCACAACAAAACAGAACGGGAGGGAGTGTGATAAAGGGCATTCTATTTAGAAAATAACCAGTCCCATTCAACTGGCATGTTGTGGACCTGTATAGGGATTAGAGGAGAAAGCTTGGAAGGAAAGCTGGGGCCACCTTGTGGAAGGTGCTTAACTATTAGATGCACAGTTTAGAATAATGGAAGGCGTTGAGAGAAAAGAAGGTCTGATCTTCAGTAACAGAAAGGAAACTGTATATGAATGAGTTGTAAATGGATTTTAAAAGAAATAGTTGAATGTAAGTTTCTGGCTTCATCAGTCTCAGCAGATGATGTTAGTATGCTTCATTTGTCACCCGGAGGGCCGGGCAGTTCTGACAAGTTTCCGAGTGCTGCCAGCGCTCCTGGTTCAGGGGCCGCATCTGAGCAGCCTGTGTGGACTGGGACATCTTCACCGTCCAAGAGAGGAGAGAGCCCCTGTTAGAAACGTGAGTGTCAGCCCAGCTTTAGACCTGCTGAATCAGAGTCTTCATCTTAACAGGATCCTCAGATGATTTGTATGCACGCTAAAGGTTGGAAAACACTTTGAGTTCGGACCTGGAAATCAAGATTTATCCCTGTAGAAAACATTTGCTTTAGGGCGCCTGGGTGGCTCAGTTGGTTAAGCGACTGCCTTCGGCTCAGGTCATGATCCTGGAGTCCCACATCGGGCTCCCTGCTCAGCAGGGAGTCTGCTTCTCCCTCTGACCCTCTTCCGTCTCGTGCTCTTTGTCTCTCATTCTCTCTCTCAAATAAATAAATAAAATCTTAAAAAAAAAAAAGAAAACATTTGCTTTGAATTGGAAATGGGGGCCAACTTTTTTTTTTTTTTTATCTTGAGGAAACTCATTTTCTACTAAATGTTTGTGTTCAGGGTATAGGATTGTAAGTATGATAAGGAATGCCTAACAAAAACTGTTTAGAGACACAGATTTATTATAGCAGTACAGCTCAAGATTCACCAGATGCTCCAGTAACTCCTTCAAGTGAGAAGTAATCAGTTTCATATACACATTTTCTAAACCCTGCTTTAGGAAGAGACTGCACAGTTCTGTATCTGTCAGTTGCAAAACCTAGAAGAGCCAGTATTTCCTGTGATCTTCAACAAAATGCAAACTAGAGTAACATGTTACATTGCTGTGAAGTAGGGTGTGAATAAAGCTTCTACAAGCTGCCTTAGCTGGACGTAAATGTAAGGAATGATTTCATATGGTGTCTGTGCTATTGTTTCATATTCAGTGACCATGTATCTTCTATAAACTCTTGGTATTCTAGAAAAATCTCATAAGCAAAAATGATTTGAGTTTTGTTCAACTATAAAGTCTTTTGAATATAAGTATGGATATTTGATATCATTATTTGGGATTATACTTAATTAAAAATATTTGTAAAGAGTATATGCAAGGGATTGTCAGGGGTTACAAAGACATCATTACTTACTTCCTGCCCTTAGTACTTTCTCTACTGCCCCTCCCATCTCCCCGACTGGCTCTTTCCTCCCGATTCACCTTCACCTTTGGCTTAACGCATAACTTTCCTTCAGTATTTCATGCTATGTTGGTTTTTTCCTTCTCTCTTTGCTCATTTTCCCTAGGAAAGTTCACATATATGCCTGTGACTTCACCTTCCATGCTCTTGTGTACAGAAAACCATTCAAATTTACGTTCACAGTCCTCCTGATGTCTCCCTTTTTCCTGAGGCAGGCAGTACAGTTCGGTGGTTAAGAGCACAGACTCTGAGTTGGGGATCCCAGCTCCAAAATTTAACCACCGTGGAACCTTGGAGAAGTTACTTAACTTCTCTATGCAGCAGCGTCCCTGTGGTAAGATGGGGGGACAGTAGATCTCTTAGTGGATGTGGTGAGGGTTAAGTGAGTTAATATTTGTAAAGGGCCTGGCACGTAATGTGCACTCTATGTACGTGTTGACTGGCTGAACACTAACTCTACTAACCTCACTACCTGGGTAGCCCACACTCACCTCAAACTGTGATTAAGTGTAAAACAACTCATTTTCAAACCTGCTCTTCCTGGGGCACCTGGGTGGCTCAGATGGTTAAGCGTCTGCCTTCAGCTCAGGTCATGATCCCAGGGTCCTGGCATCGGGCTCCCTGCTCAGCGGGAAGCCTGCTTCTCCCCCTCTCTCCCTGCTTGTGTTCCCTCTCTCGCTGTGTCTCTCTCTGTCAAATAAATAAATAAAATCTTTAAAAAAAAACAAAAACAAAAACCTGCTCTCCCTTTTAAATTCCCTGTCCTGGGGCGCCTGGGTGGCTCAGTCGTTAAGCATCTGCCTTTGGCTCAGGTCATGATCCCAGGGTCCTGGGATCAAGCCCCGCATCGGGCTCCCTGCTCCGCGGGAGGCCTGCTTCTCCCTCTCCCACTCCCCCTGCTTGTGTTCCTGCTCTCGCTGTTTCTCTCTCTGTCAAATAAATAAATAAAATCTTTAAAAATAAATAAATAAATTCCCTGTCCTGGGTAATAGTGTAATAGCCCTCACCCAGCCACCTAAATTACCAAGCCAGAACCCTACAAGTAATTCACCATCATTTCTCCCTTTCCTTTAAATGCTATATCCAGTTGTGCCCTTGAAAAGTTGTGTCTAACTCTGCCATTGAAACTCTCATTCATTCATGCCCCATGTTCTGTCTCCACTACTCCTGCCTTGGTTCACATGTCCACCATCTTCACCTGTGCTGTAGCATTAGCCTGCCTGATCCGTTGCCTCCTTACTTGTCCTGCCACGGTAGGCCTCGGCACTGCTGCTTCCATTTCATATCTGGTAATATTATTCTGTGCTTCCCTTTTCCATAGATTACAGTTCAACCTCCTTAGAGCAGTGGCTCTCAGCATGGGGGATTTTGTCCCTAGGGACATTTGGCAATGTCTGGAATAAGGTTTTGTCTTTTCGTTGTTTTGTGGGGTTTTTTTGGTTGGTTTGGTTGGGGTTTTGGGGGAGTTGCTGCAACTGGGGAAGAGGTTGCTGCTGACATCTAGTGGGTAGAGGCCCGGGATATCCTATAATACACAGAATAACAAAGAGTTACCCGCCCAGAATGTCAGTAGTGCCAATTGCCTTACAGTAAATAATCGGGGTCCTGCCATTTGCGCTTAGTCTTCCATTACTACTTGTAATATATTGGTGGGTACCTGCTGCGCTGACCTCATTGAACCATCACAGTTCCCTGCTCTTTCACAGCTACACTTCTGTGTCGGAATAAAATGTAGTCTGGACCTGGAAAAAAAGTGAGGCACGCCCTGGTATCCCCTCTTCCTTCTATAGAGCTTTCTCCACCAGCTTCCTGCCCCTCTGTTATGTTTTACCTTAAACCTGTAATGGCCAACCTCCCACCATGCCATACGCACCCCCCCCCGCCCCGCCCTGCCCAGCTCCTGGGCCTTTTCACTTTAGACCTAGCTGCTGCTAACACCGTTGCTTCGTGTTTCCCTATTCAGATTACAAAGAGGAAGAACCTGGCTGGCCCTATTTATTGCTTTACAGAAGTCCTGGGTCACGGTCAGTTTCTGGGCCAAGGGGCCAGGAAAGGAGAAAGTTACCTGTTGGAAAATGTGGCTTCTCCCAGAGGTGGGTGTAGGAGAGAGAGAACTTGAATGTCTTGACCTGACCAGTATAGGTACTTGTGACACATGGGCCTAGCCTGAAGTTGCAAGTCTTGTTGCTTAAGCAGAGTAGTAATTACTGGAAGGAAAAGATTTGTGCTGTATTTCTTTGCATTCCTTTACAGAGGTCAGCTCTCAATAAGCACACTGTAGACTTTTAATAAGTACTTAGTGACTGATTCACTAAGTCAGGTGGGCTGGCATCTGAGATTTTTTTTTTTTTAAGATTTTATTTATTTGACAGAGAGAGCAGCAGAGGGGAGAGGCAGAGGGAGAGGGAGAAGCCGACTCCCCGTCGAGCAGGGAGCCCAATGTGGGGCTCGATCCCAGGACCCTGAGATCATGACCTGAGCCGAAGGCAGATGCTTAACCGACTGAGCCACCCAGGCACCCCTGGCATCTGAGATTTTAAGCTTAATTCTGGCAGCCATCATTCTGAGACTTTATATAAGTCAGTTGGTCTCGGGCTGCATTTTGCACATACCTGCTGCTGCTTGGAGCTAGGGAAGTTGATGACTATGCAGAGTGTCAAAAGTGTTCTGGTCTTTCAAACCTCTTGACCATAAAATAATACAAAATGTAGGTTAGATTTTTAATTACGACTTTTTTTAATAGTACAAAGAGAGGGTTTGTTTTTTTTTGGTAAAATCTGATCATGTAATTTGAGAATTTAAAAATTCTTCAATCCATGATTTATGCTTTTGCCTTTTTTTTTTTTTTTTTTACCATTTACAGCCACCAGTAATGAACATAGACTCTTGCAAATTCTCCTCCTCTCTGTCTTACCAACCCCAAATTGTCAGTTTATGTAAGCTTTCTTGTTCTGCTCTGCATATGTAACAATAGGCATTATCATCACCCAGCATTCTTTCGAAGACCGCAAAAAGCCAGGTTGGTTATTTAACTCTATTTGGACAAATAAAGATCTTTCAGAATGGCTCATGGAATCAAAAAAAAATAGACAGTTTGCTTTTAATAATACTTTCTCGTATTACCTTACCATGTCAGGCTTCCTCACTAGTTTCCCCACTGAATTAAGTTGTCATGGATTGATTTTTTTTTCTGACCCAAACAATACATTGAACTGAAAACATACAAGAGAATATTAAGAAGCAAACGGTCTGTTTGTTATTAGGATTAATTTATATTACACAACATAAAATACTCAAATATATAACACAGTAGCCTATCTGGTTATTTCTCTTGGTTATGATATTTCAGGAGTACTATCTTACTTTTAAAATAAGGTCCATTTAATGATAAATTCATACCTATCACCTTCAGTATCTCACCACTTGTTTCTTTTTTGTTATATTTAAGACTAGTAAAAGACTGGAGGCTTACACATTTTAGGATGTTGGTGCTACACAACTGGTGAATGTTCCAGATTAAAAGCCCATGTTCCTTCCACGGCACTGGCAAAGCAAGACCCACAAAGCGTTGTCTCTGAGGGTAATTCAACTACCATGGGATCACGTATCCAAGCTGCGGAGGGTTTTCTTAAACAGATGATTCTCTGCCATCTAAGGTGACCAAGCCCTTGTTGATCATTCCATTTGCCACTTTCACCCCTCATCTCAACTTCCTTCCAATAATATAGCTAAATACGTAGAGTCACAGTTGCAAAGTCTGGAAAGTCTTTTTTTTTTTCTTCTTCTTATGCTTGCTAGTTGAGAAAGTTTTGGATGTGTTGAGGTCCTGCAGAACATGGCCTGCAGATATTATCCTGGGAGGTGAACGTGGAAAAGAAGACAAGAACTGTGTCTTTCCACTCGTAACTCTAGTATTTTTCTTCCACCTAATCCTTGACATTAGAATTTATTTTTAATTCAGTAAGTACTTATCAGGCTTTTGCTGTGTGCCTACCACTGCTGAAGTTCTCTTTGAGATATCTTACATTTTAATTTCAGACTGACATCTAGAAATTGTTATACTCATATTGGTTTTATTTTTCAAATCTTTAACTCAGTGATATCGTTATCTGATATCATTGTAGTCAGGAAACTGTTTCTTTAGGGAAGGAATTATATGATATTAAGGGTTATAACAAGTAGTTCAGTTCTGTTCCGAAATCCTGGTGAGTTCTGTTCTCCATCTCTAAAATAGCGTATGTACACGTCATGTGAGTGCTGTGAGAGTTATCACAGGCTTGCAAAGTCTTTAACAGCTCTTTTTTCTGTTACAGTATTATGACATTTTAAAAGTAATTTTAATCTAAAAATAAATCTGGATAACATCTCTACAAAAAAATTTCTTGCTCTCTGTTAATATTCCTGGATTCTGAACCCTTGCCCAAAGAATCATCACATTGCCTGTATTTCCCAAATATTTCACTAAATGAAAACTTCACTGAATATAGAGCGTTCTTAAGAATATGTTCTATTTTAGATTGGTAGGAGTTCTGAGCAATAGTTTTGCAATGTAAGTACTTCTGTTAAACTTACATGATTTATTTTAAAAGATAAAGTTAACTAGTTTTTGCCTAATGCTTAGGCAATAAAGAACTTCCAGCTTCTCCATTGCTTTGCACTTTGCCGATCCGTGTTTGATCTTGGCCTAACAGTAGCCAAGAAGGGAAGGAAAAATGTTTTGCCTTGAAAATCTGGCTTCCTGCACTTCCTACAGTTAGTGGTACTCTGAAAGTAACTAAACTAAAATCTGGCATGGTTTGCGTTTTAGTTTAGCCTTTTCTTAAGAAGTTACATTGAGAGCACTTAGCTCCCAGTTGAAAATCTCTGTTTCCAATAGAAAATTTCTAACTATTCAGAGATTGCTAGTATTTTACAGTAAGAGTATCTCAGTAGACTTGATGGGACATGTGAAAACTTCATAATTGGTTTAATTTCAGTTTAGACTGCTGACACATTCAAAATATCAACTTTTTAAAGTAGCATGTCATACATTTATCTGCATTTTTATCGTAAGTACAGACTTTTATGAGCAGAATTGTCACATGGGAAATTAAACATTGAAATAAGTTGCATAGAGCTTTATAGAATGTTGTAGTCATATTGTAGAGGTAATGGGGCGAGTTCATACTTTGTCCTTTAGCCATGAATTATGAAGCCCCGATTCCTATCTGCTATAAAGGATCTGAGATTTTTACCCAACTTACAGTCTAACAAATTAGATTCCACGGTTTCATGGGTCCTGGTAGAGACTCAGTATTCTTGGGTCAGAAGCAAAGGACAGCCTATTTAACCACAGCCATGGGAGGAGCCAGTGTATCATTTTCTTGTGTGGTTCCCGGTGCCTACAGAGCAGTGTGACAAAGGTCAGGTGACATCTGTACATGCAGTGGGTTGCATTACAGAAGAGGGACCCTGAGCTTAGGAAACCCTGATCTTTTATTATAGGTTTCACGTAAACCTGCCCAACCTTTGCATGGAGACATCTTTAATGTATTTGATAGCAAACAAACTGCCCTCTACTCTAGAGGGAGACACTGTCTCCACCTTCCGCATCTGTTCACTCTACAGACATCCATGGAAAGAGAGTCCAGAGCACAAGGCCGTTGATGCCTCTGCTTTTGAGATGTGTAGAACCTCAAGAGGCCCATGGGAAATTATGTCCCTACAGTCTTTACCTAGTTATACCTTTCTGTTGCCAGTTGGAAAAACCTGTCACCATGTCATTCAGGTAGCTAGTTGATACTACTTTAGGTTTCATATGTCACTTGCTAATGCATGGATTTATGTATCTTAGAGAAGTAGTACAGGATTGAATGGTCTCACCAGCCTCGGCTTTGTCATGTGTCATAATGAATCTCCTGCTCAGGTGTCTATGTCATTAGCACAGCCCTTAAAGCCTTGTTTCTGAGTGGCTTTGACATAAGCAGAATATCTTGGTTTTAAACACAAATCACAAAATTTTAGGTTTGGAAGGACCTTTAAAGAACATCCGAGATAAGTTTGCACATTTTACACATGGAAGTATTGAAACCTACATTTATTATGTGACTGGCCCAAGTGAACGCTGTGGCAGAGACAGACGTAGAAAGCACATCTCCCAGCTCCTTGCCTAGTGTTCTTCCCAGAACAAAAGAGAGAAAAAAAAAGGCATGTTTTTATGCTCATCTCTTCTCTCTCTCTCTCCTTTTTTTTTTTTAACATAACTGTGATACCTGTTATGTTATAAAATGCTAAGTCCAGATAAGAGAAATAAAGTGACTTAGAAAGCATTTTCCTTTTGATGAATTGCACACGCTTCAGAGACTTTTTGTAAAAAGCGCCTTTTCCACAACAAAAAAGGGTTGTGTGAATAGGAGAAGTAGGAGGAAACAGAAGTTTCAGAGATTGAGAACGACTCACGTGTCCAGTGGAGGGAATCCGATGGAGCAGGGGCGGAGCCACACAGGGAGGAGAGACTGCCTTCTGGGAGGGAGGAAAAGAGGTGAGGAAATGTAGCCGCTGGGAAGGTAAGGAAGTGCGCCCTGTCGCGGCCGTGAACGAGTGCTCCGAGGGGTCACAGTGGTTCATTTGTTTAAAACGCCTCGGTTTCCTCTTCTCCAAGTGGGCATATCCTCCCAGAGCTGTCGGGAGGAATAAATGAGTTATTATATGTGAAGCACTTTACGAATAGCAGTCACCGAGTGCTTCATCTTCCTGGGTAGAAGAGACAGCAGTGGGTATTTGAATGATGAAATTCTGACGCTTTAATTGGATTGAAATAGTTAAAATCTCCTGGCGATATGTGAGGTAGAAACAGCATGCCATATGGACTACCACTTTCGGGCTTTTGTACAGTTGCTTTCTGCCATACGCTACATACTGGGCCCTATACAATGTTGTTTGTGTTATCTGATGATATGGGTGTTGCTATTTCCATTTTATAGAGCAGAAATTAAGTCTCAGAGAAGTAATTTATCTAAGATCACCTTGCTGGGTAGTGACAATGTTGGGATTTAAACCTTCATCTGTCTTCCATCCGCAGTACTATACTACCTTCCACTGCCACGTGCTTCTTATAAAGGAAGTTTTAAACTTAAAAGCATGTGAATAATCTGTGTACAAGACATTTATTATTACATCCTGCCTTGGGTGAGTTGCTTTCAACCTTTCGAAGCATGTGATCCCCTTGTTGTTTTTAAGAAACCATTGCTGATCTTTGAGTAGCAGCTAAGAAGATTTGAGGCTGAACTGTGGGGTCTCAGAACAGCTCATGTCATCTCACAGGCTTTGTCGCTTGGGGTTCCATGAGAGAATCTTCCTGTGGAGAACAAGATGAGTGACAGTTTTCCGCAAGGATGGCACATAGCCAAAACCTTTCTAACCACATAGGAGAGGAGTTAATTGATGATGAAATTACACATTCTTAGGAACCCTGCTTGAAAAAGGTCTGAGGGGCTTTCTGGGTTTGAGGACCACAAATTAGGATGAACATCTGTAGGAACCCAATATGACATGGCTATTAGTGCTGTTTTTCTTTCTAAAACATGTCTATTTTCTTACCTTTAGTAGTCAAAACATGAAGATCATATTGAAGCATAAGAACATTGTATGTTATTTACTTAACCTAATAATGGTACCTTAATACAACATTCTAAATTTCTCACTTAGAATCACTCAGTCACTGAGATTCTAAACATATCCTGGTTCTTCACAGAATATTTTATAACATGATTGTGATTGTTTTTAAAATAAGGGTATTTGGGGATTGTTTAATCATTTATCACATATTTTCTATATGTCTGCCACGCGTCAGATATTGCCAGTCATTGGCGACTCATGTGAGTCACCACACTCTCCTACCTGGTGTGATGGAGCTGAAATTGGAATCCAGGTGTGACCTTAGCCCAGAAGTGTTTGTTCTTCTCTTTATGGCCGACCTGGCATTGGCAAGTACTGGAAAGGAGAAACAGATGTCAACCACATAAAACTCAGATTCTCTGTTAGCAGAGAGTCAAATGTCCACTGTGTAGAGTTTCTGTAGTCGTCTTTCTTGGCTCACACCAATTCAGAGGTTCTCAAGCTATTTCTATAATAAGGTACATTTGGCATTTCCACGGTGTTGCCATTTTGAACAGTATTGTAAAAGCAAAATTGGGGTAAAACAATTTTGTCAGGGCAGTGGCACTGAATTGTACCAGTACTCACTGTATTTTCTACAACCACACACTTGCAGTGAAAGGGGGGGGGAAAGCCACTTTTACTTAATGTCCTTGGTCACATAGTAAAAATGATTAGTTGTGATAAATCTTGACCTTTGGATACATGTCTTTGAGATATTTTGTGTGATAAAACCGGTTCACATACAGCTCTTCTACCACATATTGAGCTGCTGTGGTTGTCTTGAGGAAAGTGTGTTTATGACTGTTGTGAACTAAACTAGCCACTCTTGGGACAAGATACCATTTTTATGTTAAAGAATGAGTGACAGTCTGGTTGTTTAGACTTGGCAGACATTTTCGTAAAAATGAATAAAATGAGCCTGTCACTTCAGAGAAAACAACCACTAGTCTTGATTGCCAATGATAAAATTGGAACTTCCAAGCAAAAAATTAGAATTTTTAAAAACTCATATTGGCACCACGGGTTTGACAGCTTCCCAATAATTAAAGATTTTTGTGATGAGATCGAAGATGATAAGTGTGGGAATTTGGGCTGTTGTGTGATGAAATGGATCAACATTTGTAAGATCTGTATAGCTCAGCAAACCAATATTTTTCAGATGACCAAAGCATGAAGTTACAAAATTAAGCATGGGTGAAAAGATTCATTGAATGTACAAAATAGACCAATGGGTCTTAATGCAAAAGACTCAAAAAATCTTCTGTTACTGTTTCTGATTCCATATTTTAATCTTTAAGAAACTACCACTTGAATTTTATTATAGTATCTAAGAATATCAACAATTTTCTGGAAAGGAGATTAAAATAGTCCTCCTGGGGCGCCCGGGTGGCTCAGTCGTTAAGTGTCTGCCTTCGGCTCAGGTCATGATCCCGGGGTCCTGGGATCGAGCCCCGAATCGGGCTCCCTGCTCGGCAGGAAGCCTGCTTCTCCCTCTCCCACTCCCCCTGCTTGTGTTCCCTCTCTCTCTGTGTCTCTTTCTGTCAAATAAATAAATAAAATCTTTAAAAATAAATAAATAAAATAGTCCTCCTGGAGTGCCTGGGTGGCTTAGTTGGTTAAGCATCTGCCTTTGGCTCAGGTCATGATCTCAGGGTCCAGGATGGAGCCCTGGGTCAGGCTCCCTGCTCAGCATGGAGTCTGCTTGTCCCTCTTCCTCTGCCCCTCCCCCTGCTCGTGCTCATGCACTCTCAAATAAATAAAATCTAAAAAAAAAAAGTCCTCCCTTTTCTAAGTACATACATTCTAAGACTGCATTTTCTTAATGTGCTTCAACTAAAACAAGATTGACTTAAGAAGCAGGAATGAGGATCTGTTTTCTGTTAAGCCAGACAGTAAAAAGATTTTGCAGAAATAGAAAATAATGTTACTCTTCCGACATTTTGTTTTGTTTTCAAAAGGAGTTTTTTTTATTAAATGTTATTTATGTTAACATGTAATGTGTTATTAGATTTAAATGGATTAAATATTTCTTATATTTCTCATTTTTTATTTTTACTGTAGTTAATGCTTATGGGTATAACCTTGACACAAAGTTTTTGAGTCCTCAATAATTTTTTTAGGAGTCTAAAGGGGCTCTGAGATTAAGAACCATTGCTCTAATACCCTTTCAGAGGATGGGGTAGAGATAGTGAATATGAACGTGTCTGTATTACAGAGTCCATTGTATATACTTTTAAATATCTATTATTTCTGAATTGATTATACCCTTCCTTCCATCAGTGTAATCAGTAGTTAGCTCTGTTTGTATTATTCATGCTTCCATTTAATAAATATTTATTGAGAACATAGTTATGAAGGGGTTGGGAGGGAAAGGGGATACACAGAATATATAAATCATGTTTATTCCCTGTAAGAGGGCCTGATCTCTTTCTTTAAAAGTCAGAAGTTGGGACTATTACTGTACTAAATTGTCTGATAAGTTTGTTGCTCATCTTGCCTGGATGTGGCTATAAAATATGTTCTGGTTGTTTATGGCTGTGAAACAAACCCACCCCAAAACTTAGTTGCTTGAAACAACGATTTATAAATCTGTCTCACAGTGCTGTGGATTGATTTGCTAAGCTGAGTGATACTCGCTTGAAGTCTCTTACACATTTGTAGTTAGCCACTGGGTTGGATGTCCAATGTGGCCCCGTCTCATGACTGGCAATTGATGGGAGTTAGCTGGGAGGTCTGGCGAGATGTTGACTAGAGCTGCTCTTTCTTTTCCATGCAAGCTTGGTCTTCTCACAAGTTCCTAAGAGGAAACATCCCATAGATATCAAATTACTGTGTTGTCTACCTGGAAGAAATATAATATTTATGTCAACTATAATTATATTAAAGGAAAGAAAAGGAAGGGTCCCAAGAGTGACAGAAACTGACCTAGCCCACATATCCGTGAAAATCACTTTTACCACATTTTACCTGTCAAAAGCAGGTCACAGGACCAGCCCGGATTCAAAAGGAGGTGACCACAAAAGGACATAAACACGGGGAGGCTTGGTTCCTTTGTAGCCATCTTTGAATACTACCTGTCACAGGCCTGTCATAAATTATTCCCCAGTGTGGCTGGGAAAATGAATGACTACTTTCATTCTTAAATTCTAGGCTTAAGATCAATGTCTGGATTTCTCTTCAAAATAGAAAATTCAGCTGAATCCATTCAAATGCTATCTTTGCATTTTTCTTTTTTGTTTCCTTAATCTACATTTGACGTAGAAGTTCTCTCACTTTGAGTTTTGCCTGTAATCAGTTTCTTTTGTTCAGAAGGAAGTGTCCACTTTCCAGTAATGGTGTCTTTACTTGTAATAAGTGGGCAGAGTTCCTGCCCTGTGAATGCTCATGTTGCTGCACTTGCTGGTCACTGAGTGGTTGATATGGCCTGATCTTGCCTTTGGGCTGAGAAAATGTAGGGCAGTGTTATCCTGTGGCAGTGTGACTGGCCACATGTTTGCCCTGACAGTAGCAGCCCCAGAAGTTCTGTAAAAGGAGGTGAAGGGGCAACATTAAATCTGGAGGGCGGAACTCAGAGATGGTTTGGAAGTAGCGTTTATACAGCAGTCTTACTGTCTGCAATTTGATTATGTGGCTTAGAGATCTGGCGGCAGGAAATTTGATGGGGGGATGCTTTAGCTAAAGCTCCCCTTGGTGGTGCTGTTGTGCTGTAAACTTCCAAAGAAAATATTGTTTTTTTGGTGCCTCTTTTTTTTTTTTTTGGCGAATGTTTTATTGGACACCTAGGGTGCACCAGGCCCTGTGCTAGGCATAGAGGAACTAATAAGACACAGTTACTGTCCACACAGTCTAATCCTGGCTATTCACTTTCTTGACGTTTTCTCAAAAGAGGAAAAAATAATATAAGCCAGGCCCATAGCTGCCTCTAGACACCCTGAAGGTACTAACCAATTTGCCTAAAGATCACGTATTCACAAAAATTAGGATTTTTTAAGTTATACGAAAGAGAATCAGATAACCCTTAAATATATTTAAAATGCTCAGTTTCACTCTAATGAGAAAAGTGCAATTTAAAACTTCCCTGAGATTACATTTTTCACCTTTTGGATTAGAAAAATCTGCTTGTGCAGTTATATACAGACACTCTCAAACCGTGCCCCTGTGGAAGCATAAATTGGTACAACTCCTTTGAAGAACTGTGTGGTAGTGTCTATCCAAATTCCAAATATATTATTCCTTGATCCAGCAGTCATACCTGTATTTATGCAAAATGACAGTGTACAAGTTTATTTGGGCAGTATTTTTTAATAATAGCAAAAGGTTAGAAGCAACTCAGTAAGTACTTGAGACTTATTTAGTTAGTTATTTTTAAAGATTTTACTTATTTATTTGACAGAGAGAGACACAGTGAAGGAGGAAACACAAGCAGGGGGAGAGGGAGAGGGAGAAGCAGGCTTCCCGCCGAGCAGGGAGCCCGATGCGGGGCTCGACCCCAGGACCCTGGGATCATGACCTGAGCCAAAGGCAGACACTTAACGACTGAGCCAGCCAGGCGCCCAGTAGAGACTTACTTAAATAAATGTGCTACACTGACTGAGTAGACGGTGTACAGCTACAGAACACAGTAAGGGTACTAACAGAAGGCTCTCTGAGGCAAGTGAAGAAAGTAAGGCATGGAACAGTATCCGTAGTGCATGATTATAAGTCAGGATAAATAATATATATTTGTATCTGTTCTTATTTACATGGAAAAAATCTGGAAGGATACACAAACTGATTACAATGGGTATGGGGTGAGAGCAAAGCAAGACTTTCCAGTGCCTCTGTTTCTCTTTTCTTACCACGTAAGCCCCAGAGGGACAGGAATCTTTGTCCTCATGAATGTATCCCAAGTACCTGTAACAGTGCCTGGCACATAATAATACTTGTAGAATAAATGATTATGCAAAAATAATAGTTCGGTTAAAAAAAAACAACACAGAGATTTGGGGTGCCTGGGTGGTTCAGTCCGTTACACGTCTGACTCTTGATCTCAGCTCAGGTCTTGATCTCAGGGTTGTGAGTTCAAGCCCCGCATTGAGCATGGAACCTACCTTTAGGGAAAAAAAAAAGCAACACAGACTTACTACAAAAATACAGACAAGCTTGAAGATAACCATAGTTCCCACTTCTAAGTAATCCTTAGACTAATGCCTTAATATATAACACTCCAGATAATTTTCTGTTCATACGTATGTGTTTTCAATAAAAAAAAAAAAACAGGCTATAGTGTATATATATTTTTAAGAATCTTCGTATGTATATCACCTGTGGTGGGAGAGTTTTATAACATGGCTTTGAAATATCATCGATTTATCCAATAAAATAAACAATGCCATGTATTTGGACATTTAAGTTGTTTGCACATATATACACATACAGCTCTGGAAAGAAAATTCTTGTGCATGTATGAGAGGCAGTGTATGAAAGTGGGCAGTATTATAACCTGGAGTGAGACCCACCTCTGCCTCATGCTAGCTGTGTGATCTTGGGCAAGTTAAATAAAATGTGGGAAATAATAGCTCCTATTTTGTAGCATTATTTTGAGGATTCAGTAACAATATGGAAACCATTTAGAACAATGTTTAGCATATTTAAGTATTAGCCAACCCTCCTTTTCTCTAAATACAGAGCTTGGGAAAAATGGTAGACTTGTTTCTGAGTGGCCATTACTGTTCCATATTCACGAACCTCAAAACCCCTCACAGGCATTTGTTTGTAACTTGTCCTTTTGGTGCTGTCCCCTAAAGTGATCCCTGGGCTCACAAAAGAAGACTCTTGTGGATAACTTGCTTGATAAAATTTAGCGTGAGGATGTCCTGAGTGAGCCCCTGCAGGAGAATTCTCTGCAAGGAGACGAATCTAGTGTTACTGCTCCCAAATCTCAGGTTTGTCTTGTGTTTTACCAAGTAGCAGGGAAAATTGTTTCTGAGTCTTCCTGAGGAGAGCAAGGTCAAATGGCTGACCGCTGATTCCTCGGTTCACCTTGCTAAGTGATATTAACAGAAAGGAGAACTGATTGGACTGATCTGACCCCACTGGGTGGACATGGGGCTACAGCTGCGTTCGTCCACCGCCTCAGAGGCCCGGCCCTCAGCAGTTGCTTTTTGGGGTGGTCAGTTCACTTTTCCCCACCTACTTACATTATTATTTTTTAAAAGGCTTTATTTTTGCTCCTTATTCATTGTTATTGTTAGAATTCATTTCTATTTCCCTTCCTGGGTCTCACCATTTATAAAGCAATTTCTTCTTTCCACACACTGGTTTTCTTAAAACTGGGTATACTTGATCAAATTGAAGTAGTTCTAAAATACAAATAACATGATTGAGAATGGCTGTTTATTTTTTTCATTTATTAAGGGATTAAGGGATATTAGGGGTATTAAGGGATATTTCACAGACTGCCCTCATGTAAAGGGAGAACTGAAGTCCTTTCTAATAGGTGTTAAAAAAGGTTTTAATTTTTAGATTATCCAAAAGCAACACCTGAAATGTAAATAAAACATTCCAGAACAAAACCAAAAATGTTTAACTAAATTATCAAATATTTGACACAAGTGTTGCATTCCTTATATGTCTAGGAATCAAATGTTTCATGTTAAAATGAAAATTGAATTAGCTTAAACAAATGTTGTTTGCAGAAGTCTTTGACTCCTTATGAAGAAAAAAAGTTGGTGTGAGGATTTTATAGTATTATGTTTTTATATTGAAATCATGACATGGAATATTTTATAATGATTGAAAGATTTTAGGCATTTTTTAAGCATTCTTTTTTTCTTTCACAGTGACATGTAGTGCTTGCTTGAAATTGTGCTTTTCGTTCCTTCCAAACCATTTGCATCTATTTTGCTGATGTATACTGACCTTATTGTATCCAATAAGTAATTACTAATCCTGACTGGTCTAGATACTGGCAGTGATGCAAACTTATGCCATTTTTTTAAGACTTTCTTAAAATTGGGACACATGCTAAGTGTTATGTAACAATCTCTCTGTTGCAACTGAAAAAGTGAAAGTAGTCTTTTTAAAAGCTAATTATTATCATTACATGTATATGTATATAAAGTGTTCACAGCTTGGAATAGTATTTCACTTTTGCCTCTTGTTATTCTTTAGATGTTGGTAATGATACTGTGCTATATTAAAAGGATTTCATCATGTGTATCAGTCAAATTTAGGTTCAACTGTGAATAATTGAAAAAAACTGATAATCCTAGTTGTTTAAAGAAGAAAGAATTTTATTTTTCTCCCAGTAGAAGTCCAGAGCATGCCTTCGAGGTCTGATGGAGGTTCTGCTCCAGTAAGTACTAGTTTCCTTTAGCTGCTAAAACAAATCATCACCAACTAAACTACCTAAAGCAACATAAATGTATCATCCCATAGTTCTGTAGGTCAGAAGTCTGATGTGGCTCATGGTGTCTGCTGCAGGTTTCACAAGGCTGAAACCAAGTTGTTGGCCCTGCTGGGCTATTATCAGAAGGCTCTGGGAAGAATCTCCTAGATTCCAGGTTGCTGGGAGAATTCAGTTCCTTGTGATTGTGGAAATGAGGTCCCCTTTACCTTTCTGGTACTCAGCTGGGGACTTCCCTTAGCTTCTAGAAGCCTCTCTGGTCCTTGCACATGGATTCCTACATCTTAAAGCCCAGTGGCACATCCAGTGATTCTCATCCTTGGAATCACTCTGATTTATCCTTTTGTCACATCTCACTCTAGCCAGAGGGAGTTCTATGCTTTAAAGGGCTCCTATGAGTAGATTGTATACATCTGGATAGTTCAGGATTATCTCTCTGTTTTAAGATCTGTGGTCTTAAATACATCTGCCAATTCCCTTTTGACTTGTATCGTTCATTGGATCCAGGGATTAGGGCATGGACATCTTTGGGGAAATTCCTTTTGGTATGCATCCACCATCCTTAGGGTCTGATCTTTGTTACGGTCCCAGTCAACATCTGAGTTCAAGCCACAGGATAAGAGGAGGGGACAAAGAGTAAAAAGCAAGACAAGGCACCAGGTGACTCTTAAGGAAGATACCCAGAAGCTGCCGTGAAATACTTATGTCTGGTAAGCCAGAACTTAGTCATGTGACCACAGTTAGCAGCAGTGAAAGCTGAGAAATGTAGTTTTTATTTACTGCAGCGTGTGCCCGCTATAAGTCTGTTAGTAGAGAAACGGATCACTGGAAGACAGACAGCAGCAGCCCCTCCCCCACCAAGTGCATTTTTCTAATCACTGGGAAACAAGAAACTAGAGGGGATTACAATAGCACGGCCACTGGACTGTGGGAGTGGGGCAGCATGGCTTTCTGGCAAGCTAAAGGCCCTTGGGGCAGACTGCAGAGAAACCCTTGAATATGCAGTGTTGTTTGACTTAATCTAACCTTGGTTTATTTTCTACTCTTGTGTACCTGGCACAGTGTTTTTACAGAGTGAGTTTTAGTAAATATTTTTGGAATGAATAAAAATGTTGCTACTTGTGTGACATTTGGAGTAAGATAAGCAATTGTAAAGCTACAGTGGATTTTTGTTTTAATCCAACTGTTTTGTTAAAAGTTTACTGTTGGGTATTATATTTGAATTCCAACTAGAAACACAGTATATGACCAGTCCATCCATTTTTGCATTATAATGGTCCTTAATTCCTCCAACATCGAAGTATCTTCCCTCCCTAAAGAAAGGTGAAAATACAGTTTAGGAATAAATTCTGTTTCAATACAGTAGAATTTCTGTGTGGCCAACTGTAATATAAGGCTGAAAGTGAGAAGTTGTACAAAATGCCATAGGTACATAGAAGGAAGGGGTAATTCTAACCTAGGATAAATTTAATCAAGACCTTAAAGGGTGAATAACATTTCAGCAGGTAAAGGTAGGGGAAAGCAAAATCACACATGTAACTAAAAACATCATTGGGCTGGCAAGGAAGAAGAATTTTGAGAAGTAGAACTGCCTGTTACTATAGAAGAATTTTTTATCTTATATCAATGAATGTTTGTGTCTGAAGTTTTCTGGTCTGCCACCTCTATTACTTTTCCTGTTAGCAGAATTAAAATCAGATCAGACGCTATCAATTTTTGTTGAAGGTGTGCGTCTTCAAGGCGGACTCGTTAGCCCTGCGGTCTGTTAACTTTGAGTAAGGTTCTTCTGGTAATCTTTCAGCTCTAGTTGTGCTGGTACAGCATGAGGCACTTGAGTGACTGTGTTATCAGAGTTGGATCTAGAGGGGTCACTGACTTAGAGGAACCAGACACAAATAGATCTGCCTCACCCTGCTCTGTTGTGCCAAGCGGGCATGCAGTTGCTAATAACCAGAAGAGGGGCAGTAGCTAGTTTGTACATTTCAGGATCTCACATAGAACAGTAGCTCTGGCCTGTGTTTCGGCTTCCCCGGGGAAAGGATTGACATGACTGAGGCCATTCAACACTGGCTACTCAGCTTCGGAGGCACCACAGAAGAGACTGATGGAAAATTAAGTAAGGTCCCTCCCACATCCGAGATGGGGCAATTATGGCTTTGCACTTTGTGTTTTGTTCTCCTGTAGATTTCTTATCATCCTTGGGCCCCTACTGCTCCCAGAGCAGTTTTCCTCTGCTAGGATCTCTTTTAAATATTCTACTTTCTTGTCAGATTGCATGTGAAGAGAGGACGCCATTGTTTTAAATACATGTGTACATCTTTAGCAACATGCATAAATAATTCGGGAAAATTAGAAAATACTTCTCTAAATGATGGAATAATGAGGTTGATCTTAAGGTTTTCAAACTTCTCAAAAGGTGATGTCTTTTTTTTTTTTTTTAAGATTTTATTTATTCATTTGAGACAGAGAGAGAGTACATGAGCAGGGGGAGAGGCAGAGGGAGAGGGAGAAGCAGGCTTCCCGCTGAGTCAGGAGCCTGATGTGGGACTCGATCCCAGGACCCTGGGACCACGACCTGAGCAGAAGGCAGACGCTCAACCATTTGAGCCACCCAGGTGCTCCCTCAAAAGGTGATGTCTTATTCTAAGGTATTATATCCATCTAAAAGATGGACATCGTACAGTAGAATAATAGTATTTTAGTGTCATGAGTGAAGTCATTTTTTTTTAAATAATAAATAATGGGTCCATTTGATTAAAGGCTGTGCATTTTCTTATATATTTGTAATGTAGAAACATTTTCTGTTTTATTTCTACATATAGATTTTTTCTAATTGGTTCTATTATTTATTCTCTTCTGTTCTCTGCCTTCTGTAGAGTTTTATCTGTTAACAGATTCTTATGGAGAAAGTCTTTTTTATTAATTATAAGGCATATGTCTCAGGCTACCAACCAATTAAATATTTAGTGTTTCATTGACTATTTCCTCTGACTTCCATTAAGACCTCTAGAAATAATTCTTCTCTAATAAGCCTTTTGTTTGTTTTGGGCCAATACACAGATTGATATGGGAAGAGCCATTGCAGTAGTACTTTGGGCGTGGTAAGCTTTTCTCGATAACCTATCAAACTTGAGTATATAGTTCATTTTTTGCTGAGTTGTTAAGTTTCTGTCATTGCACGAAACACTTGGTTTTGTTCCCAGATGTCTGATAGTAGTACTGTCTTGAGAATAGAAAGGAACCTTTGATGATGGCATGGAATAAGAAACTTCAAAAGTGTACAGAGATTATAGAGGGCTTAGTAGTAACGGTTTTTACTAAGACACATGGTCGGCTTCAATAGGGTATATAGGGCTGAGCTTGGGATCCTTAACCTGATTTTCTTCTTCCCTTGAATGCAGTTGGTATATTTGGCTAGCACAGGCTAATGTTTCACCATAGGTGATTGTTACTATTTCTTTAGGACAGTTAAATAATCTGTTCTGTTGTACACAGAAAATTTCCCTTTCTTAGCGTACAGTTCTTTGAGTTGACAAACACATACAGTCGTATATCTGCCACCACAGTCAAGATGAAGAAAAGGACCGTAAGAGACTCTTAATCTCGGAAACAAACTGAGGGTTGCTGGAGTGGAGGGGGGTGGGAGGGATGGGGTGGCTGGGTGATGGACACTGGGGAGGGTATGTACTATGGTGAGCATTGTGAATTCTGTAAGACTGATAAATCACAGACCTGTACCCCTGAAACAAATAATACATTATATGTTAATAAAAATTTTTTTAAAAAGATGAAGAAAAGTCTCCTCTCCCCAAAGATTCCCTATGCGGTTCTGTAGCCCCACCCTGCCAGCCCCCTGAACCCCATTCTCTTCCTATAGTTCTTTCTTTTCCAGATTGTCCTGTACATGAAATCGTACAGAATGTAGTCTTTTGAGTCTGGAGATTTATCCATGTTGTTGTATCATTCCTTTTTTGATTACTGAGTAGTATTCCAATGTAAGGATACCACAGTTTATTTATCAGTTGAAAGACATTTGGGCTGTTTTCCTTTTGAGGCAGTTATGATGAAGCTGCTATAAATATTTGTGTAGAGAATTTGGGGGGAATGTAAGTTTTGATTTCTGCTGGATAAATGCTTAGGAATGGTGTTTTTGGTTAATGGTACATGTATGGTTAACTTTATAAGAAACTGCCAAACTCTTTTCCAAAGTGACTGTACTATTTTGCATTCCTACTAGCAGTGTAAGGAGGTTCCAGTTACTCCACATCCTCACCAACAATTAGCATTGTCTTTTTGTAAAAGTCATTCTAAGAGATATGTAATCATATCTCATGCTTTTAATTTGCATTTCCCTAACGACCAATAATGTTGAGCATCTTTTCTTGTGCTCTTTTGCCATCCATGAAATGTCTATTCATACTTTTTGTCCTTTTTATATTGGGTTGTTTGGGGTTTTTATGTTTGACTTTTGAGAATTCTTTTTTGGTTTTTTGCTCGTTTGGTTTTTGGTGTTATTTGTTTTTAATTTTAATTCCAGTGGAGTTAGCATACAGTGTAATATGAGTTTCAGGTATACAATATAGTGATGTCGCACTTCCATCCATCACCTGGTGCTCATCATGACAAGTGCCCTCCTTGATCCCCATCCCCTGTACCACCCATCCCCCCACCGAGAATGCTGTATCTATTTTGAATACAAGTCCTTTTACAGGTGTCTGTTTTGTAAAGCTGTATCTACCAGTCATGGCTTGTCTTTTCTCAACAACATCCTTCAAAGAGCAGGACTTTTTTTATTTTGATGAAGTCCAAATTTTCAGTTTTTTCTTTTACAAATTATGCTTCTGGTATCTACTTGAGATCTCTTCTGCCTAACCCAGGACCACAAAATCTTTCTCCTTTGTTTTCTGGAAGTTTTATAGTTACAAGTCTTAGGATTAAGTCTGTAATTCATTTTGAGTTAATTTTTGTATATGGTACAAAGTATGAATTAACGTTCATATTTTTGCACTGGGATCTATAATTAGTCCAGCAACATTTGTCAAAAAGATTATCCTTTCTCCATTGAATCTGGCAGCACACTAGCAGTTGATTTTTCTTTTTTTAAGGAATTTATGGAGATGAGTCTCTCACCAACAATGTCCTTCTTATTTACCACCTGTAAGAATTAATGATGGGCAAAAGAGAAATTTAATTAAAAAAAATCGTCAAACGTTTGAACTCTGTGCCCCCTTTCTTGAGAGGTTGACTTAATCATATGTACAGGGACACTGTGAAGCATTCCGCTCTCCGGTTGCACCTCTGAGCTTCAGCGTTATAACTTGAAGGAGACCTGAGCATCCTGTCCCTTCCCCCTGCCCTTCTCCTCCAGATTTCTGCTCTGGTGGTGGTCTGCCTTGGGATGGTTACCATCTGAAACACAGAAGCCACAACTGCAAATTATTCAAGCCACATTTTTACCTTTATAAATCAATTTAATGTTGAAATGATAGATTATAAGCATCAAAGCATTTTTTTAAGTGAAAAATTATGCTGAAAGCAGCCAGCATCACTCGGATTAAAATAAGTTAGCACCTGTACACAGTTGAAGTGTGAAGGAAAAATTGCTCTTCTTTCTGGAGAATAAAATTTGTGTAGCAGATTTTGATATATCTCTGTGTAATTCTGGCCATTTTAGAAAACACAGGGCCCTTTGTTCCTTTAGTTATGTTCTAAGTTATATTACATGTTCTTGGAAAATACTGAAGGACTTTAAGAAGACATCAAGAAGACTTAAAATCCGGGGCTTGAATCAAAGTTTGGGAGCCTTTTTGAAAAATCTGCTTCTGATTCTGCTCTGTTCTAATACTGTTCTTCATGAGTATCACTAGGTCAGAGATGATATTTTTTTTTAAATTTTTTATTGTTATGTTAATCACCATATATTACATCATTAGTTTTTGATGTAGTGTTCCATGATTCATTGTTTGT